>NW_027137622.1:709831-1031205 GCF_001692895.1 Cenococcum geophilum 1.58 | reverse complement strand
CTTTTACTTTTTATAGAAGAAAAACCTAGGAAAAGTCTATGTTTTGATATTTTGGTGTTCCTACCCCTGCCTCGCTTACAAGCTAGGACCACCCTTAAGAGAATTTTCTCTTGGGTAAAAAGGGGGTAAAAAGGCAAATAAATCCGCCTCTAGCTTGTTAGGCAGTAGGAATTAGGTCTTGAGAGTCTGAAAATCGATTGTTTTTGATAGGAAGATGGGTATGCGTAAGTTTTGAAGTGCGGCGCCACCTTTTGGTAGGGTTGCATATGCGGTGAATGTTTTTATAATCGCGTCCTAGACTTTAGCCTTAAGTCCTTACTTATACTATACCATAAGCGCCCTATTATTCCACTCTACTTACGTTACTAACGTTTAGAACTGTGTTATATACTTAATTGCTAAGGTTCGTTGCGTAATATCTTAAAGTCTTCTTTTCGCCGTAGTTACTGCCTCTGGGTCTCTAAATATCTATATTAGTTGTTCCGCGAACCCTTCCTAGCTTGCGAATATAAACCGTACGTCTTAATTAGTAGTTGTTATGCCATTCGCTTATATTTCCGTAAGGTAAGGCTTAAACCACTTAAGTGCTCTTCCTAATAGGAATAGTCCCGTATATACTATTTAATCTATAGGTGTTAGCAGCTTTGCCCCTTCTTGCGTAACCTTAAAGTGCATCTATATAAGGAATCCTTTAAGTTTAGATCTTTTCCCTAAGTACCTTTTAATTAATAGTAATTTAATCTTTGCTGCTTCTATCCCGTTAATCCTATTTTCTAATATCGCATTATTTTCTATTAACTAGTTAACTATTTTTATAGTTGTCCGACTGTTACAGGTTACTATAAGTTAGTGTCTGCTATACTAGTGTCGTTACCTAACCTTAAAGTAGTTGCCGCCGTTAATAGCGTTGTGGCTAGTGCTTTTAGTGGTATGTTGTTTAACTTTATTAATACCGTAACCTTGGTAGTAAATATATAACAAAGCCTTATAGCAGGAACTACGGTAGACTTATTAATAGGCTGGGTATATAGGTAAACAAAAAGTCAACAACGTAATAATAACTGGTAGAGTGGTTGCCTAATAGATTAACTCTAATTGTATTCTAAGATTCACTATAAAGGAGAGAACTATCTGGGTAGGGACTGTGGTCCTTTAAATACACAACCGTACTCCTAAGAAATCCCCTTGGTACGTAAGGTACGTATACTCTATCTACTCTATTATAGATCCTACGGATTATACAGATTATATAGATTATGTTATATAACCTTGGTTACTATTCCTCGTCATATAGCTCTATCGGCTCCATTCTGGACCGTGCCTATATTAACCAACTAGCTTCTTCTAACTCTTCTCTAAGTAGTCATAATATTGTACTTAAAGCGTCTGTAACAGCGCCTCCTTTTAAAAGGCGCGGATAGTATACTCTGCTATAGTCTAGCTGGTAATCTTACATAGATATAATACCTAGTATTTACTACTAGAGTAGATAAAGCCTAAGGAGATAAGTAAAACTAAGCTATACTAGCTGGATGTAGTGTGGAACTTATACCTCTATACTATTATAGGGGCGTATAAATTAATACTAATAGTAGTGCTTAAGTATAAGATAGGGTTTTTACCACTCTAAATATACTTAAAAAAGCTAGCTATAGCCTATATAGAGAGAATATAGGAGGAGCTGGTAAGAGAGTATATTAAAAGAGAGTATAATACTATATAAGCTATAATATCCTACTAGCTTCAGCCTAGAATAAAGCTACTAATATAGCCTATTAGATAAGATAAGCTTAAGAGAATAGTGGCTACTATCTTAGAAATAGATATACAGTTAGTAGACCTATCTAAAGTATAGTATATAAAGAGTAGAAGGGCTAGGGTGTAAAAGGCATTTAAGAAGTAGTAGAAAAGGAAATAGAAAAAGTACTAAAGTATACTTACTTACTATATAAGGCTTATAAAGGTAGAGAGTATAATTAATATACTACTTAGAACTAAGTATATAGGGCTTAATAGATACCTCTACTATAGAAAAGTACTAGAATACCTAACTCTAGCCTACCTATACAGCTATAACTAACAATTAATAATATATATAGCAGTATTCTACCTTAGGTATATTACTAGCTAGATAAAAATATATTACTATACTAGAATATTCTTATATAGAGAGCTCCTAGCTAAGCTAAAGGCTACTAAGGTAGTAGCGGACTAGTGTATATAGATAAACCTCCTACTATACCTCTTACTAGCTAGGAAGCTAGCTAGGGTAAAAAGAGGAGGTTAAAAAGTACTTTAAGAGGGGGGGGCTATAGAGAAGCTTAATTCTAGAAAGTAAAAGAGTAAAAAGGAAAAGTAGTAGCTTTATTAAGCCTATAGTATTTATAGGATATAGTAGAATTTAGTAGAATTTAGTAAAAGTTAGTAGAAGTTAGTAGAAGTTAGTAGGTAACGCGCCTTAGCGCCATTATATATAGATAAAGCTATAGATAATAAAATANACNGTAGTATACGTAGTATATGTTAAATCCCTATAATTCTATCTATTCTATACCTACCTCTTTACTACTAACCTTCTATATAACTAGCCTTGTAGGCCGCTAGCCTATACCCTACTTAAATAACTAAAGTAGCTAGGAACGGAACCTAGGCTATAGCTATATACCCTACTAGACGGACTTAGGAGTATATATTAAGATAGCTTTTCTATAGCGCCTTAAGGAGATAACTACTTATACTTAATAGTTACTAATTAGAAGAGAGGCTATATAGGCTATATAATAGTAGAAGGAAAGGTTTTACCTAGCTTTAGATAGTAGTATAGTTTCTCTTTTATATATATATATATACCTATATAGACCCGCTATATAGACCCTAATAGAAGCTTTAATAGCGTAATTAAATATCTTATCTTAATAATAATAAGTAATTTTACTTTATAGTATTACTATTCTATAACTTACTTTCTTTTTACTTATACTTTATATATATTTCTTTAGTATTAGTCTATCTATTACTATATTATAGTAGTTAGTTTTCTAATATTTCTTTCTACTTTACTTTCTTTCTCTTTCTTATTCTTATCTTTATTAACCTCTTATATATATCCTTTACCTCTATATACTAGCCTAGGCCTTAGTATAGCGCTATTTTCTTCTACTTTTTCCATATTCTTTACTAATATATCCTTCCTACTATAAAGCTCTTAGGGAGTACTTTCTTAAAGGGTACTAAAGTCCTTATATAGTTTACCTAGGTATATTTAATATCCTTTATCTTTTTTATTATAATATAAGTTAAGCTAAGACTTTAATTAATAACTACTAACTCTAATATTTTACGCACTATTTNTATAGTAATATTTTTACCCTTATTAATATTATAAAAATCGCTTTATAGAATTATAGAAGACTCCCCCTATCTACTATATATCTACTTTATAGCCTTAAGCAACGCATTNTTGTAGAGGAGTAGTAATTATATACTCTATAGCTATATAGATGTCATAGTGCTATAATAAAGTAGACTAAATAACTACGTTGTAGTATAAAGAGGGGAAGAAGGTGGAAAGGGGGTATTGTATACAAATAGTAGGGCCATGTTACGGAGTGAGTATAAGCGGTAATAATATGTAGCAAAGTAGATACTATTAAGCTATATACATAAACTATATAATAAGGTTAAGACGTTGCGTAAGGAGAGAAGGCAGGGAAACGGGAAGAAAGGGTATATATTATTAGCTTGGTTGCTTAGTTAACACATATACGAAATAGAATAGGATTCAGGTGGTGGTCCTAGCAGAACTTAGCGGAATATAGCAGAATATAGCAGATTGCCGTTAGATTGCCGCAAATTGCCGTCTTATAGTTAGTCTCTAGTTACTAAGTCGGTAGAAACAGGTAGACGTGTATAAGGTGTTACGGGGGTGTCCCATAATAGTACCCCCCCTTTAAACTCGAGCTTCTGCAAGATAGGGCTGTGGTAGTTCTAAATAGAGTTTGTAAAAGTCTTCTGCGGCTTATATAAGTCCTACAGAGTCAACAGGTTCCCATAAGGGCTTAATAAAGCCTCTCCATTTCATAAGATACATATATTAACGTTTCCGTTTATTATACTTAATATTATTAATTCTTTTAATAAAGTACTCACTCTTACCATCCACTTTAACTAGTAGGGGAGGGTCTTATATCTATCCGGGTAGGGCGTCTAATGCGGAAGTAGTAGGGCGGAGGACTAACGTGTGGAATACGGGGTGGATTTTAACCGTATTAGGGAGCTTTAGTTAGTAGGTATAGAAGGAGATAACCTTTTTAACCTTATAAGGGCCAGCGTTCTTCTAATTAAGCTTCTTAGCAGGTCGTTTTGTGTTTAGATTTCTTATATCTAGCCAGACAAAGTTACTAATTTAGTAGGCCGGTACTGGGGTTTATTTCTTATTCGCTGCGGCTTTATAGACAGATTAAGCCCATATTATTTTATTAGCAAGGAACTGTTATAGTTCCTCCATCTTCTCTACGAATTTATTTACTTCTGTAACTTATAAGGCGTAATAAGCAGGGTAAGGAACATTACTAAAGGGTTTAAAACCCATTTGTAGATGCTAGCCGTAGTTAGCCAGGAATGGGGAGACCTTTATGGTTTCTAAAACGGAATTATTTGCGGTAAACTCGGTGAATATAAGCCAGTTAATCTAGTCATCTTATAAGTACAACGTGTATATCCGAATATACTGTTTTATTATAGCGTTTACATGTTCCATTTAACCGTCCGTTTCTAGGTAATATACCATAGATAATAGTGCTTTAATGCGGAGTTAGGTAGTTAGTTCTTTCTAAAATATAGAGATAAACTAGCTACCTTTATCGGAGATAATCGTTTNNGNGAGTCCGTNNAGTTTCTATANNTANTCTANNAANAGTTAGGCNANNGTAGGTGTTAATATATTAGGGCAGGCGATTAAGTGTCTTATCTTAGATAGTTAGTCTATAACTACTATAATATTTATACAGCCCTTACTTATAGGGAGGTTAACAATAAAGTTAATTAAGACGTCCTTCTATCTTCGGTCCGGAATAGGTAATAGCTTTAGAAGGCCGTTATATATCTCATACGAAGCTTTAGCTCGTCGGCAGACGTAACAGCTAGAGACGTACCTTTGTGTTATATTATGTATATTCGGCCAGTAGTACTTCCGTTAGAGTAGCTCTAGGGTTTTTCCTCGGCCTAGGTAGCCGGCTACTAGTAGGTTGTATACGTGTTCAAGGAGCTTAAGCTTAAGCTTATTATAATTAGGGATAACTAGACGGTTCCAGTAATATAAGCGGTTTCCACAAGCTTCACATTTACTTAGAGAGATCTTCTTAGAGCGTCTAACGCCATCTTAAATTAGCTTAAGCGTCTTTTAGATAAACTTGTTATTTGGGTATTTGTTAATTATAATCTATTTAATTAATCAATTAGTTATTTTAAGGACTTATACTATAAGATCTTTAGCAGAAGGGTTAAATAGTTCGGGGTAAAGCAGGGTCTAATTTTAGTAAGAACATACCTCTTCTAGTGCTAGCGCGTCTTACAAGCGTTAGGTTAGGGCATTAGGCTTCTAGCCTTAAACGCCTAGGCGGTACGTAATTAAGAATTAGAAACAAGATAGGTATTCTAACCAGCGGGCCTAATAGTAGCTTAGCTGTTTTATAGTTGTGAAGTACTGCAGGTTCTTATAATCGCTAAGGACCTTAATTAGGAATCCAGCGCCTTCTAGTTTAGGTCGCCATTGCTTAAAGCATTTAATAATAGCCAGCAGTTCCTTATTGTAGATCTTATAGTTATATTTAGCTAGGCTTAGTCGTTTTAAGTAGTATACCATAGGGTATAATACTCCCTCTTCGTTATATTAAGACAGGATACCTTTAGTAACGTAGTTAGATAAGTCAGCTTCTATAATACTTATTTAGTTTAGGTTAAAGTATTAGAGTACGGGCGCGGTAGTAAATATAACCTTTAGATAAGTAAAGGCCTTCTTATATTCCTTGTTAAAGATAAAGGCTTTATCCTTTTAGGTTAAAGCTATAAGGGGTAAAACTAGGGCGGAGAAGTTGTTAATAAACCGTTAGTAGAAATTGGCAAATCCTATAAAGGCTTTTACGTCCTTAACGTTCTTAGGTTCTTACCAGTTTATAATTACTTTAATTTTCTTCAGGTCTATTTATATGCTGTCTATAGAAATAAGAAGCCTAAGGTATAGGACTTCCGTCTTATAAAACTTATATTTATCTATATCCAATTATAGACTAGCTCCGTATAGGGCTTATAGGACAAGGTTAACGTATTTCCGATATTCGGTTAGATTATTACTATATATTAAAATGTCGTTAATATAAGTAGTATAGAAGATGTCCAGGTAGGGGCGTAGGGTATCATTTACGTAATGTTAAAACAAGCTTAGAGCATTTGCGAGGCCAAATGGCGTCACTAAGTATTCAAATAATCCATACCGAGTACGAAATGTAGTAAGCCATTTATCTCCCTTTACTATATAGAGGCGGTTAAATGCAGAGATAATATTAAGCTTTGTATAGTAGCGAGCCTTACTTAGTTAGTTTAGCGTCTCTTATATTAACGGGATCGGATATCAGTTTTTAATAGTAACGGTGTTAAGGGCTTGGTAATCTACGCAGAAGCGCAAACCGCCGCCAGGTTTCTTAATAAAGATTACTAGTGCGGCTATAGGTAAAGAGCTTGCTCTAATAAATCCTTTACTTAGGTTCTCGTCTAGATACTTTTATAGCACTTAGAGTTCGTTTTGGGATATTCCATATAGGGGTCCAAATCCGGGCTGCTTTCCTTCTTTAAGTATAATTTTATAGTCGTATAGTCGGTGTTCTAGTAGCTTATCGGCTTCCTTTCGTAAGAATGCGTCTAAGCGGTAATAGTACTCTGCTGGTACCTTCGTAATAGGGTTAGTATGCTTCTTTAGTGCCAAGGCTTTCTTAATATTAGCTATTATAATAGCGAAAATTATATATTTAGGCTTCTTAGCAAGCTAAGCTAGCGGAGTAGCTCTAATTATGCGGATATTTAGGGTGTCGAGCTCTCTTAAATCGTCTATAGTCTCTTATATAGTTTCTTATTTAGGTTTAAATTTAGTATTAGGTATAGAGTTAGTATTAGATTTAGGTTCGGGTTCTTTAAGTATTCTTTTTATTATAGGGTACCAGTTCTTCTAGTACTCCTATATACTAAGCTTAAGCTTCTACTTAGTTTAGGGTAGTGTAGTAGTTGGGGTTAGTTTATAGGGTTTGGTAGGATTTCTAGATCTTTAGTGGATATCGGTGGAAATCTTATGTCGGTAAAATTTGGTAAAATTCTTAGGTTGGTAGAATCTGGTAGATTCCTTAGGCGTAGGGTAGACATCGGTAGAAATCTTAGGCTAGTAGATCTTAGTGGATTTCCTAGGTTTTAGTTTAGGGTTAGGGTAGTGAGTTATAAGGCACTTCTGCTTACAATAGGAGGCGGTAAATAGAAGCTTAAGGTTATCTTAGTTAATAGTTACCTTATATAGCTTTATCTAAGGTTATCTAAGGATTACTAGGTAACCTAAGGTGGTAATAAAAAGCTTAATTAGTTCTTCATGGTTTAGGTATTAGAGTCTTAGGGCTGCCACATAGGTAATACGGCCTAAGACGGTGCGTTTGCCGTTAAATCCAAATATATTAATATACCGGTTGAGGGGGGTTAGGGTAAAACCATTATCTTACGCAAAGATTTTGTTAATAAATCCTATACCGCTAGCTCCTGTATTAATTAGGATTTAAGCGTTAGCCTATTAACTATTCTACCAAAGACAGCAGTTAATAGTTATGCTACGGTCCTAAGAGTCGGAGTTTATAACATTAAATACGTTTAACAAGATCCTAAGGCAGAGCCGTCTCGGAGAGCAACTTAGCTCTAGAACCTTCCTTTTGGAGGTAATTAGGGCGGGGTTCTTATAGAGCGTCAGTTAGAGCTTCGTCCTTATAAATAGTGCTTACTAGATATAGGGCTAAAACTAGATAAAGATCGGGGACGGTAACCAAAAGATCGATGCGGTAAACGGCTATTAGTATTAGCCGTTCATAGATCGTTTCGGTGCGTAGGTAGGGGGATAAGGCAGTGTTTTAAGATATAATTCTTCCTTCCGCATTTAAAGTAGAGGCCTAGCTTAAGGCGTCGTTCTTATTTAGAGGACCCTAGTAGGGCGTAATCTAGGATTCTAATGTCAATATCTATGGCGTCGGGGTGCTTAGGCTAAGATAATAACTTAGTAGACGTTTATAGGGTTGTTGTATTATATCAGGGGGCAGGCTTTGGTGTTAGGCGTAGTATATCGTTATACCGTTTATTAATAACGTTTGCGCAGGCATTAAGGGCTCCTGGTAGGTCTACGCCTATTAGGGAGGTTTTTAGTTTAGAGCTTAAGGATTTAATAAGGCTGTTAATTAGTGCGGAGTCGTTCCAGCCTATTTCCTTTACGTAATAGTTAAATTCGGAGAAGTATACTAGAAAGCTTTTCGTTCCTTAAGTTATATAGTTTATCTTTCTCTAAGCAGTAGCTTGGCGGTTTAGGTTACTATACGTGGCTTTAAGAAGTACAACTAGACTTAGTACTAAGTTCGGTTAAAGGGGTTTAATAAGGTCAGCTACGTCTCCTCCTAGTTAACTTAGGGCGTAGCAGAGTTAGTTAGCTTTGGTTAGATAGCGGTCAGCATTACTAGTTAGCTTATTTTTAAGCTAGCTTAGAAATAATCGGAGTTCTTATTATTTGCTAGTAAATATTAAAGGGTCTAGTAGTCGTTTAGATCGTTATAGTGCAGTAGTTGGTTTAGGGTAAGTAACTACTGCGGGTTCAGGGCTCGCGTTCCGCGTGTTCATTTCCAAAGACGGCGTTCGGTCTTAAGGTCCTAGCGTAGGTATCTTAAGGGTACGGACTTCTTCTTAGAGGTCCTTAATTAATTATTAGTGTCGTGCTTCTTATTCGGCTTATTGTTAATTTAAAGTGGCTTAGTTCTATATAAGGGTGTCTATAAAAGACTTCTATATTTCTACCAATTGTTCTTAGAGTGTAGATATAATACCGGCGGTTATTATAGGGGCTTCGGGTTCGGTCTGCATTTTAACAGTAATATAGGTAGTTAACGCAACGTAGTATTATAGAGTAAGTATAAGCGGTGATAATATGTAGCAAAGTAGATACTATTAAGCTATATATATAAACTGTATAATAAGGTTAAAACGTTGCGTAAGGAGAGAAGGCAGGGAAACGGGAAGAAAGGGTATATATTGTTAGTTTAGTTACTTAGTTAATACGTGCACGGAGTAGAATAGGATTTAGGTAGTAGTCCTGGCAGAACTTGGCAGGATTTGGTGGAACTTGGCGGAATATGGCAGAATATAGCAGATTGCCGTTAGATTGCCGCAAATTGCCATCTCGTGGTTAGTCTCTAGTTGCTAAGTCGGTGGAAACAGGTGGACGTGTATAAGGTGTCACGGGGGTGTCCCGTGATAGGCCAGCCGCTAAGTCGCTAGTGGTAGGCCAGCTAATAGTATAAAATAGTATAAAATAGTATAAAACAGTATACGTCAGGTTAATTCCATAACAGTACTCCTCTCCCTTAGATAGTTTGGTCCCTAAACTAAATAGATAACTTAAAAATAGGCAGTATATAGGGTTACCTATTTTTTACCATAAAGATATTAATTCTGCTTACCGCCCTTAACCAAGCTAATGGCGATTTTCTATACCGGGCATAAAAAATCCTAATTAGTTAGTTTAGTAAGTAAGGTTAATAGAACTCTACAATACTACCTAAATCAATCCGCGTGGCGTTTCTTAGCGAGAATTTAGCTAATTAGACAACTTTAACCGCCGGTTAAAGTTTTATAATATCTTAACCACTACAAATTTTAATACGGTAGTTGGCCGCAACCTTAGCGTGACTTTTCCTTATCTTATGCCTAGTCTAGGGGTCTTAGCTTTTTAGGGTATTGCTTATAAAAGCGCTATACAGCTTATTTGCAACCCTTTAGGTCTTCCTCTAGCTGCTAGGTTTTATCCTTATAATATTTCCATTTAATCTTATAAGTTAGGCCCTAGGGGTCTTTGTTGTATATATTAAGGATTTTCTTAAACTCCCATTTNTCTTCTATNTTNCCNTTATTATNTCTCTCTACTACTNNTCCTTNTATATTACNGCGCTCTATAGTATTAATATTTACTTAGCTAGGGATCTCTTTAGTAGCCTAGAGGCGGACCTTAGATATATAAAAGGATTTATTTACTTAAATATAGTCCGGGAGGTCTACTATAACTACCCCTTAGTATACTGCGAGTATGGAGTACAGGCCGTCCTATTTATTGTCCCATTTCTTCTTAGGTCTATTTATCTTTATATTTTCTAAGCTAACTATAACTATATTACCTTCGTAGAATAACGCGCTCTTATCCCTATAGGTATTAGTATTATCTTTATAGCGTTACTATAAAATTTAGGCTAGGGCCTTAAGCTATATTAATATCCGCTTAAAGCAGTTGGCTATAGAGTCTACGCGGAAGAACTTCTTCTTTACTTATATTAATAGTATTAGTAGGTAGGGGCTAGCAGGCTTAATTCCGAGGCAAGGGTTAAAGCTATAGTTTATAAAAAATAGGGAAATACCTGTACTCTTATTAACTTAGTTATTTATAGCAAACTTAGTAAGCGGTAGGTAGTTAACCTAGTTATCTTATATAAAGCTAATAAGTCGTCGTCTCCCCCTTCGCTCCTTCGTCGTCGCTATGGCGCCGCAGGCTATATAGCCCCTAAAGACACGTCACCGGACGCAACCTCNACCACAACTAGTCTACAGCCATCACGCTGCAGACGACCTCCACCACAACTAGTCTACAGCCATCACGCTGCAGACGACCCCTCTCCAACCTGTCTACGGCCATCACGCTGCAGACGACCTCTCCACAACCTGTCTACGGCCATCACGCTGCAGACCTCTCCACAACCTGTCTACGGCCATCACGCTGCAGACGACCTCTCCCACAACCTGTCTACGGCCATCGCGCTGCAGACGACCTTCTCCACAACCTGTCTACAGCCATCGCGCTGCAGACGACCTCCACAACCTGTCTACGGGCCATCCGCGCTGCAGACGACCTCTAACCACCAACCGCCACCACCGCCACAACATAACCATACAATACCGCACTATAGGCGTACCGCAGATGCGCAGATAGGGGTGGCTAGTAGGGGAGGGGAAGGGGACCGGCCCGTGTTACTTTAGCACGTTAAATCTAAGGTGTATAGGCGAATTGGGTTTTATACCCTATATAAAAGACAACTTCGTGAAAATTTTCCTATGGGAGTGGGTTTATGTAACGAGGTTCGCCCTTATAAAATACTATTAGTAGGTTATTTTTGGGGAGAAGTACCTATTAATTACTAATTCCCCTACCCATTTCTTTAGTAAGGAGAAGAGATAGGGTACAGGATAAAAAGTCGCTTTAGGGGTAATTGGTAGCTGCTTCTAAGCTAGCAAGCTATTATAACGCCTCTTATTCTTAAGTGCAAAACTATTTAATAAAAATCTTTCTTTTAGAGCGCTTTTTCTACTCTAGGAACGGCAGAATACGGCAGAAATAGATAAAAGAGCCAGGATTTCCTTTTCTCGGTGTAAACTGGACCATAGTAAGTAAAATACCAGAACGAAAAAACACTAGTCGCTAGAGCTCCCCTAGCATTTTAAAAACGGGCTAGAGTGTCTACTTAGCTACTAGTACATATTAAGCTGCTTAGGAAGGATTTATGTATATAGAACTATAGCGCCATAGCCTAGAGGCTGCATGCGCAGTATTATACGTAGTATAATACAACGGATATAAATAAATAAAAAATAAAGCTAATAAAAGCATAGAGGTATTTATTTACGGCAGCGTTAATAATTTTAGTTTAGCCGTCTATTTCTAGGTATTAGGCTAAGCTTAGTTATAAGGTTATCTTAAGGCGTTTACTTAGTTGTCGCCAGAAGTCGCTAATAAATTATATGCCGTAATTAGAGATAATTGTGCTTAGTGTACTATAGAGCTTATATACGTTATTAATAAAGCCATTAACTAGCTCCTCTATTAAGAGTCCTATTACTAAAACAAGGTGTTGTATTTTAGTTAGGCGGTCTATAATAATAAGGATATATTTATATACCTTACCGTAGCGTTAGTATACCGGCAGCGTTATAATATAGTTAATTAAAATATCCGTCTATGGGCGGGTGGGTAATTTTAATAGCTTTAGGAAACCGGGCGGAATAGCATAGGGGGTCTTAGTGTAAAAGTATAGGGCATAGTCTTTAATAAAGGTAGCCGTAAACTAGGAGATTCCTAGCCACTAGTATATTTAGTTTAAGAGGTTAAGAGTTTTAACCTAGCTAGGGTAACTAGTGGGGCCGCTGCTATAAGAGCGATAGGTAATTTTTAGGCGAAGGTCTAGAGCGTTAGGGATAAAGAGATATTAGTAAAAGTAGATCTATCCGTTAATAATACTATATTCTAACTTATTGTAATAGAGTAATTTCCTAATCTTCTTTAGCTAATAGCAGGCTTTCCAATTACGTAGGGCTGCTACTATATCTTTTACAAGTTTATTCTCCTAGTATCTTAACTAAATTAACTTATCTAGTGACTTTTTAGCTATTTTAGGGTCTAGAGCGGCTACGAACTCCGCGTTATTAGAGTTATAGGACTTATATAGTAATTCTTTTAAGATTATAGGGTTGACTTTCTAGGGCGGTATAATAACTTAGGCTTAGTAGCGAAGGCGTTTATTATTAGCATCCTTAGGCCTTATTTCTAGTAGCTAGCTTAGGGTGTTAAGGAGCGTGGCTTTACTGCTAGGTCTATATATAATTATAAAGTTAAACTATAAAAGGAACTCTGCCCACTAAACTTAGCGCTAGTTTAGCCGCTTAGTAGTTATAAACGTCTATAGGTTTTTATGGTTAGTAATAATTTTAAATAGCTCCTTAATTTCTTATAGCTTAAACCACTATTCCTTTAAAGCCTTAATAATAGCTAAAAGTTCTTTATTATAGATTTTATAGTTATACTTTAGCGCAGAGTACTTTACGGAGAAGAATGCGACTAGTCTTAATTTTCCGTTATTATTATACTGGGAAAGAACTCCGCCGGAAGCCTAATTTAATACATTTATCTCTACTACTGTTTTCTTTATATAGTTATAGTATGCTAGTACTAGTGCTGAAGTAAAGGCTCCCTTAAGGGCCTTAAATGATTTGGCTTATTTTAGTCCCTATAGCTATCTAATATCCTTCTTTAGGAGTTTTATTATAGGTATAGCGATAGTAGAGTAGCCTTAGATAAATTGTTGGTAGAAGTTCGCGAAGCTGAGAAATTGTTATAGTTCTTTAATTAATATTGGGTCCTTCTATTTCTATAGGGCCTATACCTTTTTAGGGTCTATAGTTATGCCATTAGTCGAGATAATTAAGCCGAGGTATTTTGTTTTAGTAAAGTAGAACTTAGACTTATTAATATTAATTTAAAGTCCAGCATTGCTAAGTCTTTGGATGACTTTATTTATATACTTAGTATGCTTAGCGTGTGTTTTAGAAAAGATAAGGACGTCGTTAAGGTAGGTAGTGTAGTAGTTATTAAGGGCGTTATATAGAATATGGTTAATATAGTTTTAGAATATAATAAGTGCGTTATAGAGGCCGAATAGTATAATTAGTATCTTATAGAGTCCAAACTAGGTAATAAATACTATAAGCTACTTATAGCCCTCCGTAATCCGGATCTAGTTAAACGCAGCAATTATATTAAGTTTAGTAAAGTACTTAGCATTATAAAGTGCGTTAAGTGTCTCGCGGATTAGTGGTAGTAGGTATTAATTCTTAATAGTAACTATGTTTAGGCCTTAGTAGTTATAGTAGATTTGTATACCGCCGCTAGGCTTAGCAGTAAGGAGGAGTAGTACGGTAGCTAGTAAGGTTAATTCGCGGATAAAACCCTTATCTAGCATCTTATTAATCCACTTTTTTACACACCTAAGTTTAGTAGGTAAAAGTGGTCTATTTTTATAGTACGGGGCCTAGTTTCTAGGGGTGATCTTAATTTTATAGTCCTATAGTTAGTAAGGGGGCAGCTTATCTATGTTTTTAGGGAGGAAGTGCTTAATATATTTACTAAACTCCTTTAATAGGCGTTGTAGAATATCTTTGTGGGTTAATCCTGGTTTGCCTTTTAGGAATTTTTTAATATTGGTGTTAACTATCTTCTAATGTAAAAGCTTGGGTTTAGTTTTTAGATTTATCTTAAGGAAGTTATAGAAATAGGGGGGAAGCACTTTACGGGCTTTCTTTATTATATAGTCGCCTTCTACTAGCTAGCGGAAAGACCTTTCTAATAGGTTCGGTACTTCTATTAGGCCTATAGGCAGCTCTTTAAGTAGCTATTAGTGCTTATCTTATTTAACTAGTTCTACTAGCTCCGCTATATAGATCCTTATCACCTTTATATCTTTTTATTTATAAAACTGGGTGAAATTAATAGCATAAGTGTATTTAATATTGTCTAGGTTAGGGCGTATCTAGTTCTCTAGTGCTATGGCTGGGCTAGTATAGCTTAGTTGGCCCAGGGGGGCGGAAATAAGGCAGCGGCCCTATACAGTACGCGCGGGAGACAGGTATAAGGTTAGGCGTTATAGTAGCGCGGTTTCTATTATCTGGGTCTTAGTAGTTCTATAGCTAGTCCTTACTATAACACGAGCTGTAGTATACGTATATGGTATATAGCTTAATTCTAGGTATTAGGCTAGGCGGCTAGGGTTTAAATAGTGCCTAGATTAGGGTTAGATTCTTAATAGTAGCGGTATAAAGCGGACCTTCTTCCTTAGTCTTAGTAGGGCTGGCTAGCCTATTATTTTAGTCTTAAGTGCTAGGGTAGTCCAGTCTTCTACTATCTCGTTTCTTTACAGCTATATAAGCTCCCCTTTATTAGGAACGTCTTCTACTATTAGGGCTTTATATATAGTTCTAGGCACTAGGCTTAGTAGTGCTAAGTATCTATATAGGGCGTCCCTACTAACGTTGGTTATCTCCTATGGGAGGTAGTGCCTAGAGTAGTAGTCTAAGTTAAAGCGGATCTTAAGTTTCCTAAAGCTGGAACGGGGCTCGTGCTTCTAAAGCCAGGGCATACCTAGGATAATTAGGGTAGTAGGTAAGAGTTTAGTAATAAAAAAGAGCATGGCTTTAGTATAGAGGCTAATTAATATTTAGGTAGTAAAGTAGTCCGTAATAAGCGAAGTTAGAATACTGTCTATAAGGCGCAGTAGCCTAGGTGCTAGCAGCTTCTTAGTTATAATATTATACTTTCTTATAATAGACTCTATATCGGTAAATGCTATTATAGTACTACCGGAGTCCACTAGGCTTACTGTATTAATATAAACTTAGGGGTATAGGTTACGTAATAAGGAGAGTTGGGTTTAAATAAGGATTAATTTCTTATTATTATTTGCTAATTTAAGATTAAGTAGTAGTTTACTAATAGAAAGGACTAATTAATCTAGTAACAGAGACCTAATCTTCTTATCTTCCTCCTTATATGGTTTAAACCCTTAAACGCAACTTAGTCTAAGGGTTTGCCTTTTAACGACTAGGGTATAGGGCTGTCTTAGTAGGACGGTTTAGTATCCGTCTAGCTAGTAGTGTTAGTCTTAGTTTTAGTTAAGATATAGGAAGACAATACCTCGCTAACGACATAGCTGTGTTTATATTTGCTAGCGCGAAGTTGCTAATACTAGGCGTTATTAACGGGTTGGGCTCCTATATAGGGTATAGTTTAAAGTAACTAAGCCGTAGGGTTAAAGGGGGGGGGTCGTTTATTGTGGCTATAATAGGCTTTATGGTCGCCGCGTTTATAATAAACTCCATAGTTGCCGCGTCCGCGGTTATTAGTTTGCGTTATTTAATAGGGTGGTATTAGAACTAGGTTTGCTATCTTAGTGGGGTTATAGGCATCCTTCTAGTGGCTAGGCAGGCCATAGGTAAGGTATAGTCTATTATTAATACGGCGCTTATACTCTATGTTTGAGATTCTATTAAGGTCTATAGGTTCTCTAGTTACTACTAGGGTTAGGGTTAATATAGGGGCAGGGGCTTAGGTAGGTAGGCGGTGGTTAGCGTTCTTCTTAAGGTTGGCTTAGTATATATAGTTTACAAGGTTCTTAGTAAACATATCTATCTACTTGCTCTAACCTATATAGTTACTATTATTAATTTTATAGGCAAGTCTAAGTGCCAGCTCTTCTATTTTTGGAGAGATAAACTTTTAGAGTAGGTCCACCTTCTATTCGTCTATCTTCTTAGCGCGGACTATTAGCTTATTAAGCTCTCCCTTCTAGAACTAGTAATTACGCTTACCCTAGGGGAAATAGTTAAGCTTATTCTTTACAACTTGGGTTGTGTTAAGGACCTTATAGTAGGTAGTAAGGTCTTTAAGTATATTTTCCTTAGTAGGCCATTTCTATATAGATATATTGTTTAGGTTCTTGTGTATAAGCTTTAAGCCCTACTTAATAAACTTATAGGCCTTATCCTCTAGTATATCTAAGATGTAAAGGATCTAGGACTAAACTGTATTAAAGTAATCCTAGTCCCGGTTAAAGACTTTTTTAATCTTAATATGCTAGGTCTTAAAATTAGCTTATTATTCTAGCGGGGTGCCTTTTCTACTAAATATTAGCGGGTCTTTAGATCTCCGTTTTTTCTACTAGGTTACTACTATCACCATAGGGGTTAACCGTTCTAGAACGGTAATAGTCTCTGTTTAGGAGTTAATAGTTCCTATCTAGGAAGCGATAAGGGTACTAAGGTTTTTATTGGCTTTCTTATTAGCGGTATTTGTGTTATATATACACTATAGTCCTACTTTAATATTATTAAGGAACTCGTTGGTATAGTTAATAAGGGTAAGGTAAGCTTTACTAGGCTTAAAGGTCTTAGGGTACGGTGGGGAGCGGCGGATTGTCTACGCGATATTGGGGTATGTTTCTATAAAAATGTCTATAAAAATGTCGCGGGGGTTCTAGGTTTCGGCCATTTTGGCGTCATTAGTGTTACCTATCTAGGCGCTAGGTAAAAACTAAGGATCGTTTTAGAACTATGCTAGGGATATATTGGTTTTAACAGAGGCGCGTATAGGTCGCGATTGCTCTAGGGCGGAGGTTAATTAGCTAGGGTATAAGGAATTAGTAATCGCGATAGGGCGCAAATTAAAGATACCACAAACTGTTATAGTGCTGTAATAAAGTAGACTAAATAACTACGTTATAGTATAAAGAGGGGAAGAAGATGGAAAGGGGGTATTGTATATAAATAGTAGGGCCGGCCGCTAAGTCGCTAGTGGTAGGCTAGCCAACAGTAGGAAATAGTACGAGACAGTATGAAACAGTATGCGTTAGGTCAGTGCCGTGACAATAGAGCTATTAAGTTTTATAAAAAAGTAGTATAAAGTTTAGAGGTTAAGAAAGTTTATATATAGAGCTCTATATAAAGTATAAAGCCCTATAAAATCTTTATAAAAATTCTATTATAAGTATACCTTATAATTTAAAAAGGTAAAGATACTTATAGTAGCTAAACGTACGCATTTAAAGGTAGCTATAGCCTCTATAATAGCCTATATAATAGCTAATAGAGTAACCCTAGTAGGAGGAAGATATATTTACAACTAGGTCTTTCTACTTTACCGCTTAGTAGAAGTCTCTTATTCTCCTTTATTCTTTTAATATATATATACTAACTTATAGTGGATATAGGCGTATACCGGTTAATAAATAGAGCTACGCCCTATTTCTACTAGNTCTTATAATCCTCTTATTTCTTCTCCTTCTTCTTTTCCTTCTTCTACTTCTACTCCTCCTCTACCCTAGTAGATTTTAGCTACGCCCTACTCCTAGTAAAGATGTACTAGTAGGCTATAGGTAGAGTAAGAGGAATTTTCTCCTATATAAAGATAGCTACTATTCCTAAATACCGCTAATACCTACCCTAATTTATATTCTATACTAGATATAGGCTTTTATTACACCCTATTTGTTTATATCAACTTAATAATATAGGTAAGTCATATCCAGGGGCATGAAATACGTATAGTATCGTATGCTCTTCTAGATGGTGGTGACTATTAATTCCATTAAGGTAGACTACGTAGTCTATATACTGACGCGCCTCCCCCTAATTAGTTAGCACTTTATAAATAAGTGGTTGGTACACCAAACGCGTAATTACGCGTTCGGTATACTACGTGCTGTAATTATACACTATTATATATAGGTTAGGTATATAAGCTAGGCCTAAATATTATAAAGGAGCCTCTATTATAGGGCGGGCTATATATAAGTATAATTACTATAAGGCCCTATAGTAGCTAGAGGAGAGAAAAATTAAATCTATAAAAAGAATTACTTCTTCTCTTACTATATTAATAGTACTATATACGTTCCCGCGTAGGTAAACTACTTATATAATCTCTAGCGGCTACTAGCGGAATTAAAAGGCGTAAATAAATATATATATATATATAGTGGACGCCTAGATTAAAAGAATTCTATAGATCTATCTACTACTATAATAATTCCTTTATATTCTAATCCCTTAGCATTATAATTAATAAGCGGCTTATATAGTAGCTTTAAAGTATTTATACCTTTTAAGCCTATAGGTAGCTATACTACTAGATTAGATCCTTATATCTTTATACTAGCCGTAATGCCTTATTTGCATAACTATATATATTTAATAGAGAGGATAAGTAACTTAAGCGCTATAGCCAAGTATTTAAAAATCTAAATATAGNAACTCTTAGGACGATTTAGGAGGTTCTATATAATAGTAATCCTTTTATATAGTATTTATAGATAAATATATAGCGTATCTAAAATAATAGAAACTATAAGTACTAACCCCTATATATATAATTATCCTACTATAAGTAAGGTTACTACTTTTACTCCTACCTCTATATAAGCTATATAAGNTATTTANTAGATTNTACTATAGAATAAGGAGGGAGGCTTAGAGTTTATTAATAAGTAGCTACNTATTTACCTCCCCCTTTACTACTCTTTACTCTACCCACGTAGTAAGCTTAGCTAGTAGATTAACTACCCCCTTATAAATAGGGTATAGGTACTATAGGATTATATAATAAATATTANTAATACTATCCCTTATAATATTAAGGTCTTTAAAATAAGTAGTCTATATAGGAATAATATTATATTTCTAAGTACGGGTACTAAATTTAGNTAATCTAATTAGCTAGTTCTTATTAATAACCTAATAACCTATTTTAGCGTTATAAGGGATAGGAGAGGACTTTATAGCTAGTAATAATAAGATTATTAAGGCTAATACTATACACTAAGGCTATAATAGATATAAATACGTCTTATAGTAGTAGTAGAAATATTACCTATAGTTCTAACGTCCCCTTTCCTCCTAGCTTTTTACTAAAAGGCTACTTTATAAGATTATAGTAGATATATATACCTTAATCACTAACGTTCACCTCTAGTAGCTACGCTATAACTAGAAGAACCTATAGATTATATAGTATACTAGTATACTTAACTAGCTCTACCTTAATAATTAGGCTATAGGACGTAATATTAGCTAGAATATTATCCTTCCCATATCTTATATAAGCTTTCCACACTAGATATATAACACCTATTTTAACGCTATAGTACTTACTTNGTATTATANCTCCCNTANCNATTTTATTACCTTTACGTATAACCTATACTAGTAAGAAATCTAGGCGGAGCTAAAAGTAGGCTAGAGTATAAGAAATTACCTAGATCTAGTAGATTATGTCTTCTAGATTAAGCTAAAGTAGCTATAGTATAAGATTTTAAAGTCCCGCGTTCTAGGTAATACTACTACAATTAATTAAACTATTAAGTTTTAGAAGCGTTGGCTCCCTTATATATATATACTAGTAATTATAAAGCCTAGCTTACGGCTAGTAACTATAAAAGATATTAATCTAGTTATTTAGACGGATATTCTAGACTTAATAGCGGAGCCGCTCCTATATAACGTTGTTATCTATAGTACCTCCGCGCCCTATATATATAATAAAAAGCATAGATTCTAGATCCCTTATACCTTTTAAGAGGAAACTATAGTTAGAAATAATAATAAGCCGCCATATAAGCGCCTATAGAATAGCCCTACCTTTATAAAGCCTTGCTAGAGCTATATATATAGTAGTATAGATATAGTGCCCAAATACGTATATTAACGTAAAGCCCTATATAGGGTACTACGCTATAAAGTACGCGTTTAAGTATATATATAAAGGCCCTAATTACGCTACTATAACCCTAAAAGCCTAGGCAGCTGGGGCTAGGCTATAGTACCTTATAGATAAAATTAAGGAGTATATACACGCCTTATATATTACCGCGTATAAAGCTCTAAAGAGAATTTATAAGTGCTGGATATATAGCTGCTCTATTCCTATATAGCTGCTTATAATCTATATAGAAGGCTAGTAGTTTATTATAATCTAGCCTAATTAGGCTTTAGAGAAGCGTCTTACCTAGGATACTATATATAGAACTATACTTATATAGTTCTTTGCAGAGAATATAAGATAGCGTATAGAAATATTCTATTATAACTTTCCTACCTACTATACGTAGAATAAGCGGCGTAAGTAGTAGCTCCCTTACTATAAGGGGTTCTCTATTAGCTATATTATTTAGATTCTAATTNGCGCGGGGGAGGTATACTACTTATAGCTTCTTCTAGTTAATATTACTAGCTAGTATTTTTTTAAAGACGTAAGAATACCCTACCTTTTAAGTAGTATACTTTATATATAGCTTACTTTAGGATAATATAGAGTATATATAAGCACTACGTAAGGCCGCGTACTTTTAGCTTAGAAGGTAGTTCCGCGAGCTATTTATTATTATACTAGCTAGCTAGCTAGCTAGCTAGCTATAGGTCTATAGATCCGCGCGCCCTATATAATCTATTCTAAAGGGAGCTAGTAGATAACTACTTTTACTAACTATATATAATCTATACGGTTCTTAACCCAACCTAGAAGTAGGCTAAAGACCTTACGCACTACTATCTACGCGCTCTACTTATTAGTTATAACCTTAATCTAAAATACTATTACCTTACTAAGCTCTAATATAAATAGATTAAGGAGTATACTTTACTTTAGAATTAGCTTCTATATAAATAACTTGGATTTTCTATAAAGGATTTATAGGCGGAGGTTATAGAAGGCATTCCTTTACTTAATATAGGGTAGCGCTTAATNTTTAGCACGCTTAACTATATAGTAGATACTAATAAGGGCGGGCTCTTCCCTACTAATAGCCCTAGTAGTACTAGAAAGATATTTTTATATAATACTATACTTATCTAGTAAATGTTATAGAACTATATAGAGCTAGTAGTTACTACCCTGGGTATTATAATAACGCTGCTCTCTAGTAGAACTACTACTTACTTACACTTTAAGATCCTAATTAATGTAGATAAGAATAACACCTATAGTAGACCCGCCTAAAAATAACGCGGTTAATATACTAAATAGCCCTTTACTTACTAGTATACCTAGGCGCTAGATTAGAAGGAGAAGCTTTATAATAGCCTACGGATCTTAATAGAAGTTAAGGTAGGAGATAAAGAATATAGGTTTTATATCTATTATAAGACCACTTATAGTACGCCTAAGGGCTAAGGTAGATAGGTAAGGAGTAAAGTAACTACTAATTAGCCTAGGTTTAAAGAGTTTTAAGTAAAGGCGCTAATAATACNAATAGTNTCCTATNTAAGTAGTCTTTAACTTAAGTACTAACTATAAAGGTAATAGTTATCTACTATAACTATAATAAGTAAGGATACTATTCTAATAAATACCCTATACTAAAGTAAAGAGTATAAGATAGTTACTAACTTAGAAAGGTTGGAAAATAGGTGGCTTTAAAAAAGTCTCTACTTAGAATAGATTAAAGTAATCTATATAGCGACTATATAGCTAGGAGAGATCTTAAGAGGTATAGCCTTTATAGTACTATATATAGTTATATTAAGCGGCGTAGATCTTAATATAATAAGCTTACTTAACTCTAGTATAGGTAAAGAGGCCTTTATATACTATAAGCTNTAGCTAATTATTAAGTAATAAATATAACTAAAGTTCTATAAAATTAAAGNATAGGGGGTTATTATATCTAGGTATAATAACTAGTAGAGTAATATAATTATATTAAGAAAGGAACTCTTACCTATACTAATTATTAACGGTTACTAAAAGGATATAGATTAAAGAAATATACTACTATAACTATAGAGCTTTAAGATAAGAAGTCCCCTATTAAAGTTAATTTAAAGTAATCTACCTCGCGTATATAGGCCTTATATAACTATAAATATATTTAGAGAATTAACGCCTAAAATATAATTAGGAAGATAGAGGACTAACTTTACCCTAAGCTAATACTAACCTTAAATTTAAGAGTTAAGAAGACTTTATCTACTAAGGAAGCTAGGGTAGTAGATATTATACTACTTAAAGTAAAGAACTTCTTATAAGGCGTAAAGCAAGAAGGTATTATAATTAGATCTACTAGCTTCCATAAGTTAGACTAACTAATAAAGAATAAAAAGAGATAAGATGCCCTATTTAATAATAAGAAAGAGCTTTACTAACTTATCTATAAAAAGCTACTATAGCTTTACTAAGAGTATACTAACTACTTCTTAAGATCTATATCTAATACGCTATTACTATATTATAATGGAGTAGACTATAATATTATTCTTAAAGGTAGTAGCTATAATTTAGCCCTTAGTCTAATATATAGTATATTACTAAAATAGCTAAAGCTAGTTAAGGCGTACTTATAGGAGGACCTATAGAAGGGGTTTATAATACTAAGTAATATACCCTTTACTACTCTAGTTCTATTACTAAGAAGTTTAAAGGGAGTAGTAATTCTATATTAACTTTTAAAAGTTTAATAAGATTACTAAAAAGAACTGCTACCTATTACTATTAATTAAGGAGACGTTAACCAGGTTATTTAGAGCTAAAATCTTTACTAAGCTAGATATTTAATAGACTTTCTACTATATAGATAAAGGAAAAGGTAAAGGATTTAACTACCTTTTATATAAGATATGGATTATATAAGCACTATATATTACCCTTTAGACTATATAACGGGCCTATATCCTTTTAGATATTTATTAATAGTATTATTTTTAACTACTTAGATAACTTTTATATAGCCTATATAGATAATATACTAATATACTTAGATAACCCGCTATAGTATAATATCTATATTAAGAAGGTCCCACAAAGGCTTTAGGAGGTAGGCCTTTAGGTAGATATTAAAAAAATAAGTTTAGCGTTATTAAGATAAAGTTTCTAGGCTTTATTATTAAAACTAATAAGATCGCTATAATTAGGGATTAGGAACCTTTTCCCTCCATAAATAAAGTATAATCTTTTTTAGGATTCTATAACTTCTATTAGGCTTTCTTAAAAGACTATAAGTAAGTTATATAGCCGCTTAGTAAGCTTATATAGAAGGAAGTATAGTACCTACTAGGGGGGGGAAGAACTTAAAGCCTTTAAGTAAGTTAAAACCCTTATACTATTTACTATTTTAAGATATCTATATAAAGACTAACGTAAGTAATAATATAGTAGCTAGGGTACTAAACTATATAATAAGTTAGGTTAAGTTAGGTCTTAGGGGTTAATATAGTTATAGAAGTTATATAGAGATAAATATTATAATAGACGTAGAGCTCTATATAAAGTCTTAGCAGAGCTTTATACCGAGCTTCTAATAGAGCCTTTAGTAGAGCTCTATATAGAGCTTTATGTAGAGCTTTAAGGGAGCTTTATAAAGAGCTTCTAGTAGAGCTTCTAGTAGAGCCTTTAGTAGAGCTTTATATAGAGCTTCTAGTAGAGCCTTTAGTAGAGCTTTATATAGAGCTTCTAGTAGAGCCTTTAGTAGAGCTTTATATAGAGCTTCTAGTAGAGCCTTTAGTAGAGCTTTATATAGAGCTTCTAGTAGAGCCTTTAGTAGAGCTCTATATAGAGCTTTAATAGAGCTTTATATAAAGTCTTTATAGAGCTTTATACTAAGCTTCTAGTGGAGCCTTTAGTAGAGCTCTATGTAGAGCTTTATAAAGAGCTTCGGTAGAGCTCCATGCAGAGCTTTGGTAGAGCTCTATACGGAGTCTTAGTAGAGCTTTATGCCGAGCTTCTAGTAGAGCCTTTAGTAGAGCTCCGTGCAGAGCTTCGTATAGAGCCTTAAGGGAGCTTCGTAGAGAGTATCTAGTAGAGATTTGTGCAGAGCTTCTGTAGAGCCTTTAGTAGAGCTTCGTGTAGAGCTTTGGTAAAGCTTTATATAGAGCCTTTAGTAGAGCTCTATGCGGAGTCTTAGTAGAGCTCCGTGTAGAGCTTTAAGAGAGCTTTATAGAGAGCCTCTAGCAGAGCTTTTGGTAGAGCCTTTAGCAGAGCTCCGTGTAGAGCTTTGGTAGAGCTCTATGCAGAGCTTTAGTAGAGCTCTATGTAGAGCTTCGGTAGAGCTCTATACGGAGTCTTGGTAGAGCTTCGTGCCGAGTTTCTGGCAGAGCCTTTGGTAGAGCTCCGTGCAGAGCTTCGTGCAGAGCTTTGAGGGAGCTTTGTAGAGAGTATCTGGCAGAGCTTCGTACAGAGCTTCTAGTAGAGCCTTTGGTAGAGCTCCGTGCAGAGCTTCGGTAGAGCTCTATGCGGAGTCTTGGCAGAGCTCCGTGCAGAGCTTTGAGGGAGCTCTGTGCAAAGCCCCGTGCAGAGCTCTAGTAAAGCTTTGGTAGCTAGGGAAATTAATTATGGAGCCTAGCTTTAAGCTAGAATTATTATAGATTAGTAGACTCTTAGTTAAATACGGCACGGGCTAAAACTGAGTCAGAGGCTCTACCAAAGGCTCTGCCAGAAAGCTNTGCCAGAAAGCTCTGCACGAAGCTCCCAGAGGCTCCCTACGAAGCTCCCTCAAAGCTCTGCACGGAGCTCTGCCAAAACTCCGCATAGAGCTCTACCGAAGCTCTGCACGGAGCTCTACCAAAGGCTCTACCAGGAAGCTCTGTACGAAGCTCTGCCAGATGCTCTCTACAAAGCTTCCCTCAAAGCTCTGCACGAAGCTCTGCACGGAGCTCCTACCAAAGGCTCTGCCAGAAGCTCGGCACGAAGCTCTACCAAGACTCCCGTACAGAGCTCTACCGAAGCTCTGCATAGAGCTCTACCGAAGCTCTGGCATAGAGCTCTACCGAAGCTCCGCATAGAGCTTCTACCGAAGCTCCGCACGAAGCTCTACCGAAGCTCTGCACGGAGCTCTACCAAAGGCTCTACCAAGAAGCTCTGTACGAAGCTCTGCCAGATGCTCTCTACAAAGCTCCCTCAAAGCTCTGCACGAAGCTCTGCACGGAGCTCTACTAAAGGCTCTGCCAGAAGCTCGGCACGAAGCTCTACCAAGACTCCGTACAGAGCTCTACCGAAGCTCTGCATAGAGCTCTACTGAAGCTCTGTATAGAGCTCTACCGAAGCTCTACACGGAGCTCTGCTAAAGGCTCTGCCAGAAGCTCTGCATAAAGCTCTATACGAAGCTCTGCATGGAGCTCTACCAAAGGCTCTGCTAAGGGCTCGGCACGAAGCTCTACCAAGACTCCGCATAGAGCTCTACCGAAGCTCTGCACGGAGCTCTACTAAAGGCTCTGCCAGAAGCTCCGCTAGATGCTCTCTACGAAGCTCCCTTAAATCTCTGGACGAAGCTTTGCACGGAGCTCTACTAAAGGCTCTACCAGAAGCTCGGCACGAAGCTTTATATAGAGCTCTACTAAAGGCTTTGCCAGAAGCTCTGTATAAAGCTTTATATAGAGCTCTACTAAAGGCTCTACTAGAAGCCCTACTAGATACTCTTTATAAAGCTCCCTTAAAGCTTTATATAAAGCTCTATATCTACTATAATATCTACTATAATACCTTTCCCCCCTCTATTTTTATTTTTATATAACTAAGTCTTTAAGTATTACCTAGTAGGGGTTAATTCTTTTTAGATAATTCTCTTAAGATATTTAAATATTTATAGGTATATACACTTTTATATACCTACTTAATAATTAGATAAAAAGTAAAGTAGTATTACTTATATCTACCTAATCTATTATAGGCTCTAGGGGTAGTAATAGTTAGTCCTATATAAAAAACTAAAAAGTATTTTATTATCTAAGATTATGATCTAAAACCTATAATAAGTAATAGTGGTTAAAAATAGTAAAAGAATTATTAAAGTATATAAAGTTAAAAGTAAAGTTAAAAAAGCTATTTTAGTGTTAGGTAAAACCTGAGTATATAGTTATATAGCTGCGAGGCACAGGCGACTCGCATGCGACTCGCCTATGAGGCACGTGCCTAGGGAAACCCCTTCCTTACCTCGCACCTCAGACTCCTCCTTCTACCTTAAGGATTCGTCTACTGTACAATATACCCTATTGTTCTATCATTGGACTCCCTATCCACATCCTTACCTCACATTTAGGTAAAATAAGTACTTAATATATATTCTTTAATAGATATAAAATATAGCCCTATTAAGAGACTATATATTTATAGAGAATAGGTGGATAATAATTTATAAAAGATTAGTTAAACTATAATATTTAGATTTTATTTATTAAAAAGAAANCTACTTAAATACTCTTTTTTTACTTTTTTTACAAGAGTTTATTTTAAGGTTTAATAAGNNTATANTTTACTTAGTNTATCTATTTATATAATCTATATAAGGATTAAATAGAAGCTCTNTTTCCTATATAGTTAATTTAAGTAAAAGTTATTAACNTATATTATTAATTTAAGTANGAGTATTAAAAGTTAATCTTTTAATAGTATAAAAGGCTAGTAACTTACCTCCTTATTATTATATTATATATATAGATACTAACTCTATANATAGATAAATTAATAATATAAGCCTTATCTATAAATTTAATACTATTTTAATACATTAGATTACTTAAAAAGTATAGAGCTTATATCTTATAAGATCTAATCTATAGGCTTTTATATAGGCTCTCTAATTATTATAATAGCTAAAAGGCTAAGTATTAGTAGCGATTTATATAGTTTTATTACAATTAGGTTATAAAGGCTAGTAAGGTATTATAGTATAAGTGTTTAAAATAGAATACTAGGGGCTTTTTCTTATAAATATATAATTTTCTCTATATACGGAGTAGTCTATATAGGCCTATNTAGGATCTATATTANATATNAATTAAAGAATATAATATATATTTAAAATAGAGGTAGGTTTCTAATATTTTAATTTTAGAACTAGTAATATACTTANTTAGGTAGATAGNAANTCTATTTAAAAAGGTAGTAAGGTNTTACTATTATAGCTATACTATCTATTATAACCCTATTACTTACGTTAAATATATATATAAAGCTATATTAAATAAAGNTATTCTAATAAAACTATATATTAAGCATAATTATAAGATCTTCTATAATAAGGACATAAGGTACCTTTTTAAGCCTTAGGATTTATATAATCCTTATAAGATTTAACTAGATTATTATTTCTACTAAGAAGATACTATATAATTATTAAAGAATTAAACTCTAAGCTCCAGCCCCCCCAACTATATAATTTCCGAATTCCCTAGCGTTTTTTACTAGAAAAATACTGAATGCTACCTCTTTAAAAGGAGTGGCCCCTATAAACAAATGGATCTTCCCTAATATTAATAAGATTTTGTTAAAAATTCTTAAGAAAAACTTTAGAGGCCTAAATAAAATATTAAAATAATTAACTCTTTATGTTGGTTACACAAGGGGATATCACGTAGCTACGGTTCGTAGATAGTATAATGATTGTTGTTATATATTCTTGATAGGATTAAGGAAAGGGGTGAGGAACTTAAGGTTCCTCACTACGCTAGGGCCACGTTAACACGTGACGGCAATATACCTAGCGTGACAGTAACTTACCTCATTCCCGACACTGGCAACTTTTCTTTTTATGGTTGCTATTTATATATATACAAACAAACAGGATGCGATAATACTAGACAGTATATAACAATACTAAACAATATGCGACAATATGCGACAATATGCGATAATGCGGTAGTTGGTAGAATTTAGCGGATAACGTAAAGACGGGTGGGCCGCTAAGGCGCTAGTAGTAAGCGAGCTAATGGCGATTTTTTATACCGGGTATGGAAAATCCTAATTAGTTGCTCTTAAACTACTTTATCTCCTACTTCCTTTTAACTTAACCTTTAACTTATATATATAGAGTATTTATATTAACAAACGTCTCTAGTGCCTTATTTAGGTTTGCCTTTGTTATTATATCTACCGGGTTATTTTAGCTATTAATCTATTAAATCTTAAAGAGTTCTTAACGCTTATAGGATTGCTAAAGTGCTATAATATCGATTATAAGACGCTTCTCCTTTATAGTATTAAGCTTAACTAAACACTTGTAGAGGGAATATAAGTCAGTATATATAATTATAGGAATAGCAGGAAGTTTAAGTTAATCTATAATTATCTTTAAGGTAGTTCTAATTGCAATTGCTATATCTATTTTACTAACTATTCTATATATCTCTAATACAAGAACGCTTTAAGTAATACGCTTACTCTTAGTTAAGCTCTAATAGATAAGGTTACTATAGATTATAAAGTTATTCTCTGTAGTAGATTTGTTTGCGATAATAATCTTATATCCTGGCTAGGAGCTAAAATCTTTATTATTTATAAATAATCTATTAATAAATATAAAGAGCTTAGTGGCGGGAAGATTAATAGGTATATAGAGTAGTCCCTAATTAAGATGGGTTATTTACTAGGAAAGGCGCTTATTTAGGGTAAGAACGTCCTCCTTAGTTGGTTTCTAGTATTAAGCGGCAATAGAGAGATTAAAGGAAGCTTTAGGTTAACAGATAGAAGCTATATAAGCTCTATAAGCGCGTTACTCTATATATTCTTTGTTTAGAGAATTAACGTTAATAACATTAATCTTCTTATCTTAACCCTTCTAGCATAAAGTAATGGAGTTCTCGTTTAGGGAGAGGATATATTTATTAAAGAGTAGTAGTGTTTTTAAATCAAGTCTTTCCTTTGGCTTTACTATAAGATTTGCCTTTATTAGCTTATCTTCTTTAAGAGCTAAGAATTAGTCGTCTTCTAAAATGATTATATTGTTAGTTTATATACCAACAATTCCAAATAGAGTTCCCGTAGTTATAATAAGGAAGTAGGGATTAAATATAGAAGTAGTCATCAAAAGTTTCTCTTTATAGTGCTTACTGTAGATAGCCTACTAATAAGTTTTTACCTCTACAATTCTATATAATGGCTTAAGTATAACCATAATTATATCCTTAGGATATTAGTGGCGAATTTGCTTTGGAAGGTATGCTAGTATTAAGCGCTAAAGGCGTATCTCTAATTAGGTGTAGGCCTAGGTAATATCTCGTAGATAAACCGCCATTTTATTCTTTATTAAGGAGGAAGCTAGCGTAATAATAACTCGCTAACTAGCTTGTCAAATTATAGGGGATTATATAAGAATTACTTTCTTACTGTTGTTGTTATAACCTTAGATAATAAGCCTTAATTTCTTAAATGGGGCGTTAGTAGCTTTACCCTTAATCTTATTAACTATTCTTAACTTAAAGATGCGAGCTCTATTAAACTTAGTAGGGTTATACTTCTTAAATTTAAAGACTCCTCTTATAATGAGACTATCGATCTCCTACTTATTAGATACTTAAAAAGGAGCTTCTAGAGTTATAATATGGCCTTTTTTTTTTAAAGCTATTTTATAAGTTTAAAGTTATCCTTCTTCTTAGCTGTTATAAAGGCTATTAATAACTTAACTCCATTTTTAATGGCGGTAATAAATTACTCTTTAAACTTAATAAGATATTAGCGATTTTATAATCCCTTCGGGTAACCTCTACCGCGTTATAGTTGCGGCGTATCTACTATAATTATATTAGAATCGTAGTCGCCTTCTAGAGTACGTTAATTATAGTTCTCCTTTAGGGTATCTTCTAGGGCATCCTATAAAGGCTTAGAACTATTATCTTTATAGTAAGGCTTAATAACAGTTAAACGGAATTAAGTAGGTCTATAAGGCATCTAAATAGTATAAGTTTAACTATTAATTATAATAAGTTAATATAGGCCTAACCATCCTCCCTTTTTACACTATACGCGTACCTTAGACTAAAGTGGTAGATTAAGCGTAGTTAAGGTATTTAGGCTATTTCTTATTCCTAGTACGTTGTTAACCTAGCGTGTAGCGTAAAGACGTTGCACCTCCTTTATTGCCTTATAAATAGCCTCGGCTTATTATATAATAGAGGGAGATAGTAGAGAATTGTTAGTTATTTAAGGGTAGGCGCTAAAGACTAGTAATATAGGTATAAGTCTATCTAGGCCAGCGGAATTATTAATAGCTTTAACAGCTATTTATAAGGTAAGTTCTTCGCTAGCGTCCTTTAGTTCTAAAGAGATAATCTTATATACGTGGCGTAATAGCGCGTAATATTATTTTACTTTTCTAATACTATTATATGCCTTAATAGGGACTTCCTTAACTTTAATTGCTATTGCCTTTATTTATTATCGAAACTCTATAGATAAGAAGTTCTTTCCTATATTATAGATAATTTAATTAGGGGGTCCTAAATAGACATTAATCTAGTATAACTAAAGGGTCTCCTATATATTTCTGGCTAATATATCTTTTAAGAAACGCGCGGCTTAAAAGAAGGTTAAGAAGTAATAACTTAGAACACAAGCTTGCCGCTAAGATATATAACGTTAATAATAATATAGAAGTTAAAGTTGTAGTTATCCTTAAGGGTAAACTTAAATCAGCTAGGGGACTTCTAGTTTATTTAGTAGTAATAGTAATACTTTATAAGATACTTAATTGCCTTAACCTTAACTTTATAGCCTACTTGCTAAAGAACCCTAAGTAATTAATAAATAAATGGGTGGCCAAAACGATGGTATAGTTGGCGTAATTCCGACTTAGTTAAGTAGCTCTAAGCAATACTCTTTTCTAGTTAATAAAGGAGTAACTAGGGGTAACCTTACTTGCGCATAATAGGTACCTAATTATCTCCCTAAATAAGTATATTCTTAAGGTTGTTAAGCCTAACACCTAACTTATTTATATCTTTAATGTAAAATAGAAATAGAGTGTTTATAGGAACAACGTAAAAACTAATGTACCCTAAGGGGGTTTAAACCCTAATTGTGTTAAGAGAGATTATAGTACCTTTACTAAAACGAATTGTATGCTAGCCTACCGTTAAATAGTTAATCTAAACAAAGCTATTAAGCTGCTAAAGGGCTTAAACTTAAGGTTCTTCTGCTATAGATACTCCTATGGCTCCAGTATCCGGCATAACACTATAGAAGACGTTCGCTAAGTATCTATTATTAAAGGAAAACGCGGAGCTCTCCTTTAGCTCGTTAAAGATATCTAACTTTATAATAAAATGGAGCGTAGATTGGTTATTAAGGATAGCAACGGTTTATATGCCATTTACCTTACCATACTTAGTAAAGTATTAGTTAGGTAAGTAGTCCTTAATTTCTGTATCTATAAGGAGCTATTTAGTCTTATTAACCTTACCCTTAAGGTCTTCTACGCCTTTATATTAAACTAGGAAGCTTTAGAAGTAGGCCGTAATAACCTTATAATTTTTAACATTTTTTATACTCTAACGGAACTTATTATATGCCTCTTTTTATTTATTAAGGGAGTGTCTAGTTAACTAGTAATTTGGCTTTTTATAAACGTAGTATTTCTTTTAGCAATTACTTTAAAATAAACCTCTATAAGGACCTCTATAATTACCTTATAGTTAATATTAATTATACCCTCTTCCGTATTCCCTACCGCGGCCACTATATATTTAATTAGTCTAGTTATAATTATATTAGTTAGAAATACTTAGTTGGGTAGAGTTTTCGGTATAGAACTATTAAGATTCTTATATTTATATTATAGTACCTANNGTNNAGCGTAGCTTAGNATATACTCNTTTAAANGTATNNATAGGTTTATATAGCGCTAAGTTACACTTAGGAACGCCACGGCATGCTAAGATAACCTAGTCCCTTAGGCTATTCTTATTTTAGTAAGTTTTAGTAAGGCTATATTAGATTTTTTAGAGTTTATTAAAGAGTAGTTAAAGGCACTCTAAATAAGTCTTTATTAGGTTAGAAGTAATAACTCTTTAGAACCTAGTCTCCCGCTATTTAAATATATAAAGTTGGCGATTTTTATTAGTTTTAAAGTGGGCTCTAGTAAGCTAAAGTATTATATTAAAGTTATAGTTTTTACCCATAATATAGTTATAATAGAATATTACTGCCCGTGCCTTTAACATAACAGAGAAAGCGTAATAGTACTAGTGGCGTTAAATTCTAACCTTATTATAACAGTTATAAAAGACCTATAGTTTTGCTCTAAGTATATTATATAATTCTCCTTTAAACTTCTTCTCTTTATCTAAATATACCTTTATTAGATTTATAACTTCTTATAGTAAAGGCTTACCGGTTAGCTGGAGTGGAGAAGGTAAAGGTAGAGCAACTCTAAGTAGGAGAGCACCTCTAGGTGGGAGAGTAGCTCTAGGTAAGGGGTTAGTATTTTAGGGGTTTTAATATAAATTAAAGTTGCCTTCTAAAGAATATAGGTTATTTTTAGGTTTCCGTAGTTAACGTATAATCTTAGCTTCCGTTTATATTAGTTTTTTTATACTAGTAATAACGGCCTAAATATTACTAGTAATTGGGTTACCGTTCTTAGTAACGTATACCCTATTTCTATAAAGAAAGTCTTAAAAGTCCTAAATAATATTAACGTTGCTAAGTACCTAGGTATTAGCAGTCTATCCTATAAAATCCTCCCTAAAATACTCCCATAGTTATAAGTTGGTATAGTATCTATTTTAGTAGAATATAATATAGTGTAGGAGAAAGCTATTAACTTGTTTTGCGGTATAAGTTATTATATTAAAGGCGAATTTGTCCTAATCTTTATTAATAAGTTTCGCGTGCTTAGCTACCCCTAGTAGTAAGGAGTCTTTTTAGTTATTTAAGGTAGGCGTAGCCATGTTTTTAGAGGAAGGGAAGTGTTATTAGTATAGGGATTATTGTTTGGTACGCGTTTGTGATATATATTTATTATTTAGTACGCGTTTGTCGTTTAGTACGCGTTTATGACGTATATTTACGGTTATAGGGCTTAGGACCAGTTCTAGCCTTAAATCGCGAAGACTCGTAAAGCGTATTATTCTATATAATAGACGCAAGAATCCGTAATCTTAGAAAGGCTTAGGACTAGTTCTGGCCTTTAAATCCTTAGATTCGTAGAAGAGTTCTATTTAAGGTTTAGGACCAGTTCTAACCTTAAAAGACAGCTTCCTCTAGCATGAGTAGCACTGGTATAGTGGCTCGTCTCTTCTTGATGGAATACCTAGCTATTCTATAGTATAACAGTAAAGTTAACCACTAATTAGTGTTGGTTACATAAGGGGATATCACGTAGCTACGGTTCGTAGATAGTATGATAATTGTTATTATATATTCTTAATAGGAATAAGGAAAGAGGTGAGGAACTTAAGGTTCCTCACCACGCTAGGGCCACGTCGACACGTGACGGCAATATGCCTAGCGTGACGGCAACTTGCCTTATTCCCGACACTTTATAAAATAATAAAAAACCTACTAATTTAACATTTTTACTAACTATTGGCTAGTTAAATGTATTAAATGGTTTAAATAAGTAACTTAATATAACTTTTAAGATATCTAGCCATTTAAGTAGAAGAGTAGGTATATTAAGCTAGGGCTCTTCTCGGTTAAAGTAAAGAAAAAAGGGTTAGATTTCTATAAAGCCATTAAAATTAGGTATATTTTTAAAATTTTAAGATTTTACCTCCTGTTTAATATGTTTTCCGAAAATTAAGTATAAATTTAACCTTTCTAGTAGTAAGGTTATAGATTTAAATATACTGAACTTTAATACGTAGAACCTTATTAAATCTAAGAAAATAGGTAAAAGCTATTGTATATATAAGGCTTATTATAATACGCTAATAAATACCTCCTTAAATCTATCCTCTTTAACCTATAGGAAAACGAGATAACTAAGAAGTATATTTAAGATTTACGTTATATTTATAAAGCTCTTAAAGCTTTAACGCAGTAATTACTCTTATACTCTCTTATATTTCTCCTACACGAGTTTATAAAATAGTATTAGTTATAATAAATAGTAAATAATTATTAGTATTACCGAGAAAGAAAATATACCTTTTATCTATATAGACTTCTTATATATCTTGCCATAATATCTAAATGTGTTAGGTTTCCTATCTATTCTCTATTACTTTTCTTAGAAAATTAACTACTTCTAAGATAAACCTTATAAGCGTAGAAATAGGAGACTGCTATAACGTATGTGATGGGGTTATAAAGGTAACCCTAGTTATAAAGGTTTTACATTACCGCCTTCTTATTTAGGCTAGAATATTACCTAAAATATACTGCCGCTTTGAACATCAACATATTAACTTTTCTCCTTACTTCCCTATACAGAACTCTATATTACTAAAGCTATGTCTTACTGGCTATATACTTTAGATACAGAAGATCGTTTATAAGCAGATTTAATAGCCCGGTAAACAATAAGCCTTTATAAAGGCGCTGAAGCCTATACGACCTGTGCGAAGGCAGGTTAATCTAGTTACTTTCCGCCAGCAGCTTTAAGGCAAATTAATCTTCCTAAGTTACCCATATTAATTAGTATTGTATTACTCCAGCTAGCAAGGCAGCAATTGCTAGTAATAATCTTGCTCTATAGAGGTCCCTAACAAAAGTTAGGAAGTTTTAAGCTAGCGTATGCGCAAGCACGGGTGCGTATTTTACAGCCTATGTAATTAACCGCGGATGAGGTCCATAAGCAGGCAGAAGAGTCCTCTACAGCCACTAGTGGTCAGTTAAACTTTAAAACACTAAAAATCGACTTTATATGGACTCTATTATATATATTTATGGTTTTAATACTCCCTAATAATGATGCAGTGATTTTAAATAGGGTTTACTGGTTATTTGCGACCAAATTTGTATTTTTGAGTATTTTGATGTTCAAAACCTTTATAACTAGGGTCACCTTTATAACCCCATCACATACGTTACGCATTTTTTGCGCATATAATTAGGTTCTATTCTTACTTTTTTTATAGTAACTAATAAGATAAGCTAGGTTTGGCCATTTTATAGATAGATTAAATCCATAGGCATATTAATAGTGGAATATCTTTATTTAGCTTTTTAACGAACTTTTTAAGCTTTAGGGCTTCCTTTTTTACAAATTTAATATACTTTTTAATTTATTTAGAATAATCTTATTAGATATAAGTATTGTTCGTACTAACTTAATAGCACGAGTGAGTTGTATCCCGGGGCACGAAATACATATAGTATTGTATGCTCTTTGGGATAGTGGTAACTGTCAATTATATAAAGCAGACTACGTGGTCTATATACTAATGCACCTCCCCCCTAATTAGTTAGTGCTTTATAAGTGCACTAGACGCGTAAGCGAGTGGTTGGTGCACTAAACGCGTAAACGCGTACCTGGTGTACCGAACGCGTAAGCACGCGTTTGGTATAACAGGTGCTGTAATTATACACTGGCAGTACTTAAAAAATGAAACTACCTGTGTACAGCCTCCGTAATTGCTTTAATAAAACTATAGAATATAAAGGAAAATATATAGGAAATCTCCCCGAGGTGCCGTCTAGGCTGCCTTCTAAACGGTGCCCTAAGCTGGCCGTAAGTTCTGCTTACGGTCCGTAAAATAAACCGTACGGCCTTTTGACGGGCAGTAGACGAGCCATAAGTTAGATTTTAAGGGCCGCTAAGGCGCTAGTGCTAAGCGAACCAATAGTGATTTTCTATCCCGGGGATGGAAAATTGTGATTAGTTAATTTAACCACCCTATAAAATTTGGTAGGTTACGTAAGTCCACTAAGTTCCACCGTAGCTTTCCACTGTTTTCCACCTGTACTATATAACGAGCCGTACGGCCTTCTAACGGGCCGTAGACATACCGTAGGTGCTCCGTTAGTCCCGTTCTACCCATTTTATAACTTTTAGGTTGAGCTTATTCGTGTTAATTAGGGTTTTAAGGGCTTGATACGGCTTTGCCTTAGTTATAGCGTCTGCTAGGTTGTCTCCGCTGCTAATCTATTTAACCTCCGTAATCTTATGTTGTTTATAGGCCTAACGTAAGCATATTAGGTCGACCATAAGCCTCTTCTCTTATATTATACCTAGTTTAACTAGGCAGTTGTAAAGGGACTTTAAATCGGTGCATAAAACTAGGGGTAACTACTCTAGTTGTAGAATCTTCTAGACCGTTGATTTGATTACAGCTGCTATATTAAATTTATAAGCTAGTGTATATAGTTTAGAAGCTAGTACACTATAGGTTACTCGTTTGCACTTAATTAAAGACTAGTATAGTATATTTGCGTCCTAATTGCGGTCTGTAAGTACAATTACAAAGCTAATTTATAATAATAGGTCTTTGTTATTGGCAAAGGAGGCGTCCGTAAATGCTAGTAGGCTAAGGGAATTTAGGTCTAGTGGTATAAAAGTAAGTCCCCTTGCTGCATTGTTAATTTGCCACTGAATGCGCTTATTAAGCTGCTTAATATTTTCTTCTTATAAATCTACTGCCTAGGCCGTAAAGGACAAGTCGTAGGCAGATTTAGGTTAGTAGACTATGGTAATATAGGCACCTCTTGCACGCTATGCAGCGTATTAGTCCTTTATATTTACGGTCTTACGGGTTTCTTTACGGGAACTGGTGAGGTCCATAGGCTTTACTGTAATAAGCTTTAGGTTTTAAGCTTAGCGTTCCTAAGTTAGCTTAATTAGGTTACCCTTTTGTGTAATTAGGCCTCTATTAAACTTGATTGGATTTTGCTTAGTTAACTGCTTTTATAGCTTTGCCAGGAACTTGGCCTTTTATAGTTTAATTTCTTTAGCGTCTATAAAGGTCTGGTCTGCTAGGAATAGGGTATTATCTATTTAAAGTCTAATAATACTAAGGCTGTTTAATAGGCTATATAGGAGGCAGGGGTCATAGGTTAACTGTTCCATTTTAAGCTTACTAACGTAATACTAGTAGTACGTCTTAAACTAGTGGTTCCTAGCTTCTAGTACTCCATAAAGAGGTTTTATAACCTATAAAATTGTTTCTAGTTGTAGGTTAAGCTTATAGGGTGGTCGTATAAAGATGTCCCTACTTAGGTAGGTGTTGGACTACACGTAGGCTTATAAGATGTCCCGTAAGTATAGGGCTATAGGTTTAGTTTGCTATAGTCCCGGCGCAAGTGCAAGTATAATTCGTTGGCTAACTCGTTAAATTATAGGCAATTGCGTAAGGACTAAGTCCTTTCCCTTATTGTTATAAGCTTATACGACAAGCCTTAATTTCTTAAAGGCTTTGTTAGTACTAGGGTACTTAATCTTATTAATAAAGCGTAAGTTAAATATACGGACGCCTTACGGGACGTCTTTCTCTATTATAACCGTAAAGACACCCTTTTTAAGTAGTCCGTTAATTTCTTTACGTCGTAAGTCCGTAAACGGGGTTTCCTGTACTAGAACTGATATATCTATAGGCGGAGATTGCCTTGCGGATATTCCTGCGGAGGTTAGGTAATTTTCTATTACGGTATTCTTAGTTATAGGGTGCTTTTAGGGGCGTCCTCAACCACGCTTTACGGTAGTTTTAGTAGGTTTAGTAGGTTTCTGGGGGACTTCTAGGGTAGGCAAGGGTGCTTCCAGTTTATCTAATTCGGCGGGTGCTTCTGGTTTGTCTAGTTCGACGGGTGCTTCTAGTTTGTTTAGTTTAACGTTATAGGTGTTTTTAGGCCGAAAGTAGGGTTTTACGGACGTGCTTCTAAAGCTGGTTGGCCTACTAGAAAGCTGTACGCAGTACGTCTCGTTTTCTACGGCTAGTAGACAATAAGGTCTATTTTAACTGCCGCTTTTACGCCATATAAGGACTTTAGAGTTAAGCGGGAGGTCGTATACTAGGGTTGTGTTAGGTCCGTTATGGTAGTGTAGGGCGTTATTAATAGCTTACTTGGCCCGTAGCTTAACTATTTTAGTTATTGCCTTCCGTATTATAGCTGCTTGTTCCATAATAGATGGGGCAGGAGGGCCTAGGTTGCTTATTCTTAGGTAGGCTCCGTAAACTAAGAGGGTAGGTACTAGTCCGTTAGGGCCAGTGGTATTATTAATAGCTTTTACGGCCATCTATAAAGCCAGTTCCTTTTAAATGTCCTTATACTCGTCTATAATAATCTAGTAAGCTCTCTATAAGGCTAGGTAAGCTTACTTAACAAGCCTAATAGACTAGTGCGCCTTAATTGGAATAGCTTTTGTTAATATAGCTATGGCCGTAGTATACTGCTAGAATTCCTTGCTGATAAAGTTCCTACTGGCGTCGTGGGTAATATACTGCGGAGGTCCGACGTATGTATTAATCTAGTAGGTCCGTAAAATATCCTAAGTGTGTTTTGTAGATATATTTTACAACCAACGGGCGGCTTAATAGCGGGTTGCCTCGTCGATTATATATAATACTAGACTGCCGTTAATATATATAATGTCCACGTATACTAAGTGGTTAAAGTTAAGGTCCTTATAAAGGGTGAACTTAAATTAGCCTGGGGAACGTCCGTATTTCTGGCAGGAGGAGCAGTATTTAGTTAGGTGGTTAATTGCCTTTCTGTTAACGTTGTTATGTCTAGAGCGTTTAAGGACTCTATACAGCTTTTCGGCTGACGGGTGGCTGAAACGGTAGTATAGGCGGTAGATTTTAGTACTGGTAAGGTAGCACGGGTTATAGTTAAAAGATTCCTAAATGTAGGTCTATAAAGTCTCTCCCTATATAAGGAACGGGTGTCTAAATTGTTATATAATTAGTAGGGTAATATGCTTGCTTCCTGGGGCAGTTATAGGGCTAATTAGGGTGTCCGTAATATTATTGTAGTACACCTATAACCTATCTATGTCTATAAGATAGAGTAAGAAGGGGGTATCCGCTTTTACTATGTGGAAGTTAACTAGGCTAATTAGAGTCTTAACTTTAACTAATCCAATTAATGCGGTTAAGCTAATGCCGAATTAGACGTTTACGGCCCTAGTTTACGTAATATTAATGTCCGTATTATTATTTGTAGTGGTCCTGTATATAAGGTATTGTCTATAGCCTACAATAGACTTCTTAGAGGCACTTATATCGATTATAACACCATAGAATTCTTTAGGGGTATAGCGTTCTGTAGTAATATATGTAAATAGGTCCTACTTATAATCTATAACATCCATAATGGGGGTGCTTACGGGATAGTTTTCGGGCGTAAGTAAGTATATAAAGGAGCGGTTGGCTAATACGGTCATAATATTAAAGGCTTAGCTGTCTGTAAAAGGTCTAAAAGTGGTTAGGAATGTCTCTAAGGTCTTTTATTCCTAAGTATTTAAGTTAAAGTTAATTATAAGGGCTTCTATTAACTTATCTGGGGGCTCTTCTACTTCCTTTCCTTCGTATTCTAAAATAAACTGGTTAATATGGCTATTAAGTCTCTTCCTGGACTTATTACATTCTTCCTAGGTATACCTTATAAACTAACATCCTTCCTTACCGCATACAAAGCACTTCTGGCTGGTTTGTCTACGGGGGTATATTTTTATACGGGGGTTGCTATAGGGGTTATGGGTAGGACTTAGTCGGTACAGGTGCTGCTAGCGGTAGCGGCGGTCCGTAAAGTAGACGTCTAAGTCTATTTATAGATATTAAATATCCGTAACAAAGGCTTGAGTGCTGCCTAGTGGGTTTAAGACTTTATACGTTGCAATAGAGGAGCGTAGATTATTAATAAGGCCAGCTAAGGTATCTGCAGGCTTATAGTAGGCGTACTTATAGGGCTCTACTTCCTAGCAGGCCGTAATAAGTTTATTATGCAAGAAGTCGTCCGTTTAAAGCTTAATATCAAGACCGTACTATAGGTAGCGGAGGTTTTTGATAAGGATTTGCAGGCACTCTATGGTCAATTTTTTAGTGTTCTTGTCTATTACGGTCTATAGCTTAGTCGCATTCCATTAGGTAAGGATATTACGCTTATATTCCGGTCCTTTAAAGTAGTTACGTATAGCTTCGCATAGTTTATTAAAAGGAACACTAAGGGGGTTACTCTTGAGGTTAGTGTAGTAGTAGTTAAGTGCTAGGCCGCGCAGCATAGTAGAGTAGGCTTGGCTGAACTCTTATTTAGGAATATTAGCCTTCTAGCAGAGGTCCGTAAAGATGGTTAGTTTAAAGTTAAAGTTATCATTTTCGCCGCTGTACTTAGATTTGTTGGTATAGAGCTTAGCTAGGTTAGCTAGCTCCTTGCCGTAGGTCTTTAGTTAGGTGGGTTGCGGATCTATAACTTATAGATTTATAGTTTGCGGATATATGGCTTGCGGATCTATGACTTAAATAATAGGGGTAATTTAGTCCGTATTTTGGTTTGCGGGGGTATTACGGTCCGTAACTTAAGTACTAGGTATGCTTTAGCCTATAAGATTAATTCCGAAACTGCTTAGGTTTATAGGACGAATTTGGTTAAGTAGGTTAGGTATAAGGCTAGTAATTATATTAAGTTTAGAAGAAGTAAAGAGTTCCTTAGTTTCTTAGAACTAGTCTAGGATTTCCTCTTTAGTCCATTCCGTTTAGTCCTTCTTATATATTATATTGTACAAGGACTATATAATAGTAACTTATTTATTCCTTTTAACCCATATACCTTAGTTATATAAGAGGGTCCGTAGGTTACGGATGGTAGTAGGGTTGTATGCTTTAAAGATAGCTTCCGTAAAGTCCGCGAAGTCTTTTTAGTATTGCTCCTATAGGTTAACGTTTATAAGCTTAAAATATTTATATTTAAGAACTTTAAATTTAATATAGTTGTTGACGTTAGGTATAGACGTAAGGTCGGCTCCCTGCCTTTACTTTTCTTGGCCTTTATTAACTTGCTTCCTTAGGTCTGCTATACTATATAGTATAGTGTAGTACGTAGTGGGTGAAAGAGGTCTTATAGTGGTCCGTAAAGGCGGTTAATATCTATAGCGGTTCGTAGAAGGGTAAGGGTGTCTATAAGGGGTCTTAACAGGTCCGTAGTAGTTTATAGAGGGGTAGGGGGTCTCTATAAGGGGTCTGAAAAGACGTCGGAGGTATTAAAAGAGGGTATAGTAGAGATAGGGGTTTGAGGTTTAAGGGTAGGGGGTTCCGTATAGGTCTGTATTTGCGTTTATTATACTTTTAGTAAACTATACTAAGACTTAAATAAGTATATAGAGTTGGTAATAGTCCGTAATCCCTGACTTCCGACCTTCCAGCAGGTCGTACTAGGAGTCTAAATAGGTGGTCGCTGTCGTATATATTGCTTGGGGGGAGGTATTAAGTGATTGCTAATCTGTGCGCGCTCACTGATTAGTGTTCGTACTAACTTAATAGCACGAGTGAGTTGTATCCCGGGGCACGAAATACATGTAGTATTGTATGCTCTTTGGGATAGTGGTGACTGTCGATTGTATAAAGCAGACTACGTGGTCTATATACTGATGCACCTCCCCCCTAATTAGTTAGTGCTTCATAAGTGCACTAGACGCGTAAGCGAGTGGTTGGTGCACTGAACGCGTAAACGCGTACCTGGTGTACCGAACGCGTAAGCACGCGTTTGGTACAACAGGTGCTGTAATTATACAAGTATTTTTAACTAAATTCTTAGAATATATAAAAAATATACCCTATATAACCTAATAAAGATATAGGTGCTAATGCACCCTTTATAGCCTTATATATAGTTTTAAATAACTTATTAATTCTGACAGAGTTATTAAATTCTACTACTAAAATCTCTTATTACTTATTAAGTTCCTTATTAATTTTAGTATCTTCTATAACTTTTTATATAGGATTTAAGGGAGTTTTAGTATCTAATAATAAAAGAAAAGAGTTAATTTAAGAGAGATAAGATATTTTCTAAGAAGAAAGAAAGTAATTCTTAATTTTTCTAAGGCTTATATACGTGGAAAATAATTAGAAGGTTTTTAGTAAAAATAAGGTGCGGGGCAAGTCCTTTATTAAAGAAATCTAAAAAATAATTAGCGTTTATAGAAAAAACCATTAATAAGCTCGGACCCCTAGAACTCGGCCGCCTCCTAAACTCAGCTACTTAAGCGAATCGAACCCACCACTTTTAAAGCTATCTATACTTAATTAAATCAACTTAACCCCCTACTTCTACGTGCAATATAATATATCGGCCCCGGCCTTTCTACCTAGCGCATTGTCAGGCTTTGATTTTAACTCCTTTGTCGTTATTTTAGCCTCTTTATCTTCTACCTCCTTTATACCTTACTTAACCAATTCTATATTTCTAAATTCTATATTTAGACCTATAGCTACCTATCTATGAATTTTTAGACCTTCAAGGTCTTTAAGCTGCGATTGCGAGCTATATATTTAAGCGTCCTTATATATAGTCTCTACAGTAAGTTGCTTAAGTTAGTGACTTCCTTTTTAGAAAAGTAACTAAGTCTTTTAACTAAGTATATATTTGTTATAAAGGCTATAAACTACTTAATATTATAAGGCCTTTTTAGGATGTCTATAATATTAAACTAATAACGGTTAGCTTATTTAAAGCGCAAAGCCTTTATTAAAGCCTTATTTTTAACCTATAAAGACTTAAAGCCCTTACGTATATTCTATCGATAAATACTAAAGGTATACTACCTAAATTTAACTATTTTTGCTAAAAGACCTTCCTTTTGGACTTTATAGTTATACTTAGTAAAGCAGCACCCTTTAATTTAAGTTATATTATTAAAAAATATAAGCTCTATAATTTAGTCCTAATATTTTAATTTTATAAAGAAGAAATATAATAGATTTAAGGGTTATTATATTAAATAAAGCAGTAGAAAAATAAGTTATATATTATATTATATATATTTTTATTGGTCACACAGGGTAACTCACCAATAACAACTACTCGAGTAGGTTACAGTAATGTTAGTTAATAAAGGCTTGTTAATTGGAATAAGGAAGGGCGAGGAGCTTAAGACTTCTCGCCACGCTAGTGCCGCGGCGTCACGTAACAACCGCTTGCCTTATTCCTAACACTAGCAACTTTTCTTTTATAGTTGCCACCTATATATAAATACTGCTTAACTAGCGTAATAAATATTAATCCTCCTTACTTACTATTGCTATTATAATATAAGTCTCGCTGTTTTTAAATTTGCCTCTTAGCACGTGGTACTTTTTTACTTAGGAGTTGTAGGTAGATATTGTATTAGGGCCGCTAAGGCGCTAGTTATGAGCGAGCTAATAGCAATTTTCTATTCTAGGGATGGAAAATCCTAATTGGCTAGTTGGAATTAGGGTCTGCAGAATATTATACTCCTCCCTTTAGAAAAGTCTTAGTAAGAGAATCTAACTAATTAGACAACTTTAACCGCCGGTTAAAGTTCCTAGACATTTTAAGACCTTATATAACTAAGAAATTTCTAGGGACTCCCTTTTAACCTAACCTTTAACTCGTATATATAGAGTATTTATATTAACAAACGTCTCTAGTGCCTTATTTGGGTTTGCCTTTATTATTATATCTACTAGGTTATCTTGGCCATTAATCTATTAAATCTTAAAGAGTTTTTAACGCTTATAGGATTGCTAAAGTGCCATAATATTAATTATAAGGCGCTTCTCCTTTATAGTACTAAGCTTAACTAAACACTTATAGAGGGAATATAAGTTAGTATATACGATTATAAGAATAACGGGAAGTTTAAGTTAATCTATAATTATCTTTAGGGTAGTTCTAATTGTAATTGCTATATTAACTCCGCTAACTATTCCATATATCTCTAATACTAAAACGCTTTAAATAACGTATTTACTCTTGGTTAAGCTTTAATAGATAAGATTATTATAAATTATAAAGTTATTCTCTCTAGTAGATTTATTTATAATAATAATTTTATATCCTAGCTAGGAGCTAAAATCTTTATTATTTATAAATAATCTATTAATAAATATNAAGAGCTTAGCNGTAGGAAGATTAATAGGCATATAAAGTAGTCCCTAATTAAGATGGTTTATTTGCTAGNAAAGANGCTTATTTAGGGCAAGAANNTNATCCTTAGTTGGTTNCTNGTNTTANGCGGCAANAGAGAGATTAAATAAAGCCTTAGGTTAATAGATAGAAGTAATATAAGCTCTNNANGCGCGTTNCTCNATATATNCTTANTTTAGNGAATTAACNTTAATAANNTTAATCTTCTTACCTTAACCCTTCTGGCGTAAAGCAATAGAGTCCTTATTTAGGGAGAGGATACATCTATTAAAAAGTAATAGTATTATTAAATTAAGCTTTTCCTTTAGCTTTAATATAAGATTTACCTTTACTAGCTTACCTTCTTTAAAAGCTAAAAATTGGTTATCTCCTAAGATAATTATATTATTAGTTTATATACCGACAATTCTAAATAAAGTTCTCGTAGTTATAATAAGGAATTAGGGATTAAATATAGAAGTAGTTATTAAAAGCTTCTCTTTATGGTACTTACTGTAGGTAGCCTACTAGTAAATTCCTACCTCTGCGATTCTATATAATAGCTTAAGTATAACTATAATTATATCCTTAGGATACTAGTGGCGAATTTACTCCGGAAGGTATGCTAATATTAAGCGCTAAAGGTATATCTCTAATTAGGTATAGGCTTAAGTAATATCTTATAAATAAACCGCTATTCTATTCTTTATTAAGGAGGGGGCTAGCGTAATAATAACTCGCTAACTAGCTCGTTAAATTATAGGAGATTATATAAGAATTACCTCCTTACTATTATTATTGTAGCCTTAGATAATAAGCCTTAATTTCTTAAATAGGGTATTAGTAGCTTTGCCCTTAATCTTATTAACTATTCTTAACTTAAAAATATAGACTTTATTAAACTTAGTTAGGTTATACTTCTTAAATTTAAAAACTCCTCTTATAATAAGACTATTAATCTCCTACTTATTAGATACTTAAAAAGGAGCTCCTAAAGTTATAATACGACCTTCCTTTTAAAGNTATTTTATAAGTTTAAAGTTAGCCTTCTCCTTAGCTATTATAAAGGCTATTAATAGCTTAACTCCATTCTTAATATCGGTAACAAATTACTCTTTAAAATTAATAAGATATTAGCAATTTTATAATTCCTTTAGGCAACCTCTACCGCGTTATAGTTACGGTATATCTACTATAATTATATTAGAATTATAGTCGCCTTCTAGAGCACGTTAATCGTGGCTCTTTTTTAAAGTATCTTCTATAGCATCCTATAAAGGCTTAGAACTGTTATCTTTATAGTAAGGCTTAATAATAGTTAAATAGAATTAGGTAGGTCTATAAGGCATCTAAATAGTATAAGTTTAACCATTAATTATAATAAGTTAATATAGGCCTAACTATTCTCCCTTTTTACGCTATACGCGTACCTTAGACTAGAGTAGTAGGTTAAGCGTAGTCAAGGTATTTGGGCCATTTCTTATTCCTAGTATATTATTAACCTAGCATATAGCGTAGAGACGTCATACCTCCTTTATTGTCTTGCGAATAGCCTTAGCTTATTATATAACGGAGGGAGATAGTAGAGAATTATTAGTTATTTAAGAGTAGGCGCTAAAGACTAGTAATATAGGTACGAGTCTATCTAGGCCAGCAGAATTATTAATAGCTTTAATAGCCATTTGTAAGATAAGTTCTTCGCTAGCATCCTCTAGTTCTAAAGAGATAATCTTACATACGCGGCGTAATAGCGCGTAATATCGCTTTACTTTTCTAGTGCTATTATATGCCTTAGTGGGGACTTCCTTAACCTTAATTACTATTGCCTTTATCTATTATTAAAACTCTATAGATAAGAAGTTCTTTCCTATATTATAGACGATTTAATTAAGGGGTTCTAGGTAAATATTAATTTAGTATAATTATAGGGTATTTTATGCGTTTCTAGCTAATATATCCTTTAAAAAACGTGCGGCTTAGAAAAAGGTTAAAAAGTTAATAACTTAGAGTACTAGCTTACCGCTAAGGTATATAATATTAATAATAATATAGAAGTTAAAGTTGTAATTATCTTTAAGGGTAAACTTAAATCGGCTAGGGGACTTCTAGTTTATTTAGCAGTAATAATAGTATTTTATAAGATACTTAATTGCCTTAATCTTAACTTTATAGCCTACTCGCTAAAAAACCCTAAGTAATTAATAAACAGATAGGTGGCTAAATTAACGGTGTAGTTAACGTAACTCTAACTTAGTTAGGTAGCTTTAAGCAACACTCTTTTCTAGTTAATAAAGGAGCAACTAAGAGTAACCCCACTTATATACAACAGGTACCCGACTATCTCCCTATATAAGTATATTCTTAAGGTTATTAAGCTTAATACCTAATTTATTTATATCTTCGATATAAAATAAAAATAGAGTATTTATAGGAATAACGTGAAAAGTAATGCACCCTAAGGGGGTTTAGACCCTAATTATGCTAAAAGAAATTATAGTACCCTTGCTAAAACAAATCATATATTAGCCTGCCGTTAAATAGTTAATCTAAACAAAGTTATTAAGCTGCTAAAGGGCTTAAACTTAAGGTTCTTTTACTATAAATACTCCTACGGCTTTAGTATCTGGCATAATACTATAGAAGACATTTGCCGAGTATCTATTGTCAAAGGAGAACGCGGAGCTCTCCTTTAGCTTATTAAAGATATCTAACTTTATAATAGAATAGAGCGTAAATTAGTTGTTAAGAATAGCGACAATTTATATGCTATCTACCTTACTATACTTAGTAAAGTATTAGTTAGGTAAGTAGTCCTTAATTTCCATATCTATAAGAAGCTATTCGGCCTTATTAACCTTACCCTTAAGATCTTCTACGCCTTTATATTAAACTAGAAAGCTTTAGAAGTAGGCCATAGTAACCTTATAATTTTTAACGTTTCTTATACTTTGGCGAAACTTATTATATACCTCCTTTTATTTATTAAGAGAATGCCTAGTTAACTAGTAATTCGGTTTCTTATAAATATAGTACTTCTTTTAGCGATTACTTCGAAATAAACCTCTATAAGGACCTCCACCTTTACCTTATAGTTATTAATTATACCCTTTACCATATTACCTACTACGGCCACTATATATTCGATTAGTTCAGTTATAATTATATTAGTTAGGCGGGTTAATTAAAGTAAGTTAGAGCTAGGTGTTAAATTACTATACTTCTTAAGAGCGTAGAGCGGTGCTAATAAAAGATCTTAATTAAGTATATATACCTTTATAAGTATTTGTAGGATTAAAGAGAGTAAGGTTGCATTCTTTAACACCTTAGTATATGCTAATAACTTAATTATATAGGCCGAAATTCTCTTAATATAATTCGGATAAACCGCGCTAAATTATTTAAAGTTAATTAAAGAGCTTTTAAAGATAATCAAGCTAGGGGACACCTGGGTTTATAGCAATAATCCTTAAAAAGGTAATCTCTCTCCATTCTAATATATACTGCTACTTATTTTCTTCTATTTTAAAATAGTATCTTAACTTATATATTATTTAGTTAAAATTATATCCTTTTCCTACTAAACAATTATAATAGAAGGTACTAGCTTAGCCCTTAAGTATAACGGAATAGACGTTATAGTATTAATTAGACTCTATTCCTACCTTCTAGTAACAGTTATAGAAGATACGTAGTTTTAAATTAAGAATATTATATAATTCCCTACTAAACTTCTTCTCCTAATCTAAGTAGAGCTTTATAAGCTCTATAAGCAATTTTAAACTACCTCCGATTTAAGATTAAGATAAAGGAGGTAGGAGTTGCATTATAGGCTACAGTAGGGACGTAGGTCTAGTTAGTAGAGTTTAAGGGTTATTAAATCGCGAAGCAATAGAATCCTATGCCTGCTCTCGTTAGGGTATAGTATCTAATATTAAAGTTATGGGTTAAATTGGATATAGAGGAGTTGAAGGTAGAGATAAATTCGTCTCTAGAGGTGTATTGCTTAAATTCTATTATAAGTTAAGCTTCCTTATAGTACATAGTTAGTGCTTAATCTCTTATTAAGTCTATTTGTGCTCTTTTTTTGCGTTAATAACCTGCTTCTAAATGTTGTCTCTAATAGTACTCCTATCTATTAGTATAAATACTCTATACTTCTATAAGAAGTTATAGAAGTCTTATACAATATCCTTCTTTATAGGAGTCTATATTCCCTTCATCTATTTAATAAAGTCCTTCCTTATATAGTACTATAGCATAGTGTCGTTATATTTGCTATTTTTATAGTATACTATACGGTATAATAGGAATCCGTTTAAGTCTTACTAATTAACATCTTTAAGGTTGGTTATGTCGGTGTTCTATATCTCTAGGTTAATGTCTTTCTTATACTTATTTAGGTAGGTTAACACTATAATAAAATCTGCGAAGGTACACGGAGGGTATTAAGGTAGTTATTCAACGCGTTTTTAATAAAAAGATTAAGGAAAATAAAGGTTGTTTAACGTGTAGTTAGGTATTAATTATAATCCTACGGTCTACAAAGGTACATGGAGGGTATTAAGGTAGTTATTTAACGCGTTTCGGACGTTAACTTAGGACCCTAGGTTTAGTAACACTTCTAACCTAAAGTACTCGACCAAATCTTCGTAAATGCGGTTATTCTGCGTAATAGACGCAACTTAGTATCTCCTAGTACTTAGTAACACTTCTATTACTAGTTTTCCGCAAGTCTAAGGTAGTATAGTATTGCTGGGATCCATTCCATATAAGCGTATATGGCACTCCTATATAAGACTATCTCTTCTATTTAAAAAACCTAGCTGCTCTATAGTTAACTGTGTATTTAACCACTAATTAGTATTAGTTATATAGGGTGACTAACCAATAACGACTACTCAAGTAGGTTACAGTGATGTTAGTTAATAAAAGCTTATTAATTAAAATGAGGAAGGGCGAGGAGCTTAAGACTCCTCGCCACGCTAGTGCCGCGGCGTTACGTGACGACCGCTTGCCTCATTCCCGACAATTTTAATAAAAACTTAATTATATAGTGGCTTATATAGCTATTGAAAATAATAATTAAGCTTTATTGCTAAAAAACCCAGTTTTATATAAGAAAATATTAGTAAATTAGTTAAATATAATAATATTTATTCTTTTAACTAATTTTTAGTATTACATATACCTAATAGAGTGTTTTTTCTTAGTGGAATTATATTAATTAAAAGTGTTTTCCTTTAAAAAAAATTATAAGAAGTTTAATTAAGTGATTAAGAGTAGATATTATCCCTATAATAAATACTTATTTATAATTATTTAGTAACTATATAAAGATTTTCTCTTTAAAGGTATCTTTGGTAGTTATTTAGTTTATATATACACTTAATATAACTTTGAATTCATTTATATATTAGGTATTTTCTACTTATATATTAACCTTCCTTTAAACTTTTCTTTATAAAGGTTACATGATTTTTAAATTTACTTTAGTTGTGCCCTATTAACTTACATACTTTCTATTAACTAAGGAAAAAAATTATATAAAATTTTTATTTAAAATACCTAATTACCTATACTTTACTTAGGGGCTTTATATTGCTATTTTAATTAAACGTTTAGATTACTGTTCTTTTATAATTATATATATAAGGGAATAAATATTTATAAATTATATTTAAGTACCCAATTAATAAGCAAGGCTATATGGAAGTTAATTACTATTTATATTAGAATATAAATTGCTTTAGTAGCATACCACTTAATTAATCGCTTAAAACCAATAAAGGGACACTATATGCAAGTATAGCTTTTCGCGCATACTTATAAACACCAGATTTAAAATCTACGATAGCTATTTATAAGTTCTACTTATTTTGGTCTATATTAATCGATTCGTTATAAAGAAAATAAGTTAACAAATTGGTGGTTTGATTTTGGTTAGGTAGAGGTGGCCAAGTTCTAGGGGTCCGAGCTTATAGCCATTTTCGCTATATAAATCTAAAATTAAATATTTAAAAATTTAAGATATTTTTAATAAAATCTCTAAAAGTTCTATTATTATAATTATTTTTCTTAATATGGCTCTGTTTGTATCAACTTAATAATACAATTAAGTTATATCCCAGGGCACGAAATACGTATAGTATTGTATGCTCTTTAGGATGGTGGTGACTGTCGATTATATAAAGCAGACTACGTAGTCTATATACTAATGCGCCTCCCCCTTAATTAGTTAATGCTCTAGGAGTGCACCGAACGCGTAAACGCGTGGTTAATGTACTAAACGCGTAAGTACGCGGTTGGTACAGCAGGTGCTGTAATTATACACTAGCGGTACTTAAAAAATAAAACCACTTATGTATAGCCTCCGTAATTGCCTTAATAGAACCGTAGAACACGTAAGAAAATACATAGGAAATCCCTCCTAAGGTGCCCTCTGGCCTGCCTTCTAAACGGTGCTCTAAGTCGGCCATAAGTCCTACTTACGGTCCGCAAAATAAGCTATACGGCCTTCTAACGGGCTGTAAATAAACCGTACGGCCTTCCGACAGGCCGTAAATGGACTATAGGTGCTCCGTTAGTCTCGTTTTACCCATTCTATAACCTTTAGGTTAAGCTTATTCGTGTTAATTAGGGTTTTTAGAGCTTAATATAGCTTTGCCTTAGTTATAGCGTCTACTAGGTTATCTTCGCTACTAATCCATTTAACCTCTATAATCTCACGTCGTTCGTAGGCCTAATATAAGCACATTAGGTTAACTATAAGCCTCTTCTCTTATATTGTACCTAGTTTGACTAGGCAGTCGTAGAGGGACTTTAAATTGGTGTATAAAACTAGGGGTAGCTGCTCTAATTATAGGATCTTCTAGATCGTTGATTTAATTACAGCTGCTATATTAAAGCCATAGGCTAGTGTATATAGTTTAGAAGCTAGTACACTACAGGTTACTTATTTGCATTTAATTAAAGACTAATATAGTATATTTGCGTCTTAATTATAGTCCGTAAGTACAATTACAAAGCCAATTTACGATAACAGGTCCCTATTATTGGCAAAGGAGGCGTCTATAAATACTATTACGCTAATAGAGTTTAGGTCTAGCGGTATAAAAGTAAGTCCTCTTATCGCATTATTAATCTGCCATTAAATGCGCTTATTAAGCTGCTTAATATTTTCTTCTTGCGGATTTACTACCTGGGCCGTAAAGGATAAGTCGTAGGCAGATTTGGGTTGGTAGACTGTGGTAATATAGGCGCCTCTTACACGCTATACAGCGTATTAGTCCTTTATATTTACGGTCTTATAGGTCTCTCTATAGGAACTAGTAAGGTCTATAGGCTTTACTATAATAAGCTTTAGGTTTTAAGCTTAGCGTTCCTGGGTTAGCTAAATTAAGTTGCCCTTTTATGTAATTAAGCCTCCGTTAAACTTAATTAGAGTCTACTTAGTTAACTACTCTTACGGCTTTGCCAGGAACTTAGCTTCTTATAGTTTAGTCTCTTCTATATCCGCAAAAGTCTAGTCCGCTAAAAAGAGAGTATTATCTGTTTAGAGCCTAATAATACTAAGGCCGTTTAATAGGGTGTATAGAAGGCAAGGGTTATAGGTTAACTACTCTATCTTAAGTTTACGGACGTAATGCTGGTAATATATCTTAAACCAGTGGTTTCTAGCTTCTGGTACTCTATAAAGTAGTTTTATAACCTATAAAATTATTCCTAGTTATAAATTAAGCTCAAGCGGTAGTTGTATAAAGATGTCCCTACTTAGGTAGGTATTAGATTATACATAGGCTTATAAGATATCCCGTAGGTAAAGAGCTATAGGTTTACTTTACTATAGGCCGGGCGTAAGTACAAGTATAATCCGTTGGCTGACTTATTAGATTATAGGCGATTGCGTAAGGACTAAGTCCTTTCCCTAGTTGTTATAAGCTTATATAATAAGCCTTAACTTTTTAAAGGCTTTATTAGTACTAGGGTGCTTAATTTTATTAACGAAGCGCGAGTTAAATATACGGACGCCTTGTGGAACCTCTCTCTCTATTATAACCGTAAAGACGCCCTTTTTAAGTAGTCCGTTAATCTCTTTGCGTTATAAGTCCGTAAAAGGGGTTTCCTATACTAAAACTAATATATCTATAGGCGGAGATTGCTTTGCGGATGTGCCTATAGAGGTTAGGTAATTCTCCATTATAGGGTTCTTACGGGGGCGTCCTCGGCCACGCTTTATAGCAGATTTAATAGGTTTAGTAGGTTTTTAGGAGACCTCTAGGGTAAGTAAGGGTGCTTCTAGTTTATCTAATTCGGTAGGTACTTCTAGTTCGTCTAATTTGGTGGGTGCTTTTAGTTTATCTAATTTGGCGGGTGCTTCTGGTTCGTCTAGCTTAACGTTATAGGTGTTTTTGGACCGAAAATAGGGTTTTACGGATATGCTTCTAAAGCTTATCGGTCCGCTAGGGAGCTATATATAATAGGTCTCGTCTTCTACAGTTAGTAGACGGTAAGGTTTAGTCTAATTGCCGCTTTTACGCTACACAAGGACTTTAGAATTAAGCGGGAAGTTGTGTACTGGGGTTATATTAGGTCCGTTTCGGTGGTATAGGGCGTTATTAATAGTTTGTTTAGCCCGTAATTTAACTATTTCGGCTATTACCTTCCGTATTATAGCTACTTAATCCGTAATAGACAGGGCAGGAGGGTCCAGTTTACTTATCCTTAGGTAGGCTCTGTAGACTAAGAGGGTAGGTACTAGTCCGTTAGGGCCAGCGGTGTCGTTAACGGCTTTTACGGCCATCTGTAAAGCCAGTTCCTTTTAGATATTCTTATACTCGTCCGTAATAATCTGGTAAGCTCTCTATAAAGCTAGGTAAGCTTACTTAATAAGCCTAACGGACTAATACGCCTTAACTAGAACGGCTTTTATTAATATAGCCATGGCCGTAATATACTACTAGAATTCCTTACTAATAAAGTTCCTACTAGCATTATGGGTAATATACTTAGGAGGTCTAAGGTATATATTAATCCAGTAGGTCCGTAAAATGTCCTAAGTATATTTTAAGGATATATTTTACAACTAACGGGTGGCTTAATAGCGGGTTGCCTTGTTAATTATATATAATACTAGACTGCCGTTAATGTACATAATGTCCATGTATACTAAGTGGTTGAAGTTAAGGTCCTTATAAAGGGTGAACTTAAATCTACCTAGGGAACGTCCGTATTTCTAGTAAAAAGAGTAGTATTTAGTTAGGTGGTTAATTGCCTTCCTATTAACGTTATTATATCCAGAGCGTTTAAGGACTCTATATAGCTTTTCGGCTAANNGGTNGCCNAAACGGCNGTANAGNNGGTGGATNTNNGTACTNGTAAGGTAGCACGGGTTNTNGTTAAAAGATTCCTAAATATAGGTCCGTAAAGTCTCTCCCTATATAAGGAACGGGTGTCTAAATCGTCATATAATTAGTAGGGTAATATACTTGCTTCCTAGGGCAGTTACGGGGCTAATTAAGGTATCTATAACGTTGTTATAGTAGACCTATAACCTATCTATGTCCGCAAGGCAAAGTAGGAAAGGGGTATCCGCTTTTACTATATAGAAGTTAACTAGGCTAATTAGAGTCTTAACTTTAACTAATCTAATTAATGCGGTTAAGCTAATGCCGAATTAGACGTTTACGGCCTTAGTTTGTATAGTATTAATGTCCGTATTATTATTTACGGTAGTCTTATATATAAGATACTGTCCATAACCTATAGTAGACTTCTTAGAGGCACCTATATTAATTATAACGCCATAGAATTCTTTAGGGGTATAGCGTTCTATAGTAATATATGCAAATAGGTCCTATTCGCGGTCCGTAATATCCGTAACGGGTCTAACGGGTATATTTACAGGCTGGTTTTTGGGTGTAATTAAGTATATAAAGGAGCGGTCGGCTAATACGGTCGTAATATTAAAGGCTTAGCCGTCCGTAAAAGGTCTAAAAGTAGTTAGAAACGTCTCTAAGGTCTCCTATTCCTAAGTATCTAAGTTAAAGTTAATTATAAGGGCTTCCATTAACTTATTAAGGGACTCCTCCGCTTCCTCTCCTTTATAGTCTAAGATAAACTAGTTAATCCGATTGTTAAATCTCTTCTTAGACTTATTACGTTCTTCCTAGGTATACCTTATAGACTAATATCCTTCCTTACCATATATAAAGCACCTCTAATTAGTTTGTCTATAGGGGTATACTTTTATACGGGAGTTAGTATAGGGGTTACAGGTAGGACCTAGTTAATGCGGGTGCTGCTAGCAGTAGCGGTGGTCCGTAAAGTAGGCATCTAAGTTAGTTTGCGGATTTTGTAGGTCCGTAATAAAGGCTTAAGTACTACCTAGCGGGTTTAAGGCTTCATATATTGCAATAAAGGACCGTAAATTATTAATAAGGCCAGCTACGGTATTTGCGGGCTTATAATAGGCGTATTTGCAAGGTTCTATTTCCTAGTAAGCCGTAATAAGTTTATTATACAGGAAGTCGTCCGTTTAAAGCTTAATATTAAAACCGTACTATAGGTGGCGGAGGTCTTTAATAAGGATTTGCAGGCACTCTATGGTCAATTTTTTAGTGTTCTTGTCCATTACCGTCCGTAACTTAGTCGCATTCCATTGGGTAAGGATATTACGCTTATATTCCGGTTCTTTAAAGTAGTTGCGTATAGCTTCGTATAGCTTATTAAAGGGAACACTAAGGGGGTTATTCTTAAGGTTGGTGTAGTAGTGGTTAAGTGCTAGGCCGCGCAGCATAGTAGAGTAGGCTTGGCTAAACTCTTATTTAGGAATATTAGCCTTCTAACAAAGGTCCATAAAGATAGTCAGTTTAAAATTAAAGTTGTCATTTTTACTACTATATTTAGATTCGTTGGTATAGAGCTTAGCTAGGTTAGCTAGCTCCTTACTATAGGTCTTTACTTAGGTGGTTTTTGGATCTATGACTTAGGTAGGTTGCGGATCTATAGCTTAGGCGACGGGAGGGTTTTAGTCCGTATTTTGGTTTACGGGGGTATTACGGTCCGTAACTTGAGTACTGGGTGTGCTTTGGCCCGTAAGATAGTCAGTTTAAAGTCAAAGTTGTCATTTTCACCACTGTATTTGGATTCGTCGGTATAGAGCTTAGCTAGGTTAGCTAGCTCCTTACCGTAGGTCTTTACTTAGGTGGTTTTCGGATCTATAACTTAGGTAGGTTACAGATCTATAGCTTAGGTGACAGGAGGGTTTTAGTCCGTATTTTGGTTTACGGGGGTATTACGGTCCGTAACTTAAGTACTAGGTATGCTTTGGCCCGTAAGATCAATTCTAAAATCGCTTGGGTTTATAGGACGAATTTAGTTAAGTAGGTTAGGTATAAGGCTAGTAATACTATTAAGTTTAGGAGAAGCAAAGAGTTTATTAGTGACTTTAACCTAGTCTAGGATTTCCTCTTTAGTCTATTCCGTTTAGTCCTCCTCCTATATTATATTATATAAGGACCATATAACAGTAACTTATTTATCCTTTTTAACCTATACACCTTAGTAACGTAAAAGGGTTCGTAGGTTATAGATAGTAGTAGGGTTATAAGCTTTAAGAATATCTTCTGTAAAGTCTACAAAGTCTTCCTTATATTGCTCCTACAGGTCGTTATTTATAAGCTTAAAATATCCGTATTTAAGGATTTTGTACTTAATATAGTTATTAACGTTAGTTATAAACGTAAGGTTAACTCCTTATCTCCATTTCTCTTAACCTTTATTAATCTGCTTGCTTGTGTCTGCTATACTGTATAGTATAGTATATAGCGGGTGGTAGTAGCTTATAACGGGTGGGGGAGGTCTTATAACAGTCCGTAAAATCAATTAACGGGTCCGTAATAGTTTAAGAGGTCTTATAATAGTCCGTAAAGGTAATTAATAGGTATATAATGGTTTGTAGGAGGGTAGGGGGTTTCCGTAAAAGGTCTAGAGGGGTTTAAGGATAGGGGGTTTCGTAAGGGTCTATATTCGCGTTTATAAACTTCTAGTAAACCGTACTAAGACTTAAATAAGTATACAGAGTTAGTGATAGTTCCGTAATCCCCACCTTCTGACCTTCTAGTAGGTTATACTAGGAGTCTAAACGGGTAGTCGCTGTCGTATATCGCTCGGTAGGAGGTATTAAGTGATTACTAATCTGTGCGCGCTTACTGATCAGTATTTATATTAACTTAATAATACAATTAAGTTATATCCCGGGGCATGAAATACGTATAGTATCGTATGCTTTTTGGGATAGTAGTAACTGTTAATTATATAAAGCAGACTACGTAGTCTATATACTAATGCGTCTCCCCCTTAATTAGTTAGTGCTCTAGGAGTGCACCAAACGCGTAAACGCGTGGTTGATGTACCGAACGCGTAAGCACGCGGTTGGTACAGCAGGTGCTATAATTATACAGGCTCTATTAAAAAGAAAAAAGTAGCAGCTTAATTAGGGTATTAAGAAATAAAGCTTAAGATGCTATAGTTACCGTTTAAAATAAACGGCTTCTTAGGTTTGCTAAGAAATTTATTTAATCTAGAAGAAGAATATATAAAGAGATTGTAATTTATAAGGAAATATTAGTATAACTATAATAAGAGTATATTCTTAATAGAAAAATATAATTAATTTCTTTAGGCAATATAAAAGAGAAATGGTATAGTTTCTTAAAGAATCCAATATAAAGGATATTAATTCTTTAAGAATTTACCTATACTGTACAAATAATCTTTAAAAATACTAAAAAATACCTTTACTTTTTAGTCCCTCTAAGACCTACTGTCAGGCCGTACGGACGCACCTGCCATAACCGGCTTAGCGCAGGCGAGGCGCCTATATTACGCAGTCGCCCCGCATAGGAGAACTACAGAATTCAGTCTTCTACTTCTTGATACAGATACCTCTTGCATTCTACTACTGTTGTCACGTTGTTACATACCCTTAGGGCCTTGGCGCCCCAACAATTAGTTGTCAGACCTTGCGCTACCTATACGGTGGTATGGGCTGTAGAGCTTATAAGGCATTCCAACCGGCAGCCCGTCCAGTCGCGAGACACTGCTGCTACCTTTTTGGTGGTTTGTATGGTCAAGTGGGTTGGGCTTAGGCATGACACCTACTCTTATACTCTCTTAGTCTCCGAGAATTCCTCTAATATATCTTAGTTGTATTAAGAAAGAGATTACACTTTGCCTCTCTAAGTAAAGGTTACTATTTAAAGGTAGAATTTATTTAATTTAAATTTAAATATTAAGACTACTAGAGATTTTACTTTAATATAATAAGGTCTTTAAGAGATTTTTTTAAAACTTACGCAAAATCTATCTTAGTTTAATGCCGTTTAGCACCTTAACTAACCTTAAGTATTAACCTTAATTTTTTAGTTAAATACCCTTAAATCTTCTCTGCCACTCTAAGAAAACTATTACCTATTTAGGGAAATTACTATAAATAGAATACTACTAAAGTTCTTAAATAAGGATATTATATAGCCGTACGGAATTATTAGTTATACTAATAATATTTCTTAATTATTTTATAATTAGTACTACTCTTTATTTATAAAAGTAAAAGGTGTTCTAATTCTATTAAAATATTAGGCTTAATTATACCGTGGCGTAGTAAAAGAGTATTAAAAAACCTTAAAAAAGTGTCATTTAAAGTAAAAGGTATTAATATATCTAATTTATATTAAAAGCCCTACCTATATTTACTAATTATACTTTATTTTATAGACTATTATATTAATATATAGTATATATTTTAGTAAAACTGCTTTTTAAAAGGACTTTTCTACGGTTAATAAGAGCTCTAAGTAAAATAGGCGTATAAAATAGATGGAAATAGTATTAAAAGCTTAGTTAAAATATTAAATAATTAATACTAAGGACGTTATAAGGGCAAGAGCTAAATATTAAGGAAAATTATTAGGTTTTAACGAAGTTTTTATATATTAAAAAGGTTTAAAGGTAGAGGTATATAAGAGTAATTACTAAATTACTTAGAAATACTAAGAACTTAAAGGGGAATCTTGGCCTTAGGATAATAATAATCTTAACTAGTGTAATAAAATAATAAAACTTTTTTATAGTTTTTTCTTTTATTTTTTCTAATAAATTATAAGTGCGTATTTAGAATTTATAATAAGATTTAGTATTTACTATATTAAAAAATTCATACTTGCGGCGCATACCCACTTTAAAAATTTTTTTAAAAAATTTAGTAGATAAGGCCAAATTCTTAATAATACCCCTTAAGAATAGTTACCTTTACTATATCTTCGTGTGGCAGAAGTCACTGTTTGTATTGGGCGCTTTTGGCGCTTTTGCTCGGGTTAGCATGCTGCAGGCACCCTAGCTAGCGCGATTTAACTAGCAAGCCCCACCAAACACATCGATATTGCGATGCCGACAAAATGCTGCAGAGTGCTACTACTAAAAACAGCAATTTTTTTTAAGGAAGTTGAGCAAAAAGTCGTAATATATAACGTTATGTCTGTAGGTTTCTACCCTCCCTTCATTAACCAGCTGCTAATTATATAGGAAAATCCTCTATTAAAGTCCACTACATTACTGCTACTTATACGCTTTATATACGTTCTTAATATTAATAAGGATGAGCTGGTAAAGGACTAGCTTAAGGTTATAAGGGAAGACGTGTAGTATACATTAAATAAAATATATTAAGTGCTATAGGTTATTAAACAGTTTAGTTAGCGGTTATTTAGTATAGAGGATTAATTAAAGGCGGTAGAGAAGGACTTAAAGGAGGCTAAGTTGGACGCTATACTAAAAGCTTAATTAGCTTTAGAGTCTTAATATTAGGGGCGTAAGGAAGTAAAGGGCTTAAAATAGTTACCTAGTCATCGCCTACTAAATAGAAGTTGTTGAAGTACTAAAGGTATAAAGGAAGCCTATAAACCTTACATTTATATACTATTCGCCTTATCCTTATTATAAGCTTCTTTACCTCCTTTTATCTATATATCTAGTACCTTAGTATGCCCTTATAACCTTACTTCTTTATAAATCTTTTAATAGAATGGTAAGTCCGCGTCCTATATCATCGAATTATAGGTAGTGGGGTTTTAGCAGTAACATAGGTAGTTTTTTTTAACTTGTTCTAATATTTCTATAGCCAGGCCCAATACTAGGTTAATATTGCCCGTATTTTAGTAAGCCCTAATAAAGAAGATGCTTAGTATCTTACTTATTTAGGCCTATCTGCTAACTACCTATAATAATGAGATCCTATACTAATTGTATACGGAAACGGTGGTAGTTTTAAAGGAAGGGCCTACTTAATATTTAGAAGATCTTCTTACTAATAATATAGGCGTTAATTATAGCTGTATTAAGCGCCTAAAAGAATAAGGGTAGCTAGGTGTGTATAGTGGTAATCTAGGTAGTATAGTAGCTTTAAAGCTGATTATAAATATTAACGCCGCCTATTTAGTTATTGTAGTTAATAGAGACCTTAGGAAGTGTTAACTCCTTAACTAAATTATCGCCCTAAATATTAGCTACTAGCTTCTTAAGAAAGGAATTATATACCTACGGTTAATGCCGATTAACTTTATTAACGTCTTTATTACTATATAAGTAAGCTATTATTAAAAACCGTATTAAATTCTTATCCTGCCATACAATTAAAAGCACTAAATTAATTACGTTAACGACTATTTCTATAATAAAATTAAACGGTAGCCTTTCCTTTATTTTATTGACTCTTTTATATACCTCTAGATAGTCCTTTAAGTTTAATTAAGCCGTGCTAGCTGTAGTAATTCTAAGTTATTAAAGCACCTAGAGTAACGGAATATTTGTATAGTAGTTATCTGGGGATGGGTAAAATTAACGGGCCTAGGGGGGAAGTTATTAGATAAGGTAGAGGATGCACTTAAAGGTATTTAGAAAAACGATATCTTAACAATCTATTTAAGAAGAAAGCCTAAAAAAGTAGCTAGGTAAGGTAAATATAAAGCTATAGCAATATCTATATTAATAAAGGCTTATTATCTTAAAGCCCTTAGGTATTAGCTTGCTAGGCAATTTAACTATAGCTATAGATTATTTAGTAAACCTTACTATTATTTTATTAAAGCTAACTATAGATCTAGGTATAACGTAATTTCCAAACGCCTCGCCTAAAGGAGTCGTTAACGGCTCGATTTTCTTAAAGATATAACATTTAATGCCCTCTAGTAGAGGTAGTAAGACATAGAAAAAGCGCTTAAGTTGCTCTTATTTTTTCTAATCTATAAATAAGCTAATTAAGTATCTAGGATATTTAGGATTTATAGCCTAAAGATCTCGTACCTAAGTACCTTTAAAGACGCCTATATAGATAATAAGCCCTACCTAAATTATTAATTCGCTAGTAGAGGTCTCCTTCTACGCCCGTAATTATTTACCTATATATTATCCTAATTAGTAATATCCGCTAGTATTTTAAGATGCTGTATATAGATTTATATTAATAGCGAGCCTCTTAAATATACTAATACTAAAGAATAATAGAAATACTTAAATTGGTAGGTCCTATCTAGATCTATATTTACTAGATATTATACTAATCTAATCTACTAGTATATAGTAAATAGAGCGCTTATCCTCAACTTAGTTAGAAAAATTATTAGATTTATTACCCGCGTTAAAGCCACTAATAGGCTTACTAGCACGCTAAGCGGCGAATACTAACTTATTTAAAAGGTTAATAACTTTAAAATCTAGCTTAGGAATAGTGGCTATAGGCTTTTATAAAGTAGGAACGGTAGAAAGGCCTATTCTTATAACTTCTTTAGCTAATAGCTTTAGTAGTTTAGTCTTATCTACCTTATCTGCCTTATCCTTAGTAGTCTTACCATAGGCCTTAAAAACGGCTCCTAATTTATCCTTAATATCCTTAATCTAGCTGCTTGGCCAAGTGTCCTTAATATCCTTAATTAGCACTACTGCTTGCTGTGTAGCTACTAAAGCTACTAAAGCCTTTAGAGGCTGCGTAACTACTGCCAATAAGCTATTATGTATATACTGCGTTGCTCAAAAGGATTGTAAATAGGACTCCTAGAGTAGAGGTGCTTTTAGAGGCTTTAGAAGCCTTAAAGGCTTTAGAGCTAAAGATATATAACGTTTTTTAGGTGGTATCCCTTAACCCGCCGGCGTCCATCTAGTAGATGGTCCGTGCGGAACACCAGAATCGTATGGTCATAGAGCCTTAATCCTATTAATCTGATTGGCTAAATCCTTATCGATAACAGATGGACGCAACTCGGCGGGTTAAGGGATAAGGATAATATTTTACTGGCAATTTAAGGATTAAATAGGCGGCGACGATATTAAAGCTTTTTAATTAACTATACTAAATATTATATAGGCTTCCTAGCTATGTTGCTGTTACGGCACTAATAGATATTGGTGGATGTAACCGACTACCGGTACTGTACCGAGATATTAAACTGTAGCCTAGAAGGCTCTAAGACAGCATTAGTACTACCCTTATATATCTTACATACCTCGTATATAGCTTAAATAAGTCATAGATTAAGTCATAGACCCTATATTTAGGACTCTATATTTATGTATATATTTCACCTAATTTCCATAAATTTAGAATTAAGTCGTTTACTTAATTCTCCCACACTGCAAAGCTTACAGTGGATTATGGCGGATAGTCGCAGATAGTTATAGATAGTTTTATACAGTTTTAAATAGTTGCCATTACGTAACCAGAGGATCGTAATAATGTTAAGCGGTACCGCCCTCTATCTCCTTTTCTTTCTCTAGTTTTAGATCTTTATTTATAAAGTACTAATTATATAGGCTTACGCGTCCCTCTTACTGTGCTTATACCTTAATTAACCAAGTTACTAATATTATCTAAAGCTTAACTACCTCTTCTTCCTAAGAAGGAACTTAAAAATATTTACGGACTATAAATAAGAATAGAATATAGAAGTAGACCTAAAAACTATTACTAGAACTTAAAGAACAAAACAAAACTAAAAGAATAGAAAATAATAATAAGATCTATAGAATACGCACAGACTAAAACCCCTGTAGAATTTTACTAAAAGTTACCCTAATAACTATACCATAATGCTAAGAAATATAGTAGCTGGCAAAGCAGCTATAGGACCCTTAAATACCTCCAATAGTGAAATAGCAACTAACTTAAACTTCCAGGTGGAGCTTATAGCAGCTAATGCTGAAATTAAATAACTTTAAGAGCTGCTTAAAGCTAGAGAACCCCCTACACCTAATAAAGAGTTATTAGATACCTAGAGATTTACTATAGTTCTTAAGGCTCTAGCCTAATATATAGTATTAGTATTATTGCGGCCCGCAAAGGTCGCGGACCCCCTATTGCTTATAGACGGAACTAACCCTATATTTAATAATTAGAAGCTTTAATTATAGGATAAGCTTAAAGTTAATGCGGACTACTTCTCTACTACTTAGGCTAAAATGGCCTATATCTTTAGCCGTATTAGTAAGGATATATAGACGTACCTATGTCCTTGGTACGCACAGGACTTAGTAAATCTCTTCCTCTCTAAAAAAGAGATAATTATCTACCTATCTTTTATTTATAAGGACCCCTTTAAAGTATAGAACGCCTAACTTAATTATAAAAGCCTAAATATAAAAACAATAGAGACCTTCTTAGCCTTTTAGACCCACTTTCTGCACCTAGCTGGCTAGGCTTAAATTCCTTAGGAAGATCTAATGCTAGACCTGCAGCGAGCCGTACTACTAGTTTTTACTATTATATAGACGCTAAAGAAACTTATGGACTAGTGCTTGGCTATTAACTAAGGCCTTTGCTAAATTAAAGTATGTGCTAAATGGTATAAAGCTAGAAACCCTTTAAATTAGACTATAAGCAATATAAGAACGGCCCGCAATGCCCTAGCACGATTAGTAACCCCTATAGCACCGCCTATATAGCCCGCCGCTAATTTAGCAGCTAGCCGTACGGCTAGTCCTGCTATAGGTCCGGTAAATGCTCAGCCTATATATAGTAACCCCCGTATATAGGCCCTTAGTAATTAAGGAGCTTGCTTTTTTTATAGTTAGAAAGATTACTATATAAAGGATTGCCTAATGGGCGTAAAAGCGGATGAGGTTCTGTTAATCTAGGAGGATAGCGTAGAGTTAGAAAAAGAGGAACCCTAGAGGAAGACTTCTCTCTAGGGTTAAAAGGGATTTATATGTTGGATATTAATCTAGGTTAGCTAGTTAGTAAAAGAAGCTATACTATCCCTTATACTTTATTCCGTAATAAATACTAAGTTTTAACCTCTACTTTAGCTAACTCTAGAGTAAATGCCTTTACCTTAATAGATACCTAGTATGCTATAAAGCTAGCTGACTTTCTAAATGCACCTATTAAAGAACTGCCTAAACTAATTCCTATTTATGGGTATAATAGGCGGATAGGGCCACCTATTATAACTATCTTACGGATTTACCTCTATGTTAACAGAAGAAGGTAGTATAATATCCCCTTCCTTATTACGGACCTAGGTAGCTATAATATAATCTTAGGGCGAAAATAGCTAGCCTATTTAGGCTTATAGCTCGATATATAAAGTAAACGGCTTATTTGGCCTAAAACCTTACCCCTAGCCCCTTCTTTTATAAAAGAAATTAGTATTATTATAGAAAACCTTATACGGCCCTAGATTAATACTATTTACTAGGCCGATGCTATGTGTAGGGACTAGGCCTTTAAGAAAGATATATAGCTTAATTCGCAATAAATCTGTATACTACGTCGCCCCTAGACTACTTATGTTATGCCACCCGTATTAAAGACCTAGGAAGTTAGTAGTAACCTAAAAAAGCCCCCTATAGAGAGCTTAGGCCCTATATAGCTATAAAGAATAGTAAGGGATATTGGATATTACACTAAACTAATAGATTAGAGGGATAATCTACGGAAAATAGAATAGGAGCTAAGAAAGATTATAAACCCTAGACTGTAAAATATAGTTTAAAAAACGGCTATAAGAAAACTAGTAGACCTCCCACTAGTTAATATCTACTATATTAGTGCCGTAGAATTCTACCAGAACTTAGTTTAGCCTAATACTATTACCTTTATAATAAGCTTATACGAAATTAATTAAATAATTAAGGAAAAGGGAAGTAAGCTTAGCGGATAAGAAAGTGAGCTTATAGATAAGGAACTAGTAAAATAAAAGCTGCCCTATTAACACTAGAAATTTAAGGACGTATTCTCTAAAGCAGTGTCTAATATACTTCTATTTTACCGACTATATAACTATAAGATTAAGATTAAGCAGGGTAAGGAAAACACCCTTAGCTTTAGCCCCCTTTATAAATAGTTTATTACTAAATTATAGGCCATAAAGTAGTATTTTATTAATAACCTAAATAAGGGCTTTATTAAGCCTAGGTAAGCCCCTTTTATCTTACCTATTCTCTTTATTAAAAAGCTAAATAGAGGACTCCGCTTTTATATTAACTATTATAAGCTAAATAATATAACCCGTAAGGACCGCTATCCGCTGCCTTTACTTAATAAAACGCTGGCCTAAATAAGTAGAGCTAAGGTCTTTATAAAGCTTAATATCCGCTAGGCCTTCTACTAAATTAGAATAAACCCTAGGTCTAAAAATCTTATTATATTTTAGACCTATTACGGAACGTATAAATATAAGGTACTCCCTTTTAGACTAATTAACGGACTAGCTATATACCAGCGGTATATAAATAATGTACTCTTTAACTACCTTAACGACTTCTATACGGCCTATTTAGATAATATTATAATCTACTTTAAGAACGAGCTAGAATATAAGGGGCATATCTATAAAGTTCTATAACGGCTCCGTAAGGCTGGCCTCTAGGTTAATATTAAGAAGTTAGAGTTTAGTGTTAAGCGTATAAAGTACCTAGGGTTTATTATTAGTATAAATAGAATTAAAACCAACCTAGAGAAGACAGCCGTAATTAACTAGTAGGCACCCCTACGGACCATAAAGGGGGTATAATTATTTTTAGGTTTTTGTAACTTCTATTAACGCTTTATTAAGAACTATAGTAGGATTACCTAGCCTCTTAACCGTCTTACTAAAAAAGACCAGCCCTTTTACTTTAACGCCATATATAGGTAGGCCTTTAATAAGCTTAAGAAACGGCTAGTGTCAGCTCCCCTATTTGCCTATTTTAACTTAAAACGGCCCTTAATGCTAAAAACTAATACCTTAAACGGCGTAATAGCTAGTATTTTTTCCTAGAAGTAACCGGACAAAGAGGAGCACCCTATTATATACTATTTAAAGACTATAATAGATGCTAAGCTAAACTACTATATCTATAATAAAGAAATGCTAGCTATTATTTCTAGCTTTTAGCACTAGTGTATATAGCTAAAGGGGACCCCTAAGCCGATTAAGGTAGTTTTAGATTATAAGGCCCTAGAATACTTTATAATAACTAAAGCCCTTACGGCCCAGCAGGCACGCTAGGTAGATACCCTATCTTAGTTTAACTTCTTAATTATATATAGACTAGGCGCTATAAACCGTGTGGGCGCTTTTATAAGGTATAAGTAAGACCTAAATACCTAGACGGCTATAAAGATCTTATTACAGACCTAGATACTACTATAACTAAAATACCTTAACCCCTAAATACGGGCAGAACTAAGTACGGACTCCTTAGGCGCTAAGATATATCCTATTAACTTCTCTAAACTTAATCTTATTAATAAACTACTATAGGCTAACTAAACGACCCCCTCTCTATAGGAGCACCGTAAAAAGGTAAATAACGTTACTAGCCTATGGTCCCTTAAAAACGGACTACTTAAGCACTAGGAACGGCTAGTAGTAGCTAAAAAACAGAACTTATAGACCCAGCTTATTGCCGAATCTTATACCTGGGTCTCTACGGCCTACCCTAGAAAAAATAAGACCCGTAAGATTATTAGCGACCGCTACTACTAGCCCGGGATAGTTATAAGTGTTAACCGCTATATACGGAACTGTAACAACTACTATAGATCTATAATTCTATAAGATAAAACCTTAGGATTATTAAAACCACTCCTAATACCAGAACGCCCCTAGTAGTATATCTTTATAGACTTTTATAAACTACCTATAGACTGTAACGGATATGATATAGTTATAATCCTAGTTAACTACTTTAGCAAGCGCCCGTTCTTAATCCCCTATTATAAAAATATCGATGCTAAAGAGGCGGCCTAACTATATATCCACTACGTCTACCAAATTTACGGATTACTAGATACTATTATATCGGATTATAGGCCGCAATTTATTTCAGCTTTCTGGAATAAGTTTACCTAGATCTTAGGCATTAAGCTAAAGCTTTCTATAGCATACCACCCCTAAATAGATAGTTAGACAGGAAATTATAAATTAATACTTAGACTAGAGACTTTGGCCCTTTATTAACTACTTCTAAAATAACTAGGCTAAACTGCTACCCCTAATAGACTACGCCCAAGCGACCCTACCTTATGACTTTATAGGATTTGCCCCTATCCAGCTAGAAATGGGCTACTTACCCCGTATAAGCTTTAACTGGGAAAGACTAAAAGGACCCCAGACCGTATACAAAAAACTATTTTATAAGAAAACCCAGCAGTACGCTAAGCACTTAGAAGAAGCCTAGACGGTAGCCTGTATAAATCTAGAAAAGGCCTAAAAATTAATGCAATAATAGGTGAATAAGTATAGGCGAGAGCCTAACTTTGCCGTATAAGATATAGTCTAGGTTATAATAAAGAACTAGAAGACGGAACGACCTAGCCGTAAGCTAGACTATTAGATAGCAGGACTATATAAGGTTTTTAAGAAGATAGGCAATGTATATAAATTAAAGTTCCTAAATTCAATTAAAGTTTACCCTATTTTCTCTTTGGATAAACTATAAAAAGCCGTAAATAACCTATTACCTGGATAAAAGAATAAACTTCCCCTATCGATCTAAGTTAATAGCGACGATAAATAGGAAATTAAAGAAATACTAGCCTGTAAGCTTATAAGGGGAATATTAAAATATTATATTAGTTGGAAAGGGTATAACCTAGACCCCACTTGGTACCCTATATAGAACTTTATAGGTAGTCCCTATAAGCTTTAAATTTTTTATAGTCGTTACTCTAATAAACCCGGACCCCTAAAGTACCTTAACGAGTAAATAGAGTACTAGAATAGCGAAGACGATAAGCTGCCTATTAAGTATAAAGATAAGAATACCCTATAGATATAATACGGATGTATAAAGCCTAAGGGCAGGCTTTTTCGGAAGGGGGGGTAATGTTACAGCACTAATGGATATTAGTAAATTATAGCGGATAGTTATAGACAGTCGCAGATAGTTATAAATAGTTATAGACAGTTTTATATAGTTCTAAATAGTTGCTGTTACGTAACTAGAGGATCGTGTATAACGTTAAGCGATGCCACCCTCCGTCTCCTTTTCTTTCTTTAGCTTTAGATCTTCGTTTATAAACTACCAATCGTATAGGCTTGCGCGTCCCTCTTACTATACTCGTGCCTCGATTGACTAAGTCGCTAACAGTTACTACTACTTACTGCAATATTTAAGCGTCGAAGATATTAATAAGGCGCTAGCACCTCTGCCGCCGAGTAATTATACTAGCTTGGGGCCTTAATACTAAGCTATATACAGTATAGAGCCTTAGATAGGCTTGTGAGGCTTATATATACAAAAAGTGCAAGAAATGGTTGCCATATAATAGCTAGCAAAGGCTGCGAAGAATGGCACAATCCCTTTATATGCAACCGTTTCTTACAGTATTTATATATATACGCCTCTTAAGCTAATCTAAAGGCTTTATACTATATATAGCTTAGTGTTAAAGCCTTAGTACAATTGCTCGGCGGTAGGGGTATTAGGAGTCCTATTTGTAATCCTTTTAAGCGACGCAGTATACATATAATAGCTTATCGGCAGTAGTTACGTAAGCAGTAGTACTAAATAAGAATATTAAGGACGAATTGGGAGCCGTTTTTAAGGCCTATAGAAAGACTGCTAAGGATAAGGTAAGTAAGGTGGATAAGACTAAACCACTAGAGCTATTAGCTAAAGAAGTTATAAAAATAGGCCTTTCTGCTATTCCTACCTTATAGGAGCATATAGCTACTATTTTTAAACTAGATCTTAAAGTTATTATCCTTCTAGATAAGTTAATATTCGCTACTTAGCGTGCTAGTAAGCCTATTAGTAGTATTAACGCGGACGTTAAATCTAATAACCTTTTTAATTAAAATAAGAATAGTAAGCGCTCTGCTTATTATACGCTAGCTAATTAAATTAGTATAGTATTTAGTAGGTATAGATCTAGACAGGACTACTAATTTAAGTATTTCTACTATTCTTTAATATTAGTATATTTAAAAGGCTTATAATTAATATAAACCTATATAGAACCTCTTAAAATACTAGCAGATATTACTAATTAGAATAATATATAAGTAAATAATTATAGGTATAAAAGGAGACCTCTACTAGTAAATTAATAATTTAAGTAAGGCTTATTATTTATATAGGTGTCTTTAAAGGCACTTAGGTGCGAGATCTTTAGGCTATAGGTGTCAGGTGACGAAGTCACCTCGCCTATATGTATTGTTCCGCATAGCCGTGTCTGGCATCAAGCCAGTCACTTGCTTACCTTTTGCGGGTTTGTGTGGCTGAGTGGTGCGGAGCTTATCACCTCACATAGTGACTGGCTTGATACCCGGGGCCTTGTGGGTTCGAACCTCGTTCGTACCCTAGGCTGACTCGGGGACAGCCTTTGCCGGTCGTATAACCGAAGGGGCCGGTTACGCAACTGAGCCTAGCTCAGTTGGGGGGTACCGTAACCGAAGACGCCGGTTGTGTCCTTGCGATCGAAGCGCGAGGCGGCCTCTTTAGGCGCCGCGCTGTAGCTGCTGGGGGTCCAATATATTGGGCGCGACACGCGACCTCCTGGCCTGAACCGCGCTCCTAAGCCTATGGGGTAGGACGTTGCGCCTGGGGACAGTCGCCATTGGGAGGGATGCATTGTCAGGTGACGAAGTCACCTCGCCTATATGTATTGTTCCGCATAGCCGTGTCTGGCATCAAGCCAGTCACTTGCTTACCTTTTGCGGGTTTGTGTGGCTGAGTGGTGCGGAGCTTATCACCTCACAATAGGTCCTAAATATCCTAGATACTTAATTAGCTTATTTATAGGTTAAAAAAAATAGAAGTAACTTAAGCGCTTTTTTTATTATATCTTACTACCTCTACTAAAAGGCGTTAAATATTAGGTCTTTAAAAAAATAAGTTATTAATAACTTTTTTAGGCGAGGCGTTTAGAAAGTATATTATACCTAGATCTATAGTTAGCTTTAATAAGATAATAGTAAGGTTTACTAGATAATCTATAGCTATAATTAAATTGCCTAGTAAGCTAGTATTTAAGGACTTTAAGATAATAAGCCTTTATTAATATAGCTTTATATTTATTATATCTCGATACTTTTTTAAACTCCTTTCTTAAACAAATTATTAAGATATTATTCTCTTAAATATCTCTAAGTACGTCCTCTACCTTACTTAATAGCTTCTACTTTAGGCCTATTAATTTTACCTATTTTTAGACAACTACTTTACAAATATTTCATTACTCTAGGCTTTAATAGCTTAGAATTACTATAGCTGGTATAGCTTAATTAAATTTAAAGAACAATTTGGGGGTATATAAAAGGGCTAATAAAAGGAAGGAAATGCTAACGTACTTAGTAAGCATGTGGGCCACGCATGCATATAGGCCACCCCACCAAGTATTAAGGCTAAATAATATGAATTGCTCCACAACGAACGCCTGTATATATTGTAGCTAGCTACTAGCTAGTTACCTAGCGTCTAGGGCACGTACGAGCCGTGTGCTCTAGTGAATAGCATATACTGCACTTGCGTAGTGCACGCTGCGGTCGCTCGCTCACTACATCTGCTACCCCCTCTGCTACTATATTCTATATAGCTAGTGTATAAGACGCCCCTTCTGCCCCTAATAGAACACCCCCCCTAGCTATATACTTGCGCTTAATTGCCCTCTTCCTTTTCTAGCATTAATTCTCTACCTATAGCTTCTCATTTTCGCTAGTAAGTAGCATAGCGCTAAACATCGCCATTTTGCACCCCTTAACTAGCTGGCTAAGGGCTTATTCTATTAGACTCGGTAGGCTATACGTACGCTACTTAAGATAACGTTTTAGTAGGGCTATTTGCTGCTATAGCTTAGTAATATTATGTGGTATTTTAGCTGCCTAGGATGCATTTAATTGTAGACGGTACTAGGGTAATAGTGTCTAATATTCGGCATGTAGTAGTCCTAGTACGCGATTAGGGCTATATAAAACTAGCCCAGTAGCCGCGAATTCTGCCTATATATTATTCTGATGTAGTGCTAGCTGCCTAGCCTGCATATACAGTGGCAGGAATTCATGCTTATCGATATAGCTAATGCCGTGGTATATTATCTGTTTAACGCTGCGCCCGTACGCCTACTTAAGCGCTAAGAAACAGCCTACATCTAGTAGCTGTAGTAGATGCGATAAGTGCGCTAGTATATAGATAATAATAATCTGGTAATCTAGGCAGAACTAATTAAATTTAGGGTTTATATAGCTACTATGGCCATCTAGTACTAGCAGCCGATGTATGTTAATAGTATAATCCTTTATATGCTTATAGAATAGTTTTAGCTAGGTTAGGCCAATCTCATTTATTATCTAGCCATTCTTACTAACGCTAATTAACTAGTTGTATAGAATAATATTATACCAAGCAGCCTAGTGCATTATAGCCTTAAAGATAATAAGTGGTAGAATTGCCTGCCCCATCGCACTAATATACTTAATAATTATAACCCACTCGCGATTTCCTAGTTGTATAGTTTTAGGCTAGCCAGCGCGATCAGTTCCTATAATAACTCGTATAATTATAATAACACCTATCTAGAAGCCGGTCTTATTAAAATTCTAGGTATTCTTATCTAGAATTCTATATTATATCTTTATATCCTATACGCGTTTAAACCAGGCCTAAATTAGTATAGGATCTTTACATTTAGCACGCTAATAGTCGTATTTTCTGTTAAATTTGGCCTATAGGTTGTTATGGCGCTTAATAAAGTTATATACCCATTTCTCGCCGATAGGTTATATAGTAGTAGGCCCGGTGCGCTGCGCGGCTAGTAGACCAGCTATTTACCGTATAATCACAATCCTAGGTAGTATACCGCGTTAATCCATTAATAGAATCCACTGCTTAAGGCTTTCTTCTTATATAGCTGTTAGACGGCGATTTAATATAATAGAACCGCGTTTTGGCTAGATGCCCTTAACGCGTCGCTGTGCTGTCGTTCTAGCTACATTGTATATGCTAGTGGCCTTCTAAAAACTTAGAAATTGGCCCTGCTTATAGGCATTAATAGATAGAAGAAGTCTGCTCTCTTGAAATTGAGGGTTCTGTTATTATGGTGTAGCTATTAAGGTTATAGTTGTATAGTGCGACGCGTATTTCGTATATTTAGTGGGGTGGCCTATATATATGCGTGGCCCATATGCTTACCGAGTACGTTACCGTTTAACTTTATTATAGAAGTAGTTATTAGCGTAGTTAATTTAGTGCTTTTAATTATATAGTAGAATAGGAATTTAGTATGGTTTTTAATAATAGTTTACTTATATAGTAATAAGGACGTTAATAAAGTTAATTAGCGTTAGCTAAAAGGGTATAATTTCTTCTTTAAGAAGCTAGTAGCTAATACTTAGGGCAATAATTTAATTAAGAAGTTAACACTTTCTACTTTCTATTAACTATAATAATTAAATAGGCGGCGTTAATATTTCTAATTAGCTTTAAAGCTATTATACGCACCTAGCTACTCTTATTTTTCTAAGCGCTTAATACAGCTATAATTAAGGCCTATATTATTAGTAAGAAGATCTTCCGGATATTAAGGAAGCACCTTTAAACCAACCGCCGTTTCCGTATATAATTAATATAAAATCTTATTATTATAGGCAGTTAAAAGATAGGCCTAAATAAGTATAATACTAAGCGTCTTCTTTATTAAAGCTTACTAAAATATAGGCAATATTAATCTAGTATTATGCCTAGTTATAAAAATAAAACGAATTAAAAAACTACCTACATTACTGCTAAAACCCTACTATTTACAATATAATAGTATAAGACGCGAACTTACTATTTTATTAAAAGCTTTATAAGGAAGCAAGGCTATAAAAGCCCACTAAAGTGCTAAATATATAGATGGAAGGAGGTAAAGAAGCTTATAGTAAAGGCTAGGTAAATAGTATATAATAATAAGGCCTATAGGCTTCCTTTATATCTATTGGTTACATAAGGTGATATTACGTAGCTATAGTTCGTAGATAGTATAATAATTGTTATTCTCTTTTCTTATTAAAGAAAGGGGTAAGGAACTTAAGGTTCCTCACCACGCTAGTGCCGCGGCGGTACGTAACGGCAACTTGCTACACGTAATAGCAATATACCTTATATAGTAACCACTTGCCTTTATTCCTAACACTAGCAATTCTTCTTTTATAGTTGCTATCTATATATAAATACCGCTTAACTAGCGTAATAAATATTAATCCTCCTTACTTACTATTGCCATTATAATATAAGTCTCGCTGTCCCAAAATTTGCCTCTTAGCACGTGGTGCTTTCTTACTTAGGAGTTATAGGTAGATATCGTATTTGGAGGGCCGCTAAGGCGCTAGTAGTAAGCGAGCTAATAGCGATTTTCTATCCTAGGGATAGAAAATCCTAATTAGCTAGGTTAAGTTAGGGTCTATAGAATATTATGCTCCCCCCTTTAAAAAAAGTCTTAGCAAGAGAATCTGACCAATTAGATAACTTTAACCGCTGGTTAAAGTTCCTGGATATCTTAAGACCTTATATAACTAAGAAATTTCTAGTAACTCCCTTTTAACCTAACCTTTAACTCGTATACGTAGAGTGTTTATATTAATAAACGTCTTTAGTGCTTTATCTGGGTTCGTCTTTGTTATTATATCTACTAGGTTATCTTAGCTATTAATTTATTAAATCTTAAAGAGTTCTTAACGTTTATAGGATTACTAAAGTGCTATAATATTAATTATAAGGCGCTTCTCCTTTATAGTACTAAGCTTAACTAAATACTTATAGAGGGAATATAAGTTGATGTATATAATTATAGAGATAACGGGAAGTTTAAGTTAATCTATAATTATCTTTAGGGTAGTTCTAATCGCAATTGCTATATTAACTCCGCTAACTATTCTATATATCTCTAACACCAAAACACTTTAGGTAACGCGCTTACTCTTAATTAAGCTCTAATAGATAAGATTACTATAGATTATAAAGTTATTCTCTTTAGTAAATTCGTTTATAATAATAATCTTATATCCTAACTAGGAGCTAAAATCTTTATTATTTATAAACGATCTATTAATAAATATAAAGAGCTTAGTGGTAGGAAGATTAATAGGTATATAGAGTAGTCCCTAATCAAGATAGTTTATTTGCTAGGAAAGACGTTTATTTAGGGCAAGAACGTTATCCTTAGTTAGTTCCTAATATTAGGCAGTAATAGAGAGATTAAATAAAGCCTTAGGATAATAGATAGAAGTAATATAAGCTCTATAAGCGCGTTACTCTACATATCCTTACTTTAGGGAATTAATATTAATAACGTTAATCTTCTTACCTTAACCCTTCTGGCGTAAAGCAATAGAATCCTTATTTAAGGAGAGGATGCATTTATTAAAAAGTAATAGTGTTATTAAATTAAGATTTTCCTTTAGCTTTACTATAAGATTTGCCTTTACTAGCTTATCCTCTTTAAGAGCTAAAAATTAGTTATCTCCTAAGATAATTATATTATTAGTTTATATACCAACAATTCTAAATAGGGTTCCTATGGTTATAATAAGAAAGCAGGGATTAAATATAGAAGTAGTTATTAAAAGCTTCTCTTTATAGTGCTTGCTATAGGTAGCTTACTAATAAGTTCCTACCTCTGCAATTCTATATAATGGCTTAAATATAACTATAATCGTATCTTTAGAATACTGGTGGCGAATTTACTCTAGAAGGTATACTAATATTAAGCGCTAAAGGTACGTCTTTAATTAGGTATAGGCTTAAGTAATATTTTATAAATAAACCGCCATTCTATTCTTTATTAAGGAGGGAGCTAATATAATAATAACTCGCTAACTAGCTCGTTAAATTATAGGAGATTATATAAGAATTATTTCGTTACTATTATCGTTATAACCTTAGATAATAAGCCTTAATTTCTTAAATAGGGCGTTAGTAGCCTTGCCCTTAATCTTATTAATTATCCTTAACTTAAAAATACGAACTTTATTAAACTTAGTAGGGTTATACTTCTTAAATTTAAAGACTCCTCTTATAATAAAACCGTCAATCTTCTGCTAATTAGATGCTTAGAAAGGAGCTCCTAAGGTTATAATATAACCTTCCTTTTAAAGCTATTTTGCGAGCTTAAAGTTAGCCTTCTCTTTAGCTATTATAAAGGCCATTAATAACTTAACTCTATTCTTAATGGCGGCAATAAATTATTCTTTAAAATTAATAAGATATTGGCGATTTTATAATCCCTTTAGGCGACCTCTACCGCGTCATAGTTATAGCGCATCTACTATAATTATATTGGGATTATAGTCGCCTTTTAGAGCATATTAATTGTAGTTCTCCTCTTAGGTATCTTCTAGGGTATCCTATAAAGGCTTAAAATTATTATCTTTATAATAAGGCTTAATAACAGTTAAATAGAATTAAGTAGGTCCGTAAGGCATCTAAATAGTATAAGTTTAACTATTAATTATAATAAGTTAGTGTAGGCCTAACCATCCTCCCTTTTTACGCTATACGCGTACTTTAGACTAAAGTGGCAGATCGAGCGTAGTTAAGGTATTTAGGCTATTTCTTATTTCTAGTGCGTTATTAACCTAGCATATAGTATAAAGATATCGCACCTCCTTTATTACCTTGCGAATAGCCTCGGCTTATTACACAATAAAAAGAGATAGTAGAGAATTATTAGTTATTTAAGGGTAGGCGCTAAAGACTAGCAATATAGGTATAAGTCTGTTATGGGACGGGGCAGTGGCTATAAGACGTATGTATTTAAGGAGTTTACAAGACGTTGCGCGATTGATTATAAGGGTCGAGGGCGTAAGGAGGTGATATACCTACGCGTAGCTGACATAAGCTGTACGCGAGGTGTATGCGAGAGCACGGGGCTCTCCTATGGAGGCCCCTACGGTAGGGTTCCGTAACACTACCCCCCCTCCTATAGAGGCGGAGCTCCGGCGACGCTGTGGTTACTATATATATATAGAAGGGACACTTAGGGTATAGAAAAGAAGAAAGGGGGGTATTGCTAAAGGCTTAAAATAACGTTATATAATAAGGCTTAGCATCTAAGAATCCGACTAATTAGATAACTTTAACCGCCGGTTAAAGTTCCTAGACATCTTAATAATATTCCGGTTATATAATCGCACTTTACCGCAATCTAACGGCAATTTAATAGCAATTTGCCCCTATATAGTAATATATAACGGTTTAACTCTATAAAGGCTCCTATAAAGGATTAGATATAAAATCTCTACTTAGGCCCAGTTTCTATAGGTTCGCGTAGTAAAAGTCACTAATTAAATCCTTTACATTTTTAAAGTCTTCCTATAGTTGCCATTCTGGCTAATCTATATTAAATCCTATATATATAGCTCTGTAGTAAAGCCGTCGTCCTCTACCTTTACTAAAGTATTTAGAGTTAATAATTTGTTTAATGGTCCACTCTTTATAGTTCTTATCTTTATTCTTATCTCGGATTAGTACTAGTAGGGGTTTAGGCTATATCTGCCCCAGTAAGGGGTTAGGCTAGTAAAGGTGTAGTAGCTATAGGTAAAATATAGGCTATATCCCGCGGGTGGCTAGGGTAGATAGGAGCTCTAGCTTGTATACGGCTCCCCTATTAATAACTCGTTTAATTAGGTAGGGGCCAAGGTTCTTATAATTAAGTAACTTTATAAGCCTCTGCGTAGAGATATTACGTGCATCTAGCCATACCCAGTCGCTAATACGTATCTCTAGTAGTGGCGTTCTATAACGGTTAGCGAAGTAGGCCTACTTTACTTAAGCCTAGGCCATTTCTCCCTTATAGTAGTTAAGTAGATTTTTCATGCGGTTTATATACTAATTAGTAAGTAGCATCTTAAGGCGTTTTCTATATGGCAGTTTCTTATTAATAGGTTCTAGTGGTTCTATACCGGATTAGGGGTAATATCCCTTATTCACAAAGAACGGGGTAAGTCCTATAGTAGTTAAAACGTAGTTATTCGCTGCAAATTTACCTAGTAGGAGGTAATTTACCTAGTTATCTTAACTATAGGCAACTACCTATCGTAGGTACGCTTTTATACTAGCATTAGCGTTTTTTAGTTACCTAGCAGTTTTATAGTAAAAGGATATAGACATCTTAACGGAGATGCTAAGGCATTAGTAGATTTATCTCCATATATCAGAGCCAAACTATATACCTTAGTCGGACGTAATCGAGTTAGGTAACCCATATAATTAGTAAATTTTGCGGAGGAAGGCGTTAGTGACGTCACTGACAGCTACGCCTTCGGTTAGGATGTAGTGGCGCTCTTTTATAAGTCGGCATATTATTATAAGGATGTTCTTATAGGTACGGCTATATCGCTTATAGGGTAGTAGGTTAACAACGAAATCTATAGCGATATCTACCCATCATTATATAGGTACTAGTAAAGGGTGCAGTAGTCCTTAGTACTTTATATTAAAGGCCTTAGCGCGCTTATAACCGTAGCAGGCGCCTATAAAGCGTTTAACTAAGTCTATTATTTTAGGCTAGAAGTAGTATCGGCTAAGAAGCTTATAGGTTCCTTTTTTACCTAGGTGGCCGCTTAATCGAAGGTCATAGGCTATTTAGATTAGTTGCCGTTATAGATTTTCTAAGTTAGGGATAAATAAATGGCCTTTATAATAGAGCCTATTCTCTTTTACTTCTAAGGCTGCTATATTAATCTAGCTTAAGCTTTAGAGTTTAGTTAGCAGCGTATAGGCGCTAGCGGTCTTTATGGTAATAAGTTAATACAGTAATAGGTTAATAGAGGTGTTATATGCCGTGGTAATAAGCTTATTAATTTTAAGAGGTAATTTTAGTTCTATAGTGTGGAGCTAAGGTACAGTTAGCTCTATCGTAGATAGTATACCTAGGGCTAAATTCCGTGCTTTTAGGATCGTTTATTATTAAAACTAGTTATAAGGGTTATCTTTAGACTAAGGAAGGTCTTATAAGCGGTGTGTTAGGCTATTAGGCTTAGTACCTTATACTCCTAGCCTATATATAATTTTAAAGTTAAAACTAAAGAGGAACTCGTTCTAGCGTGCTTAGCGTTAGTTTAGCTATTTTATAGTTATAAAGTACTTAAGGTTGCAATAATCCGTAAGGACTTTAGTTAGCTAGTTAAGTTCTGCTAAGGAGAGTTCCAGTTAGAATTCCTTAAACGCTTATACAATCGCAAGAAGTTCCTTATTATAGATCTCATAGTTATATTCTTATAGTATAAGCTTAGATAAATAGAATGCGACTAAGTAGAGGAGACCGTCGTTACCCATCTAGGAGAGGACGCCTGCATTAATGTGGTCTAAGGAGTTAGTCTTAAGAGTTGTCGTCTTAGTATAAAGTAAGCTAAAATAGGTGCTTTAGTAAAAGCATCTTTAAAGTCTTGGAACGCCTTCTTATATTTAGGCGTCCAAATAAAACATAGATATATTTTTCTTCCTTTTACGGAAAGGCCCTTTATTTATATTATTGCTATAAGTGGTGCTATAACACCCAAGAAGTTATATATAAATTTTTAATAGAAGTTGGCGAAACTAAGGAAAGCTTATACGTCTTTAATACAGTTAAAGGTTTGCTATTTAGTAATTATACGTACCTTCTTAGGGTCTATACGGACACCCTTAGTAGTAACAATTAGTTTAAGGTATTTTACTTCTATAACTAAGAATTTATACTTCTTTAAATTAATATAAAGTCCTGCGTCCCTAAGGCGCTATAGGACCTTTTAAACGTGCTCGGTATACTTAAAAGGGTTATTACTGTAAATAAGTATATTATCTAGGTACGCAGAGTAGAAGTTGTTAAGGTAGTCCTATAAGGCGTTATTAATATAGCTTTAGAAGCTGCCTAGGCCGTTATATACGCTAAAGGGCATAACGGTATATTTAAATTAGCTAAAGCGCAATACGAATACGGTTTTCTATTTATCACCTTCTTATATTTAGAGGCGGTTAAAGGCGGTAATAATATCAAGCTTAGTATAGATTTTGGCTTAGCTAAGCCACTTAAGAGTCTTATGTATAAGCGGTACGGGGTATTAGTTCTTAATTATAATAGTGTTAAGTCCTCTATAGTTAACGCAGAATTAAATACCTCCTCCTAGCTTCTTAGTAAGGAGGATAGGGGCGGCTGCTAGGGATATACTAGGGCGAATAAACCCTTTATTAAGGTGTTTGTTAATATACTTTTTAATAACTAGAAGTTTATCTTTTTATATTAGGTAGGGTCTCTTATAAAGTAGCGTTTTTCCTTATTTAATATTAATAGTATAGTTATTAAGTTAATGTAGGGGGAGTATATCTGCGCTTTTTTATAAGCACACGTTAATAAAGTTATAGTACCTTTTAGGGAGGAGCTTACGGAGTTCCTTGTTGGTAAGTCCTTTTTTAAGCTTTATAAACTTCTTAAAGTCTAAAGGTAAAAGTCCGTAGAGTTCTATGGGGGCATTATTTTCTAGAAGGTTAACTATATCTATCCTATTACTATAGAGGATATAGTTATATTCTTTATTAAGCTTATATAGTTGTAATTAAGAGGCTGCGGTAATGGTCTAGCCTTTCTTATATACTATGCAGTAGAAGGCCGCAGCACTTATATAGTGGTAGTTAGTCGTAGGTAGGATAATAAAGGGTTCCTTAGGTTAGTATTTTAGGGAGTAAATAAAGGCGGCTAGGCTATATTCTAGGCAGGTCTCTCTACAGTATTTAGAGTTAAAGGTTACTTCTCTCTTTTTCCAGTTAATGGCGGGGTTGTGTTATTTAAGCTAGTTTATTCTAAGAATAATAGGGTAGTTAGTAAGTAGTATAATATAGACCTAGAGTTCTTCCTGGTGCCCATTTATATCTAGGTGGAGTTATACTATATAGATAATCTTCTATACAGTATAACTACCGTTAGCGAGTTATAAGGCGCGGGCTTTAGTAAGGGGTAAGGTAGGTAGGTTATAAGTATATACGAATTAAGTATCTATAAATTTATTAGTAGCTCCGCAATTAATTATAGAACGGCTTTTATATTGTTTTTTAGTAGTAGTTCCTATTATGGGTAAAACTATCTATTTCCGTCTATTTATCTTTACTAAGTTATCTATTAAGTAGGCCGATATATAGATCCCCTTATTATTAGGGCGTCCTAACCTACGACTTAGGGCTAGGACTTGGCATTTTCCATTTCCGTATCTAACTCTACCACTGTTACTACATCTTCGTCTTATATGGTAGTAGTATATAGCAATATATTTAGTATTTAAGATACTAGGTTAGGTATTAGGCGGCGGCTACTAAACCTAGCTATTAGGCAGTTTAAGCTATAGCTATAACAGCCTTCTTAACGACATTTATAGTAACGCTTTAGCTTTTAGAGTAGCTTACGTTCTCTATCTAGTAGCTTCTACAGGAAGGTTAGTATAGAAAGGTTAATATTAGGACCAGTAGTGTTACTTAGGGTAGTAGGCGTTGGTGGTTTAGTAGGTCCGGAGGGCTTCTATAGGGAGATCTTTAGGTAAGGGTTTATAGTAGTAATCTAATTTAGTTATTGTTTAATCTTCCATATAGCTGCTACTATATTATAAACATTATTATAGTTATAGCTGGCGGCTGCGTAACTAAGGCAATAAGTGACTTTTTTAAGGAGATCTTTTTAGTCTTTAGTATCGTCTTAGGCAAGGGCTCTAGTGTATTTCTAGAATTTAATATAGAACTTGTTAAATAATTTAATGGGGCTTATCTTTAGGGCATGTAGTTTAGCTTAGTTAGTAGCTAGTAGGTCGTGGTTACGGTATATTAGGTTAAGATTATTAAGGACTTTTTAGTAGAACTACCACTTCTAGGGGCTATTGGTCTCCTATTAGGCGAAGAGTCTATTAAATAGTATACCCTTTATTCGCCTAATAATATAGCCAATCTTAGTATCTTCTATAGGAAAAAGGCAGGCGCTCTAAGTTAGTTTCTCGCGGATTTACATCTTCTAGTAGCTGTATTCTTTACGGTCTCCCTAGAAAACTAGGGGATTAGAGTAACGTATATTAGACCCTACGGTAGTAGCTTAGGTTTAGTCGTTATAGCTTTCATTATCACTTTAGTAGGGGTTCCCGTTAGGTAAGGCTACTTAGCGCTAACCCTCCGTTAAGTATTAAGTAGGTAAAGTTGCTAGGGGCGTAGAGACTTAAGTGGCGTTATATGCAGTAGAGAGGTGTCTAGCGTTATTATAAATATGCTCGTTAAGCTAAAATTATAGGTATTTAATTATGCCTTCTCTTTTAGTAACCGTAGCAATAAGTGCAATCTTAGCCTTCTTTAACTATTAGACGTCGCGTTTAGACACGCGGAGGTCGTCTTTAGTTTCTTAACGCGTGTTATTAGCGAGCGCCTCGCGAGCTTATAGGTCTTAGATGATATTATAATCTTAGGCAGTACGCATCTCGGCTTATATAAGCTTTAGGTAGTAGTTCTATAAAAGGTAGTAGTATTTATTAGGTTCTTATGCTACCATTTTTATAAACATCTCAGCGTCTTATATTTTAATTTTAATAAGTAGTAGCCCTTCTACTTGCTTGTCCGTAGTTATATAGTTAATAAAAGATAAGACATTATTGGTGTTTATCTTCTTAGGGGTTAAGGCTAGGGCTAATAAATTAAATTCTCCTGGGATTAATTGGCGTTGTAGGTTAAGTATAGGTATTGGATTATTCTTTGGGTTTAATATAGTAGCTAGTAAGGAATATTGTCTTACTATTATAGGTTCCTTAAAAGTATAAAGTAAGGTAACTTATAGGCACGCTGCTTCTGGCAGCGCCTATAGTATTATAAAGACGTAGAATTGGTCGTAGGCTAGGTGTTGGTGGTAAAAAGGCGCAACATAATGTTATGGGACGGGGCAGTGGCTATAAGACGTATGTATTTAAGGAGTCTATAAGACGTTGCGCGATCGATCGTAAGGGTTGAGGGCGTAAGGAGGTGATATACCTACGCGTAGCTGATATAAGCTGTACGCGAGGTGTACGCGAGAGCACGGGGCTCTCCTATGGAGGCCCCTGCGGTGGGGTTCCGTGACAAAGTCTATCTAGGCCAGCAGAATTGTTAATAGCTTTAACAGCTATTTATAAGGTAAGTTCTTTACTAGCGTCCTTTAGTTCTAAAGAGATAATCTTATATACGCGGCGTAATAGCGTATAATATTGCTCTACTTTTCTAATACTATTATATGCCTTAACGGGGACTTCCTTAACCTTAATTACTATTACCTTTGTCTATTATTAGAACTCTATAGATAAGAAGTTCTTTCCTACATTATAAACGATTTAATTAGGGGGTCTTAAATAGATATTAATCTAGCATAACTAAAGAGTATCCTATGCGTTTCTAGCTAATATATCTTTTAAAAACCGCGCGGCTTAGAAGGAGATTAAGAAGTTAATAACTTAGAGCACTGGCTTACTATTAAGATATATAACGTTAATAATAATACAGAAGTCAAAGTCGTAGTTATTCTTAAAGGTAAACTTAAATCAGCCAGGGGACTTCTGGTTTATTTAGTAGTAATAATAGTACTTTATAAGATGCTTAATTGCCTTAACTTTAACTTTATAGCCTACTTGCTAAAGAACTCTAAGTAATTAATAAACGGATAGGTAGCCAAAACAATAGTGCAGTTGGCGTAATTCCAACTTAATTAAGTAGCTTTAAGTAATACTCTTTTCTAGTTAATAAAGGAGTAACTAGGGGTAACCCTACTTGCGTATAATAGGCACTTAATTATCTCCCTAAATAAGTATATTTTTAAGGTTATTAAGCTTAACGTCTAATTTATTTATATCTTTAATGTAAAATAGAAATGGAGTGTTTATAGGAATAATATGGAAAGTAATATATCCTAAGGGGGTTTAAACCCTAATTATGCTAAGGGAGATCATAGTACCTTTACTAAATCGAATCATATATTAGCCTACCGTTAATTAGTTAATTTAAATAGAGCTATTAAGCTATTAAAGAGCTTAAACTTAAGGTTCTCCTACTGTAGATACTTATACGGCTCCTATATCCGGTATAATACTATAAAAGATATACGCTAAGTATCTATTGTTAAAGGAAAACGCGGAACTCTTCTTTAGCTTATTAAAGATATCTAATTTCGTAATAGAATAGAGTATAGATTAATTATTAAAAATAGTAACGGTTTATATACCATCTACCTTACTATACTTAGTAAAGTATTGGTTAGGGGAGTAATCCTTAATTTCTATATCTATAAGAAGCTATTTAACCTCATTAACCTCACCCTTAAGATCTTCTACGCCTTTATATTAAACTAGGAAGCTTTAAAAGTAGGCTATAGTAACCTCGCAATTTCTAACGTTTCTTATACTCTAACGGAACTTATTATATGCCTCTTTTTACTTATTAAGGGAGTATCTAGTTAACTAGCAATTTAGCTTTTTATAAATATAGCACTTCTTCTAGCAATTACTTTAAAATAAACCTCTATAAGGACCTCTATAATTACCTTATAATTAACATTAATTATACCCTCTTTTATATTCCCTACTACGGCCACTATATATTTAATTAGTCTAGTTATAATTATATTAGTCGGGAATACTTAGTTAGGTAAAGTTTTTGGTATAGAACTATTAAGATTCTTATATTTATATTACAGTACCTATAGCAGAGTATAGTTTAGCATATACTCCTTTAAACGTGTCCATAGGTTTATATAGCGCCAAGTTATACTTAGAAACGCTATAGTATACTAAAATAACCTAGTCCCTTAGGCTATTCTTATTTTAGTAAGTTTTAGTAAGGCCACATTAAATTTTCTAAAGTTTATTAAAGAGTAGTTAAAGGCACTCTAAATAAGTCTTTATTAGGTTAGAAGCAATAACTCTCTAGAATATAGTCTTTTACTATTCGGATATATAAAGTTAACAATTCTTATTAGTCTTAAAGTAGGCTCTAGTAAGCTAAAGCATTATATTAAAGCTATAGTTTTTACCTATAATATAGTTATAATAGAATATTGCTACCCGTCCCTTTAATATAATAAAGAAAGCGTAGTGGTACTAGTGGCATTAAATTTTAACCTTATTATAACAGTTATAAAAGACCTATAGTTTTACTCCAAGTATATTATATAATTCTCCTCTAAACTTCTTCTCTTTATCTAAATATACCTTTATTAGATTCGTAACTTCTTATAGTAAAGGGTTACCGGTTAACTGGAGTAGAGAAGCTAGAGGCGGTAGAGGTAGAGGACGAGTACCTTTAGGTAGGAGAGCACCTTTAGGTAGGAGAGTAGCATTCTAGGGGTTTCATTCTAAATTAAAGTTGCCTTCTAAAGAATATAGGTTAGTTCTAGGTTTCCGTAGTTAACGTATAATCTTTAGCTTCCGTCTATACTAGTTCTTCTATACTAGTAATAACGGCCTAAATATTACTAGCAATTAGGTTACTATTTTTAGTAATATATACCCCGTTCCTATAGAGGAAGTTTTAAAAATCTTAAACAATATTAACATTACTAAGTACATAGGTATTAGCAGTTCATCCTATAAAATCCTCCCTAAAATATTCTCACAGCTATAGATCGGTGTAGTATCTACTTTAGTAGAATATAATACGGTATAAGAGAAAGCTATTAACTTATTTTACGGTATAAGTTATTATATTAAAGGTAAATTCGTCCTAATTTTTATTAATAAGTTTCGCGTATAAAGCTACCCTTAGTAGTAAGGAGTCTTCCTAGTTATTTAAAGTAGGCGTAGCTATGTTTTTAAAGGGAGGGAAGTATTGTTGGTATAGGGATTGTCGTTTAGTACGCGTTCGTAATATATATTTATCGTTTTAGTACGCGTTCGTTGTTTAGTACGCGTTTATAATATATATTTGCAATTATAGGGCTTAGAACCAGTTCTGGCCTTAAATTATAAAGACTTATAAAGCGTGTTATTCTACGTAATAGACGCAAGAATCCGTAATCTTAGAAAGGCTTAGGACTAGTTCTAGCCTTTAGATCCTTAGATTTATAGAAGAGTTTTATTTAAGGTTTAGAACCAGTTCTAACCTTAAAAAATAGCTTTCTTTAGCATAAGTAGCACTAGTATAGTGGCTTNTCTCTTCTTAGTAGAATACCTAGCTATTCTATAGTATAACAGTAAAGTTAACTACTAATTAGTATTGGTTACATAAGGTAATATTAAATAGCTATAGTTCGTAGATAGTATAATGATTATTGTTCTCTTTTCTTCTTAAAGAAAGGGGTAAGGAACTTAAGGTTCCTCACCACGCTAGTGCCGCGGCGGCACGTGACGGCAACTTGCCACACGTAATAGCAATATACCTTATATAGTAACCACTTACCTTTATTCCCAACAATATCTTTAGTACTTTAATAACTTTTATTTAGTAGGTAATAACTAGATAACTATTTTAGGTTCTCTACTTCCTTATACCTCTAATATTAAGACTTTAAAGCTAATTAAGCCTTTACTACAGCGTTCTTCTTAGCCTCCTTTAAGCCCTGCTCTACTATCTTTAATTAACCCTTTATATTAAATAACTGCTAATTAAACCATTTAACCACTTGTAGTACTTAATATATATAGTACATCCTCCCTTATAACTTTGAGCTAGTCCTTTACTAGCTTATTCTTATTAACGTTAAATACGCGAATAATGTAAATAGGTGGTAGTAATTTAGGGATAGGCTTTAATAGAGGATTTTCCTATATAATTAACAGCTGGTTAATAGAGAATGGGCAGAGACCTATAGTTATAACATTATATATCGCGACTTTTTGCCTAACTTCCTTGAAAAATATATATATAGAGGTGTTTTTGGTGGTGGCCTTCTGTAGTATTTTATCGGCATCACAATATTAACGCGCTTTAGTGAGGCTTGCTAATAAAATCACGCTAGATAGGGTGCCTATAGCATGCTAACCCAAACAGAAGCGTCTAAAGCGCCTAATACGAAAAGTAACTTTTGCTACACGAAGGGATAATTTCCTAGCTCTTAAGGTACAGCCTATATACCTAGAGGGGGGGGATGCCGGAGCTTGTATAGCCTGTACACCACCTTGTCACATCTCGTTGTAAGTGCATATTAATTAAGTCTTCTACTAGCCGTATGCAAATCGATCGCCGATATTAAATAGAAATATCTAAATAACCTTAACTCGTAATGTGACCGCGACGCCTTTGACTTATTTTCTTCAGCTTTATAATTAGGTGTTCTCCTAGTAAGGTTATAATAAGGCTCTTTTTAATTTTATATTACTAACTAATATTTATAATACTTAACGCGTTTCTTTATATAGAAAGACTTATACGCCTCTTTAAGCGGCCTTATCTATAATAGTTAAGATTATAATTAAGTAGAGAGGTAGTAACGGTAGTAATAAGCGGCTAGGTAAGTAATTAGGTTAAAGGAACAGCTTAAGAGATAACTTTTAGTAGGTATAGCAAGCTTAAGGTTATATAAAAGGACAGTATATTACTTATATTAAATTTACCCCTTTTTATACCAAAATTGTTACGGACGCTTTAAGTACGATATTACAACTACTAGGAGAGGAGTTGGAAGTAGCTAGTTAGTTAATTAAGGCATGGTCCGGAATGAAGCTAATAGAACTATATAACGAGGAATAGTAACTAAGGTTATATAACGTGCTACGTATTAAATAAAAGGAATAAGAGGAACTTACGTACCTTATATATAAGACGTACTTTATATATAAGGAGGATTTCTTAGGAGTATAGTTATATATTTAAAGGACTATAGTCCCTACCTAGATAGTTCTTCTCTCCTTATAATAAATCTTAAAATATAATTAGAGTTAAACTGTTAGGTAACCACTCTACCAGTTATATTTACGTTATTGACTATTTTATACCTATATACCCAGCCTACTAGTAAGTCTACCGTAGTTCCTACTATAAGGCTTCGTTATATATTTACTACTAAGGTTATAGTAAAAGAAGTTAAATAATATGCCACTAAAAGTAGCAGCTATAACGGCGTCTATAGCGGCGACTACCTTAGGATTAAGTAATAACACTAGTATAGCAGATACTAACTTACAACTAGTTACTGTTAGACAGCTATAAAAAATAGTTAATTAATTAACAGATAATAATAGGATACTTAAAGAAAAAATTAATAGAATTGGAGTAGCTAAGATTAAGTTACCCTTAATTAAGCGATTCTTAGGGGAGAAGTTAAAACTTAAGGGATTCCTTATATAAATACACTTTAAGGTTATATAGGAAGGAGTAAAGCTAGGAACGCCTATAGACCAAGTTACTTATATAGGATTATTCTTAATAGGAAGGGCACTTAAGTAGTTTAAGCCTTACCTTACGGAGGTATAGGAGTATAGTATAACAACTACTAACTATAAGGTGCAATATATATTCTTAAGTTAAAATAGGTTTGCAGAATAATTAACGCAAATATTTAGAGATCTAGAGGTAACTACTACGGTAAAAAGAAAGCTTTAAAACCTAGTATGAAGAACTTTAGTAATTAACTATATAACGTAGTTTTAAATATTAGTAATATAGGTTGAATGGAATAATAAAGTGCTTATGGCATAGTATAAGTAAGGACTTAAGGTAAAAGTTTAGAACGTAATTATTCTAATAGAAGATGTAGATACTCTTAGGGATTTAATTAATTAAGTAATTAAGATTAATAATAGGATCTACTAAGGAGAGCAGACTAAAAAGGGTTAGAATAGAGTTCTATAGTTATATAAGGCGTAAAATACGTATTAATAAAGTTAAAGTTAAAGTTAAAAACTATAGTATAGCGTAGAGCTAATGGACCTAAGTAGTACTAAAGAATTTAAGAAATGGAATAAATAATTATAGAAACCTAGAGGATAAAGATTAAGTAATTAAAGGTCTAAGGAGCAGAGGCTAAATTAGGGATCTTAATAGCAGAAGATATTTAGGCGGATTCTATAGTAAGAAAAATGATTTAAAAAAAGAGCTTGTATAAATTGCAGAAAATAGGGTTATTACATTAAAGACTATAAAAGTAGTTAGAGTTACTATATAGTAAAAGGAATAAGACTAGTAGATAATATATATATATAGAGGGATAATAATATACTGCAAGGAACAAAAGAGTATTTAATTAAAAGTTTTGCGTTTTATTATAATAACGCATGCTAAATTTATAAAGACGCTAAGTATGGCGTAAGCTATTGGCCATAAGAGCTAAAATTATTAGAGTTTAGAGGAACTAACGAACTAGTTTATAAATTGGATATTAAGGATAATAAGTTTAATATAGGCGAAATATTTAGTAATAATAAGGTAATAAAGGTAGCTTACTAGGAGTATATAGACCTTAGAGATATTATATAGGAGGTAGAGGATAATTCCACTACAGAATAGGGAACATTAGTAGGGATTAAGACCTTACTAGATATAATATCTATTGCTTTATAAGACACAAGAGAAGTAGGATAATAAACTACTTTAGCACTTAATAAAGGTAAAAGGCTAAAGGCTTAAGATTCTTAGAAAGAGATAAAAGATAATTAAGATTCTTAAGATAAAATAAGGTAAGCTTAAGGACCTATAATAGACGATAACTAATAGAGCGGAGTAACGGCTTAGTTTAGTAATATATAAATAAGCTTAGGACGAAGTTTCCTAAAGATATAAGACTCTTAAGACAAGATAAGTAAGATTTAAGACTCTTAAGATAAGATAAGAACATTAAAGAAGCCTAGTTAGACTAAGGCTAAAGTAAAGCTTAAGATAGAAGCGAGCTTAGGGTTAAGAATTCTATAGGACTAAGATTTTAGTAATAGAATAAAAACTATTAAAGAAATTGCGAGTAAGGCTTAGCAAAAGGATTAAAACGTTAATACTATAATTAAGAAGTAAGAAAACTTTAAGGATTTATCTATAAGACGTAAACTAAAAGAAACTATAAAAGAATTTAAGCAAAGAATTATTATATGGTAAGAACAGAAACTAGATAAAAGATTTAGTATACTAGGTTATATAAGGGATAGAGCACTAGTATAAAGAATTACTAATAGGCCTAGAGTAGGCATACTAAGAGCTAAGTAGCTTACTAAACTAGAAAATAAAGAGGATTTAGGGATCCCTACTAGGTTTAAAGAACGATATATAAAGGGCTATTATAATATAGTAATAAGAAGATACTTCCTTACGGATAAGCTATATACACTCTAATAGCTGTACTAAAAGTAGTATAGGTAACGACATAATAATAAGTAGGAAGATTTCTATATATAGTTAGATAAATAAGTTATCTAGGACTACCCTATTATAGAGAAGGCTATAACTTATATTAAAGGATTTAAAGGAACAATTAGAGAACTAGAGAAGCGAGAGGCGTATTTTAGTACCTACGAATAAAGTTATAACGTTTAGATTAATATAGTAAAGGTTTAAACTTAAGGATAAAGATAAGTTAAGAGTTAACCTAAAGCACCTAGTATACTATACGCTATTATAGATTATATACGTAGATGATATATATAAAATGCATAAGAATCTAAAGAAAAGGAATTAGAAATACCCTATAAGGATATATTAGGCGCTAGAAGAGCAATAGTATAAAAATGCTAAGTATATATACGGCTAGCATCTAATAGAAGTTTAAGAGTTAGGAGACTTAATATTTTAATTAGAAAGATTCCTTACGGAAGAATACTTAGATAGATAATAGTAGTGGGAATATATAGAGAATATATATCTATAGTATATAGAGGACAAAAAGCGAACTAGGTATTAGCTAAAGAGTAAGCTAAGTATAATAGGATTAAGCAGCTAATATTTAGGAAAAGTAGAGGCCTATAAAACTAAAGGGAGCTAGTAATAGAGCCTTAGACCCTTAAAGGAATTTAAGGACAATACTTAAATTTATAAGTTAAATAGTAAGATTAGTAGTTTAAAGCATTAATAGATAGTAGAGTAATATAAAACTATATCTTATTAGTAGTAGTTAAGAGAATAGGACTACCTTATAGATAGAAGAAGTAACCTTACCTATTAGTTACGATTTTAGGAGATCTAATAGCCTATAGAGGAGGAATTATTAACCTTAAAATAGGACCTATTTAAATAACCATTAAAGGAAGACGAATTAAGATATCTTTTAATATCCTACTATTAGGACAAAATAAGGCAGTATTAGGGATGCCTTAGTTATAGGAATATAATTTAAGGATTAATTAGTTTATAGGTTAGGTTAATATTAGAGATACTTAACGCTATAAGATATAATAATAAACTAAGTTAGTATAGTACTAAGTTAGAGTAATATATAAAGAGACTAAGTAAGGCTTAAGTTACGTACTAAAGAGATACTATAAGTATAGCAAAAAACTAGAAAGCCTAGAAAGTAAAAAGCTGGCAGATTATATAGTATAGGACTATAAAATAGTTAGAACTAGGAATAAGTTTAAGGTTTTTTCTAACCTATAAGCTTACTAAAGAAGAGTCTAAAGTACTTAAAGAGTTTATCCAAAAAAACTTATAAAAGGGATATATTAAACTATTACAGTTATTAGTAGGTTATTTAGTATTATTTATACTAAAGAAGAATAGAAAACTTAGGTTATACATTAACTATAAATAGTTAAATAGCATTACTTAGAAGGATAGGTATCCTTTACCCTTAATTAGCGANATNTAGGATNNGATAGGNAATGCGTAAATCTTTANAAAGATANATTTAAGATAGGNGNACNATTAGATTAGAATTAAGGAAGGCAATAAATAAAAGGCAGCCTTTAGGTTAAGAGAAGGACTATATAAACTATTAGTTATATAATTTGGGTTAATAAATATACCGGCAACGTTTTAAAAACAAATTAATAGTGTGTTAGGGGAATACCTTAATAAGTTTATTATAGTATACCTTAATAATATTATTATCTACTTAATAACTAAGGAAGAGCACGGAGAATACGTTAAATGGGTTTTAAAGAGATTATAAAAAGAACAGGTGCTAGTAGCAATTAAAAAATATAAGTTCTTTATAAGGAAGACCAATTTTATTAGATTTATTATTAAACTAAGCTATATTAGTATGGACCTAAAAAAGATTAAAGCTATAGTAAGTTAGTAAGAACTAGAGAATATAATATAGTTAAGGTTATTTCTAGGGTTTTGCAACTACTATAGAAGGTTTATAGTATAATGGTTAAAGAATATTAAACCCTTTACTAGGCTTATAAAGAAAGAGGAACTATAGGTATAGGGAGATAAATAAAAGAAGTTGTTTAAGAAACTTAAGGAACTGTTTACCTAGGAACTAATCCTTAAAATCTACTAACTAGGACTAGACACGGTTATAGAAATAGATATATTAAACTATATAGTATACTTACTATAGAAGCACAAAGACGTATAGTATCTAGTATTATATTATAGTAGAAAAATAATACTACTAGAGTTAAACTATAACGTCTATAATAAGGAGTTATTAGGTATAATTACAGTACTTAAGAAATAAAGAGCATTCTTATAAGGCGTAGAAAAACTATTTATAGTTAAAATAGATTATAAGAACCTAATAGGGTTCCTAATAATAAAAGAACTTAATTATAGGTAAGTTAAATAGGCGGAGATACTTACAGAATACTATTTTAAGATTTAGTATACTAAAGGAACTAAAAATATAAGAGCAGATATACTTAGTAAAAAGGCTAAACTATAGAACAATAAGAAGCTATTAAAAGTAATGCTACGCAGAGATAAGGATAAATAGATTAGATATAATTACCCTAAGCTAGTAGTAACTTAAAAGGATAACGAACTAGAAAGAGTCTATAAGATACTAAAGAGCTTTTAGGTATAAAGAATTCTAAAAGTATAGCTAAAAAATCTACAGATAGATATATATAAGAATTAAAAAGTAAAGAATATCCTAAAGAGCATAGCAGAGTATTTTATAGAAGATTTCTATAAGGGAATAGTTTAAGGGCATAATAGAGTAATAGGCTTAGTGTTAAGACTTTAGGAAGAATATATTATTAACGGAATCTAGAATATTATAAGAAAAGTAATAAAGAAGTATTTAGATTACTAAAGGAATAAACTAATAAGGTATAAGCTATATAGAGGGCTATAACCTATTAAAATATTAGAGAGATTATAAGAGGTTATATTATAGGACTTTATTATTAAGTTACTAAAGTTAAAAAACCCTATTACCGGATAAGAGCACGATATAATCTTAGTAATAGTAGATAAGTTAACTAAATAGGGCTACTTTATAGCATATATAGAAGAAATCTTAGCAAAAGATATTACTAAAATCTATATTAAAGAAGTGTTCGTAAGATACGGAGCACTAAGTAAGATTATATTGGATAGAGATCTAAGATTTATAGCAGTATTTTAGAAGGTATTTTTAGCAGAATAGGGAGTTAGAGTAGTAACTTTTACTATATATTATCCGCAGACGGACAGTTAAATAGAAAGATTAAATTAGATACTAGAACAGTATTTAAAATATTATATTAACTATGCACAAAATAATTAGGTATTACTATTACTAGTTATATAGTTTATATATAATGCAACACTATAAGAAGGAATAGGTATATTACTATTTAAGGCAAATTATAGATATAAGCTAAGAATATTATTATTACTATAATAAGCGAAGAAAACGAGTAGTACAGCTAAAGAAAGAATAAAGACGTTAATAAATCTTTATACAGACCTTATAGAATTAGTAAAAAAGGTACTATAATGCTAAAAGATCTAAGGGACCAGATCTTAAGGAGGGAGATAAAGTGTGGCTACTATATAAAAATTTTAAGAGTTAATAAATAAGTAAGAAATTGGACTATGTTAGACTAGGACCTTTTAAAATTATATAGAGGATTTTACCGGTTATATTTAAGCTAAACCTACTAGCTAAGATAAAGATCTACCCTATATAGTATATCGCAATACTAGAACTAGTATATAGGAATATTAAACTACTAGTTTATAAAGCAGATACGTATAGAGGATAGAAAGAAGACAAATAGTAAGTTTTAAAGATCGTTAGTTATAAGGACGTTAACAATAAAATATAGTACGAGGTTAAGTGGATAGGCTATAATAAAACTACCTAAAAACCACTAGAAAATTTAAAAAATGCTATAAAAAGGTACAGGAGTATTAGAAGAAATTAGGTTAGGCAGTATTAATAAAGAAGGATTACTAAAAAAATGAATTACCTAAGGGGGACCTAAGAAGAGCAGTTGCTAAACTACTTAGATTTATTTCCTTTTCGGCTAAAAGAAAACCTATTTTTTTATTACTAAGTTCCTATAAACCTTATTCTATAAGTTTCTACTCCTTAAAACGGACCTTCTTAAGATAAAGTAACTAAGTAGACGTCGCGATATAAGTATCTAGGGCTTTCTATTCCGTATTATAAGAATATTTTAACTTAATAAGGGCTTAAGACAACTCGCTATTAAGATAAGTAGCAGTAGATTAAATATAAGACCCTAAGATAAATTAACTAGGGAACTAGATAACTATTAAGAGTAATAAAGCGCGTATATTTAGTATTAAAGGTAGAGCAAACGTTATAGGACGAACGAATATTTACTTTAGTGTACTCTAAGTAAGAGAATAGTTATTAGGAGGATAGACTCGCTAATATAATATAAACTAACCCCTCTTTTGCATAATAAGAATACGGAGACGGTATAATTTTACTAAGCAATAATATTATAGTAATAGTGCGAGTATGACATTAGGCGTATAAAGAAGAAGAAGCTTTAGGTATAATAAGTAATAATATTAACTAAATTAATTAGATAGATATTATACCTCTAGTAAATAACTTAGAGATATTAAGCGTCTTTAAGGACAAAGATAAAAAGAAGGGAGATGGTGTTATGGACGCTTTAAATATAATATTATGACTATTAGGAGAAGAGTTAAAAGTAGCTAGTTAGTTAATTAAGGCATAGTCCGGAATGGAGCCAATAGAACTATATAATAAGGAATAGTAACTAAGGTTATATAACGTGCTATATATTAAATAAAAGAAATAAGAGGAACTTACGTACCTTATATATAAGACGTACTTTACGTATAAGGAGGATTTCCTAGGAGTACGGTTATATATTTAAAGGACCACAGTCTCTACCTAAATAGTTCTTTTTTTCTTATAGTAAATCTTAGAATATAATTAGAGTTAAACTATTAGGCAGCTACTCCACCAGTTATATTTATGTTGTTAACTATTCTATACCTATATACCCAGCCTATTAGCAAGTCCACCGTAGTTCCTGCTATAAGGCTTTATTATAAAAATTAATTATTTCTAACACTAATCTATATACACTTCTTTAGACATAGCCTCCAACAAGAATTTAGACAAAAATTGACCCCTAAGCACGCCTTCCCCTATATATTCTTTTACCCTTCCTCCCTTATATACTAAACGTAATATTTAGTTAACCTAAAGAGCTTTACCTAGCTTTTCTAATATTATCTTTCGTTTAATTTTGCCTTTTTAGGCCTTTACTAGACCTACTTTTAATATAACTATAATACCCAATACGGCGTCACTAGATGCATCTACGTTACCATTTTCTCCCTCTCCTTAGGTATTTCCCTTTTTAACGCCTAATTACTAGGAGCGTTAAGCTTATAATTAAATTATTTAGAACACCTTATATAAAGCCTAAAAAGAGTTACAGCATAAAGACTAGAGAATTAAGTAATACTACCGCTATATTAATAAGTATTGATAGAGTGTACTTATATAGATGCGCAATCTTTGCTAATATAGCTCTATACTATATAAAATACAGTACGTAATTAAGGCTTTTTAAAACGTTCTTTTTATACCTTTTACTACTATTGCGACTACTTTATAAGAGCCTCTATTAACTATATACGCTATCTATAACAAGTTATTAACTTCGCGATATAGTGGCTTTAGAAATCGCCTTAGATATAATATACCTACGCGCTAATACTTAGTTAACTTTATTAAATCTTATAATTAGGCGCATACTACTACCTACGCTAAGCTCTTTACTAAAATAGGACTTTACACTTCTAACTCTATAATTAGGCGATTACTAAAAAAGGAAAGCTTCTAGTAATATATTACTTACCTAAAGCTATAGCTTAGCTAAAGGCAGCGCTAATAGCGACTTATATTCGCCTGCTAGGTAAGCTTATAGACAATTAAAGACTAATATAAGATTATATAAACAGATAAATCTATAATATACTATAGCGGCTACTAGTATATCTTTATAACTTAACGGCCTTATAAATAATTTTATCCCTACTACTTTTAGCTAAGACTCCGTAATATACCTTATATAATAATTTGGGCTTACTTTATAGGTATTAAAAAAGGGCTTTTAGTCTTTTAGAATAAGTAGAAATAGGGTAATATTATAGTTTAAAGCTTTTAAGATTGTATTTACCTAAGCCTAAAAAACTTCTACAAATACTATAATAGAGAATATTATTATTTATTATTAATTCTATTTATTGCCCGATTCGGTCTCTTTTCAGGTCTATATAGGCTACTACTTTTCTATATAGGAAAAATCCCCATAGGGGGGAAAAACCTAGGTATTTTAATTCAGCTAGTCCTACGCGTTCCGCCTTCGCCTAGCCAGTATGTCTTTATGTCTTTTAGTCTGCCTTGCGTACTATGCTTCCTGGGTATGTCGGAAGATCTAAGGGGTAGGGGGAGTGGGAGGGTCTAGCGCCTTGCTAGTGTGTCGCCTGTGGCTAGGCGGGGGGTAACTAGTCCCTAAGGGACCGGAATAGGGCATGTCCTTTAGTGTCCTCCTGTTGGATTTTGTGTGCCGTTTGGAACTGCTAGAGGATTCCTTGTCCTATAAGCCATTTTGCTGCTGCTTATAGGCCCCTATTTATAGATAGCATCTAGGTAATATTATTTGTGCCTGCGCTAGTGAGTAGCTAGTCCCTTGCTGAGCGGTGGCTGCAGAATAGTAGTATATGGCGCACTGACTGGGCAGGCCAACCGCATGTGCATTGGGGTGTGGTATTTAGGACGTGGATGCTCGCGAGCCATGCATTTAAGCCTAGGATCTCCGTCCTTAGTAGGAAGGCGGCTGTAGCTTCTACCTTCGTTAGTCCTTTGTATAGGGGGAGAGTCGGTATCAACTATGGGGTGTTCCATGTGGCTGCGTCTTGTGTTCTCGCTTCCTCCTTCCATCGTCGTTTCTACTTAAGGTCTGCCCATCTTGCTATTAGTATGGTGGACCTCCATCTGTGTTAATGGCCTCCTATCCTCTATCGTCGCCGTTATGGCGCTCTACTAGTGTAGCTTCAGGTCTCTGCCTGGTGGGCTAGTAACTCCCGTATTTCCTTTTCTTTCTCTACTGCTTGCAGGTAGAGGGCTTCCTGGCTGGTGTGTTTGGGCGTGTCGCCCCTTTAAGGGGCCCTCGCTCCTCGTGTGTGTCTCGCTTTTCGTGTGTGTCTCGCTCCTCGTATGTGGTTTAGCGTTTAGCGTATGTTTTCTTCTACCGGCTGGCCTTGTACTGTAACTGCTCTTTACATTGCAGTTGTGTTAATGTATAAGTCTAGTGGTGGAACTGCTGCTTCGCGTTCTAGTGCTATATGTGGTGTTCTCTTATAGGCCCCTGTGGTTCTGCGTAGGCATTGGTTTTGTAGCTTGGTTAGTGGCGCTAGGGAGCTTTTCGTTAGCCCCTTGCCATCTAGTCCTGGGCCCCATATCTAGGAGCCGTATAGCATTATTGGCCTTACTACAGCTGTGTATAGTAGGCGTGTGTGTCTGAAAGAGGGTCCCCAAGTTGAGGCAGCAATTCGTGATGCTGCCGAGAATGCTGCTGCTCCCCTGCGGGTCGCCTGTGTGATATGCTCGTTCCAGTAATAGAGAATATTATATATATATATTAACGCCCCCTAGCCGTTTAACTCTACCCTATCTATTATATAAACAGACGGCGTATCCGTATATAAAGCTTAATCTACCTAAGCTAGATTTACGGCTAACTAAACCTAAATACTTAATTAGCCCCTAAATAGCCCTAATCTTAACCTAATTAAAGCTTTTTAAAAAATAATAAAGAAACGAATTACCTAGCGTCGCAATAAGCCTTATATAGAAGAGCAAATATAATAGGTAATTTAGGAGGAGTGGGATAAGATTATATAAGAAGATCTATTCTAACTTGTCGCATCTGTAAGGCAATGCGTACGTGATGTAATTGTAGCCGAAAGGGGTATAACTAAATAGTAGATTTAGGTAAGAGCTTAGAGGAAAGTATTAGATACTTATTTAGCAATTTAGCAATCGCTTAATTGCTCCTCTATAGAAATTAATATATAGGCACAATCCCTTATAAAGGTTTAATTTAAAAAGCTTTATTTAATTTTAATATGGGCGTTTTTTTAAGCGTGCCGATCTGTCGGAGATTAACCCTATTTTAACTAGTAAAACAGGCGGCGTTCTCCGAATGATCGACAGCGCTAAAAAGGCACTTTTAGCCGAATGTACTAGGGTAGTGTACTTGCCCAACGCGTTAAGAGTAAGCTCTTAGCCCTTACGGACTCAATGCCGATCACTGGCTTAACGCAAATTTACTTTATATATAAATTTTACCTATATATAACTATGCATCTCTTTAATAACTTAATAAAACCAAATAACTATTTAATTTTTACTACTTTACTTTATAATTTATATTAAATAAAGTTGTAATTTAAATAACCATTTAGTTTTATTAAGTTATTAAAGAGATATACGGTTGTGTATAGGTAAAATTTATATATAAAGTGAATTTACATTAAGTATGCGTATAGGTCGGCCAGACTACGCTAAAAGGTCGGCCTAATAGGCGAAACCTCCGCCTACTATACTAAACCCTACCTTTCCTCACTTAACTTAACCTTACCTTTACCTTATCTTTTCTTATATATCTATCTTAAATCTATTATAAAAATATTTTAAATATAATAAGTATTGCCTTAAAGAGCTATATAAGCTATTTATAGCCTATTTTATAGCAATTTTAATAGTTTAAGCTGCTTTATTATTATTAAAAACTATATATCTTTATATATATAAATAATGCTTAAGTATATTTTATATAATTATTATTATATACTAGCTTCTTTTACTTTTAATTAAGAAAATTATATATTTTTTAACTACTTTATTTTTAATTTAACCTCTATTTTATAAAATTTAAGACTTTAACTTTTATTTAAATATTTTAGTTATTACTTAAAGCTTTATACTTTAGTAACTATAAAGGACTAGTATTAATATACTTAAATTATATATATATAATATACTTTATAATTCTTTAAATACTATAAAAGATAACTTAAAATATAATATAAATTTAGATTATAACTCTTTTAGATATTTAAATAATAGCTTTATTATACCTAATAGTAATAGGCTATTTTTTTAAGTTATTAAAAATAAGCTAATATATACTAATTTAAGTACTAAATATATTTAAAACTAGTTATTTATTTATTTATTTATAAATATTTATTTAACTTTTATTAAAAGCTATTTACTCTCTTTATATTAGACCTTATATCCTTTAAAAATTATTAAAAAATTTAAAGGCATTTATAACATTATATTTTTTTTACCCTTTATATTTAAAAGAATTAATATTACTAGCTTAAGAATATATATTTATTTAGTTTATATTATATTTAAATATATTAAAAACTAATTATTATTATTTATTCTATTTATTGCCCGATTTAGTCCCTTTACTAAGTCTATATAGGCTTCTACCTTCTATTTATAGGAAAAATCCCTAATAAGGGAAAAACCTAGGTGTATCCTTTTAGCTAGTCTTACGCACTCTACCTACGCCTAGCCTATTTACCTTTATAATATATCTACTTTTTATACTATACTTCTAAGGTATTTTAGAAGGTCTAGGGAGTAGTAAAAGGGTCTAATAAGTTACCTATAAGCCGCCTTTAGCTTAGTGGGATATCTAGTCCCTAAGGGGCTAAAAGGGGGCGTATCCTCCTATATCCTTTTATTTAATCTTATACGCTATCTAGAATTACTAGAGGATTCCTTAACCTATATACTATTATACTACTATATATAGGCCCCTACTTATAGATAGCATTTAGGTAATATTATTTATGCCCGCCCTAGTAAATAGCTAGTCTCTTACTGTATAGTAGTTATAGAATAGTATTATATGGCGCACTAACTATATGGGCTATCCGTATATGCAGTATAGTATAGTATTTAGGATATAAATGCTTGCTAGCTATACGTTTAGTTTTAAAACCTCTATCCGTAATAAAAAGGCGGCTATAGGTTCTACCTTTGTCTGTCCTTTATATAGGGGAAAAGTCGGTATTATTTATAGGGTGCTTTACGTAGTTCCTCTTTACACTTTCGCCGCCTTCTTCTAGCGTTATTTCTACTTAATATCTGCCTATCTTGTAATGTATATAGTAGATCTCTACTTATACTAGTAGCCTCCTATTCTCTATTATTGTCGCGGTACTCTACTAGCGCGGCGTTAGGTTTCCGCTTAATATAATAATAGCTCTTATATTTTCTATTTTCTCCCTACTGCTTATAGGCGGAGGGCTTTTTAGCTTATAAGCTTAGGCGTAGTGCCTATTTAGGGGGCCCTCGCCCCTTATATACGCTCTACTATCTAGCGTATCTCCTTCTCTACTGGGTGGTCTTATATTATAGATGCCCTCTATATAGTAGTTGCTTCTATATATATGTCTAATAGCGGTACTACTGCTTTGCGTTCTATTGCGGCATATAGTGCCCTTTTATAAGCCCTTATAATTCTATATAGATATTAATTTTATAGCTTCTCTAGTAGTACTAGGGAGCTTTTTGCTAATAGCTTATTATTTAGTCCTATATCCTAGATCTAGGCGCCGTATAGCATTACTAACCTTATTACTACTATATATAGTAGTCGTATACGTCTAAATAAGGGTCTCTAGGTTAAAGCTATAATTTATAATACTATAGTAATGCCGCTGCTCCCTTATAAGTTGCCTATATAATATATACGTTCCAGTTTAGCTTAGCGTCTACCTAGACCCCTAAGACCTTAAGGGTGGCTTTTAGTTTTGCTTTGTAGCCCTAGATACTTACTATTAATACTAGGTTATTAATTACCCTACTTTATCTTATAAAGTAGATAAGCTAGTATTTATCTGGTGTAAATTTAATACTATAATGCTTTGCCTATATAATATACCTATTATATACCTAGTTTAGCCTTATACAGTTTTCTGCTGCTATATCTCCCTATATAATTAGGTTTCTATTATTTATAAATTTTAGGGCTACTGTTTTCTAGTTATTATTAAATATCTTTAGTAGCTTAGATATAAAGAATAGGAACAGGATTAGTAATTGGGGTAATTCTTAGGCAATACCTATAGGTATTAGTATTATTTCGCTTTTATAGCCCTTAAATACTATTTTAGTAGTACGTCCTATAAGGAAGGCTTAAGTAAAGTTAACTATTTATTCTAGTAAGCCCTTCTTTTTTAAGATCTATAGGAGTCTCTTATATAATATATAGTTAAAGGCTCTACTTATATTTAGGCTTCGTATAGATACTACGCAGCCTAGACGGGCTTACTACGCCGTACAATGTTACGACTACTTGGAGAAGAGTCAGAGGAAGCTAGTTAGTTGATATAAGCACGGTCCAGGATAGAACCCGTGGAACTATATAATGAGGAATAGTAGCTAAGGTTATATAACGTGCTATATATTAAACGTAAGGAACAAGAGGAACTTACGTACCTTATGTATAACACGTATATTACGTATAAGGAGGATTTTATAGGAGTACGGTTGTGTATTTAAGGACCCTTAATCCCTACCTAGATAGTTTCTTCCTTATAGTAATTCTTAGAATATAATTAGAGTTAATCTATTGGGTAATTACTCCACTAGTTATTATTACGTTGTTAACTTACTTATAATACCTATATACCTAGCCTATTAATAAGCCTACCGTAGTTCCTACTACAAGGTTCCGTTACACAATCACTACTATAGTTATAGTTTTAATAAGTCAAATAATATGCCACCAAAAGTAGCCACTATAACGCCATCGACGGCGGTAACTACTTTAAGATTAGGTAATGATACTAGTATAGTAGATACTAACTTATAATAACCTGTAACAGTAGGACAGTTATAAGAGATAGTTAATTAATTAACGGAAAATAATGCGATACTTAAAAATAGGATTAATAGGATAGGAGTAGTAAAGGTTAAGTTACTATTAATTAAAAGATTGTTAGGAGAGAGATTAAAGCTTAAAGGATTCCTTACGTAAATACACTTTAAGGTTACGTAAGAGGGAGCAAAGCTAGTAACAACTATGGATTAAGTAGCGTATATAGGATTGTTCTTATTAGGAAGAGCATTTAAATAGTTTAAGCTTTACCTTATAGAAATATAAGTAAATGGAATAACAACTACGAACTAAGAGGTACGGTTTATGTTCTTAAGCTAGGGTAGATTTATAGAGCAACTTACGCAAATATTTGGAGACCTAGAGGTAACAACTATAGCGGAAAGAAAACTCCAAGACATTATATAATAAACTTTAGTAATTAAGTATATAACGTAGTTCTAAACACTAGTAATATAAGTTAAGTGGAATAATAAGGCGCTTATGGTATAGTATAAATAGGGACTTAAGGCTAAAGTCTAGGACGTAATTATCCTAATAGAAGATACGGATACCCTAAGGGAACTAATAGATTAAGCGATAAAGATTAATAATAGGATCTACTAAAGGGAATAGGCTAAGAAGGGCTAGGATAGAGTTCTATAGTTATATAAGATATAGAGCATGCAATAACCTAAGCTAAATTAGAAAATATGGTATGGCGTAGAGTTAATGGACCTAAGTGGTACTAAAGAAACCTATAAGAGATAGGGTAAGAAACTATAAAAACCTAAAGGTTGAGAATTGAGTGATTATAGGACTAGGGAGTATAGGTTAAATTAAGGATCTTAGTAGCAGAAGACGTTTAAGCGGACTCTATAATAAAAGTAATGGTTTAAAGATAGAGCTTATATAAATTGTAGGAAATAAGGTTATTTTACTAGAGACTATAGAAGTAGTTAGAGTTATTACGTAGTAAAGGAAACTAGACTAGTAGTATGTGATATATATATATAGAGGGATAATAGTGTACTACAAGGAACAAAAGAATATTTAATTAGAAGTTTTGCGTTTTGTTATAATAACATATGCTAAATTTATAAAGACGCTAAGTATAGTGTAAGCTATTAGCTATAGGAGCTAGAGTTAAAAGGACTTAAAGGAACTAAAGAGTTAGATAAAGAATAAGATCGACTCTATAAGCTAGATTAAGATATTATAGCAACGTGTGGATAAAGATTAGTAACAATAATAATAGAGTTGGAGTACTTATTAATTAACAGCGATAAGGCCAGTAAAGGAACTAACTAGGGGTATTTAAATCTTAATAACGCAATAGAAATAGAGACTGGGACCGCTATAGAGTAAGGTTTAGTAATGGGTATTATAATACCATTAGATACGGCATCTATTACTTTATAAGACGGAAGGAGTAATATCTAAAGACGATTAAGTAAGTAGACGACTGCTAGTACTAGCTTACTACTTAATAAAGGTAAAAGGCTAAAGGCTTAAGATTTTTAAGACAAGATAAAAGACGACTAAGATTCTTAAGACGAGATAAGGCATGCTTAAGGACCTATAACAGACGAAAACCGATAGGATAGAGCGATAGCTTAGTTTAGCAATATATAAATAAGCTTAAGACAAAGTTTCCTAAAAAATATAAGACTCTTAAGACGAGATAAGTAAGATCTAGGACTCTTAAGACAAGATGAGGATACTAGTAAAGCCTAGTTAGACTAAGGCTGGAGTATAGCTTAAGAAAGAAGTAAGCTTAGAGTTAAAGAATCTAAGGGGTTAAGAATTTGGAGTATAAATAAGGACACCCGCAAGAAAGAAGTAAGAGACTTCGCTATAGATTAGAGAATCTATAGTATAAACAGTAGTTAGATTAGAAGACAGATATATAGACCTAGAAGACTTACTAGGTAAATATAGTGTTTAACCTAAAGATTGGAAAGTTAATATAGCGATTAAGAAGTAAGAAAACTTTGAGGATTTAGTTATAAGACGTAAATAATAAGAAACCATAGATAAGTTTAGAGCAAGAATCCTTGTATAGTAAGAAAAGAAACTAAATACGAGATCTAGTATACTAGGTCGTATAAGGGACAGAGTACTTATACAAAGAATTACTAATAGGCTAAGAATAGGTACACTAAGAGCTAAGTGGCTTACTAAACTGGAAAATAAAGAGGATTTAGGGATTTTAACTAGGTTTAAAGAACGATATACAAAAGGCTATTATAACGCAGTAATAAGAAGATACTTCCTTACGGACAAGCCGTATATACTTTAGCAGCTATATTAAAAGTGGTATAGGCAAAGGTATAATAATAAGTGGGAAGATTTCTATATGTAGTTGGACGAAAAAGTTATTTAAGACTACCTAATTACGGAAAAAGCGATAAATTATATTAAGGGAGCCTTAATTATAATATTAAAGGATCTAGAGAAACGATTAGAGGACTAGAGAAGCAAGAGACGCGTCTTAGTACCTATAAATAAAGTTATAACGTTTAGATTAACGCGATAAAGGTTTAAACTTAAGGATAAAGACGAGTTAAAAGTTAACCTAAAGTATATGGTATACTATACGCTATTATGGATTATATATATAGACGATATATATAAAATATATAAAAATCTAGAAGAGAAAAACTAGAAATACCCTATAAGGATATATTGGGCGCTAGATAAGTAATAGTACAGAAATACTAAGTATATGCACAGCTGGCATCTAATAGAAGTTTAGGAGTTAGGGGACTTAATACTTTAACTAGGAAGATTCCTTACGGAAGAATGCCTAGATGGATAATAATAGTAGGAATATCTAGAGAATACCTATCTATAGTATATTAAAAATAAAAAGCGAACTAAGTATTGGCCTAAGTTAAACTAAGTATAAATAGGATTAAGCAGCTAATAGTTAGAAAAAGTAAAGGCCTATAGGACTAGAGGGAGCTAGTAGTAGAGCCTTAGACCCTTAAAGGAATTTAAGGACAATACCTAAATTTAAAAGTTAATTGGTAAGATTAATAGTTTAAAGTGTTAGTAGATAGTGGAGTAATATAAAACTATATCTCACTAGCAGTAGTTAAAAGGATGGGGCTACTATATAGGCAAAAGGAGCACCCTTATCTACTAGTAATAATTTTAGGAAATCTAATAACCTATAGAGGAGGTATTATTAATCTTAAAATAGGACCTATTTAGATAACTATTAAAGGAAGATAAGTTAAGATGTCTTTTAATATATTACTATTAGGGAATAATAAGGTAGTATTAGGAATACCTTAGTTATAGGAATATAATCTAAGGATTAATTAGGTTATAGGTTAGGTTAATATTAGAGATATATAATAACGTAAAATATAATAATAAACTAAGTTAGTATAGTACTAAGTTGGACCAATATATAAGGAAACCAATTAGGGATTAAGTTATATACTAAAGAGATACCATAAATATAGTAAGAAGCTATAGTTACTAGAAAGTGAAAAGCTATTAAATTATGCAGTATAGGACTATAAAATAGAGTTAGAACTAGGAACGAGTCTATAGTTCTTTCTAACCTATAAGCTTACTAAAGAAAAAGGTAGAGCATTAAAAGAGTTTATCTAGGAAAACCTTTAAAAGGGATATATTAGACCATCGCAGTTATTAGCGGGATATTTAGTATTATTCATACTAAAGAAGAATGGAAAACTTAGGCTATGCATTAACTATAAATAGTTAAATAGTATTACTAGAAAGGATAGGTATCCTTTACCCTTAATTAGCGAAATCTAAGATAGGATTAGTAATACGTAAATCTTTATAAAGATAGATTTAAGATAGGTGTACCATTAGATTAAAATTAAGGAAGGCGATAAATAAAAGGCAGCCTTTAGGTTAAAGGAAGAACTATATAAACCACTAGTTATATAATTCGGGCTTATAAACGCACTAGTAACGTTTTAGAAGCGTATTAATAATATATTAAGAGAACACTTAGATAAATTTATTATAGTATACCTTAATAATATTATTATCTACTTAATAAATAAGGAAGAACATAGAGAATACGTTAAATGGGTCTTAAAAAGACTATAAGAAGAATAGATGCTAGTAGTAATTAAGAAATATAAATTCTTTACTAGGAAGATAGATTTTGTTAGATTTATTATTAAACTAGGCCAATTTAGTGTAGATCTAAAGAAGATCAAGGCTATAGTAAATTAGCAAGAACTAAAAAATATAATATAGTTAAGGTTATTTCTAGGGTTTTGTAACTACTATAAAAGGTTTATAGCTTAATAGTTATAGGACATTAAGCCATTTATAAAATTAATAAAAAAGGAAGAACTATAGGCATAGGGAGAGGAATAAAAGGAACTATTTAAAAAAGTTAAACAGTTGTTTACCTAGGAGCCAGTTCTTAAAATCTATTAGCTATAGTTAGAGACAGTAATTAAAACGGATGTATTAGACTATATACTAGGAGTGTACTTTCTATAGAAATATAAAGATGGATAGTACCTAGTAGTATATTATAGTTAGAAGATAACACTACTAGAACTAAACTATAATATCTATAATAAGGAGTTATTAGGTATAGTTATAGTACTAAGGGAATAGAGATTATTTTTATAAGGTATAGAGAAACTATTTATAGTTAAGACGGATTATAAGAACCTAACGGGGTTCTTAATAACAAAAGAACTTAATTATAGATAGGTTAGATAGGTAGAGATACTTATAGAATACTATTTTAAGATTTAGTATACTAAGGGTATAGAGAATGCACGAGCAGATGCTCTAAGCAGAAAGGCTAAACTATAAAATAATAAAAAGCCATTAGGGGCTTTATTGCGAAAGGATATAGATAGATTAATTAGGTATAATTATCTAAAGATTATAGCAATATAAGAAAAGAAGATCTATAAATTACTAGAGAGTAATTAGATATAAAAGATCCTAAATGCATAAACAAAGGATCTAGACGCAGAGTAGCACGAAAATTAAGAAGTAATATACGTACTAAAAGCTATTATAAAAGAGTTTATTAAGTTATTTTATAAAGGACTAACTTAAGGACACAACGGAGCTACAGGCTTAGTGTTAAGACTTTAAGAGGAGTATATTATTAATAGAATTTAGGGACTAGCTAGGTAAGTTATAAAAAAATATCTAGATTGCTAAAGGAACAAACCGACGAGGTATAAGCTATATAGAGAGCTATAACCTATTAAAATATTAGAGAGACTATAGGGGGTTATATTATGGGACTTTATTATTAAGTTACTAAGGTTAAGAGACCCTATTACTAGATAAGATTATAATATAATCTTAGTAATAATAGATAAGCTTATAAAGTAGGGATACTTTATAGCATGTTTAAAAGAAATATTAGCGGAAGATATTGCTAGAATCTATATTAAAGAAGTATTTATAAGATATAGAGCACTAAGTAAGATTATATTAAATAGAGATCTAAGATTTATAGTAATATTCTGGGAAGTATTCTTAGTAGAGTAAGGAGTTTAAGCAGTAACTTCTACCGCATATTATTTACAGACAGACGGTTAAACGGAAAGATTAAATTAGACACTAGAGTAGTATCTAAGGTATTATATTAATTATACACAGAATAATTAGGTATCGCTATTACTAGTTATATAGTTTGCATATAATATAATACTATAAAAAGGAATGGGCATATTACTATTTAAGGCAAATTAGGGATATAAGCTAAGGACCTTATTATTGCCATATTAAGTAAAGAAGATAAGTAGTATAGCTAAGTAAAGAATAAAGAGTTTAATAAATCTTTATGCAGACCTTATAGAAATAGCTAAGGTGGTATAGTAAAGGATAAAAAGGTACTATAATACTAAGAGATTTAAGGGACTAGATCTTAAGGAGGGAGATAAAGTATAGCTACTATACAAAAATTTTAAGAGTTAACAACTAAGCAAAAAGTTAGACTATATTAGACTAGGACCTTTTGAAATTATATAGAAAATTTTATTAGTTATATTTAAGTTAAATCTACTAGCTAGGATAAAGATCTACCCTATATAGTATATTGCAATGCTAGAGCTAGCACACAAAAATGTTAAGCCACCGGTTTATAAAGTAGATATATATAGAGGATAAAAGGAAGATAAATAGTAAGTTTTAAAGATTATTAGTTATAAGGACGTAGATAATAAAATATAGTATAAAGTAAAGTAGATAGGCTATAATAAGATTACCTAGGAGCTACTAGAGAACCTAAAGAACGCTATAGGAAAGGTATAGGAGTATTAGAAAAGAAAAGGTTAGGTAATATTAATAAAGGGGAATCGCCAAAGAATAAGTTACCTAAGGGGGACCTAGAAAGAGCGACTGCCGAACTACTTAGAGTTATTTTCTTCGCCATTAGAAGAAAATCCGTTCTTTTATTGCTAAGTTCCTATAAACCTTATTCTATAAGTTTCTACTCCTTAAAATAAACCTTCTTATAAACTTTCTTAAGACGAAAAAGACAGGTAGATGCCGCGATGCAAGCATTTAGGGCCTTTTATTCCGCATCCTAAGAACGCTTAAGCTTTATAAGGGCCTACGCTAGGTTATTATTAAGCTTTATAGTAGTAGATTAAATATAAGACCCTATAATAAATTACTTAGGGAACTTAGAGATTATTAAGAGCTATAGGACGCGTATACTTAGCGTTAAAAGTAGAGCGAATATTATAGGATAACTGAATGTTTGCTTTAGTGCACTTTAAATAAAAAGAGGGTTATTAAGATAAAGGACTTGCTAACGCAATATAAACTAACCCCTCTTTTATACAACAAGAACACGGAGATAGTATTACTTTACTAAGTAATAATATTGTAGTAATAGTGCGGGCACGACGTTGCGCGTATAAAGAGGAAGAGGCTTTAGGTATTATAAGTAACAATATTAACCAAATTAATTAGATAAATATTACACCTTTAGTAAACAACTTAAAGATACTAGGTATCTTTAAGGATAAAGATAAAGAGGAGGGAGATAGTGTTACGAACGCTTTAAGTACAATATTATAACTACTTAGAGAAGAGTTAGAGGAAGCTAGTTGGTTAATATAAGCACGGTCTAGGATAGAACCCGTGGAACTATGTAATAAGACATAGTAGCCAAGGTTATATAACGTGCTACGTATTAAATATAAGGAATAAGAGGAACTTACGTACCTTATATATAACACGTATATTATATACAAGGAGAATTTCATAGGAGTACGGTTGTGTATTTAAGGACCCTTAGTTTCTACCTAGATAGTTCCTTCCTTATAGTAATTCTTAGAATATAATTAGAGTTAATCTATTAGGCAACCACTCCACTAGTTGTTATTACGTTATTGACTTACTTGCAATACCTATATACCCAGCCTATTAACGAGCTCACCGTAGTTCCTACTATAAGGTTCCGTTACAAAGAGGGCTAAGAGGGCTAATTGTTTCTTTTTTGCACTTATTTACATCTATAGTAGTAAGTCTTACTTCTCTATAGCTTCTTATATACGTTTTATTATTATCTTTTTTAAAAGCTTTTTTAATGTATGTTTAAGAGTAACTAGTTAGTAGCTTCTGGGAGGGAGTAGTCTTTTTTATTTGCTTTTTATAGAATAACTATAATTTTTTAGCAGTATTCTGGTAGCTTGCCCTTAAAAGAGTAGATTATTGCAGTATTAGCTAGTAGTACTGTTACAGCTTCTAATGCGGCTTTAATTGCCTTATTTAGGATTCTATTTAGCCCTACCGCTTTACTTATAGAGAGTTTCCGGATAACATCTTTTATTTCTTTTAAGGAGACTATCTAGCTTCTCTTTAGAGGTTAGAGGTAATTCTAATTAATAAGGTCTTATAGGTCTGCTTAATACGCACTAGGGAAGAATCTCTTTACTAGTATTTTTATTTTTTCCCCGTTATTATTTATATACTAGTCTTAAGCTATTTAGTGGAGTATAGGTAGGTAGGGGTCTCCTAGCGTTTCCCCTACAACTCTCCTATACTACTTAGATATACGCTATAGGCCCTAATTATATAGTTTAGTGGGGTCTAAGGTAATTTCCTTTAGGAATTAGCGCTAGCTATTTCTGTTCTCCTTTTATATTGTCTTTTTAGGCCTATCCTTTAGGGGCTTATAGTTCTAATAGTAGTAGACCTTACCTATTACGCTATACTATTTCCTTACCCTTTTTATACCTATAAGTAGCCAAGCCACCTCTAGCGACTATCCCCGTTAGGCGTATTTATAGGGCTAGGCTTTTAGGTAGCACTCTTTTAAGTAATTACTTATCCCATGCGCCGTTAAGGTGCTCCTTTTATTGTGGCCCGTGCGTGAACACCAAAACATTAACACGCGTCTCTCTATAGCTTCTTATCGTGATTAAACTACTATAATGGGCTGTAAACGTTCTTCTAATAGAGTCGAATTATACATTAAATTTAAGCTTTATTACTATAATATTGGGTTATAATTAATTGATTAAATTTACGGCTTAGTTTTGCCAAGACTTGATTTAATCTAGAGCCTCTAGTTGGCTTAGGAAAATGAGCACCTTTTGTAACAGCGCATGGGGATAGTCCTCTAAATATCTTCTAACGTTACCTTTAATATTATTGCTAGTCTATTAGTAATATCCTAGAAGTATTTTTCTTAATTAAGTTTATATATAGCATATCTTTAGCGAGTCTATTATACTAGGGCGTTAATATTAAGGGATATAGTCTGCAGTTAGTGCCTATACATTTTCCGGCCTATAAAATGCTAGCCAGTCTATAAGTGCTTCTTATATAAATATTAGGTTAATTATGCTCTCTTAGGTTCCTGTTTTTAAGGTAGGTTTACTAGTTAGAGTAGTTAGAGTAAGGCCTCGCGTTTCTAGTTTATTAAGTAGGTATAACGCCTATACTTCTACTATAGCCTGCTGTCCTCCTTATGCTATATAGTATATATTAAAGTCCCCTAGGACAATTATCTCGCCTTCTGCTATATTAATAGTATATTATAGTAGTCCCTACGTAGTTATCTAGGATCTATTATCTTTTAAGTTATAGACGTTAATTATGCTAATTTGGCCCCTATCTGTAGTAATTTATAATTTAGCTATATTAAGGCTAATAATGTAGTAGCTTCACGCCTATATATTAATTTATTAACTAATTAAGAAGTATATATAGGTAGCTGGGTCCGGTTTATATAGAAGGTAGTATCTTTTTAATTAGTATGTTTTACGGGTTTGCTTATTATATACTAGTTCCTATAGGCCATTATTTAGTGTTTTTCTAGGTCTAGGCTATTAAATAGAGGGCGCAATATTCTGTAGTTTAAGTATTCGCAATTATATTATACTATTATAAATCCTTTTATTGTTCGTCTAGCGACTTATAAGCGTCTTCTCTTTATATCTAGGGTGCCTTATCTAGGGCCGCTATAATTAGGATTCTCTACTAGGATGGGTCTTTGGCCGCGTTTATACTGCCTTATAGCTATTCTACGCTCCGTTTTACTACTAGCTACGTAAATATTACCCCTACTAGGGTAGGTGCTCTAGATCTCTTCTTTTATATAATTGTCTACCTACTATTACTTACCTTACTTATCTCCTTCTCCTTATATATATTTCCCTATAGTGTAGCTATAATCTAATATAGCTAGGCGTATTTTATCTTAGTGGCTTCTAGGTATACCTAGTAGGTTTTACACTCCAGCTTCTACTATACTCTATATTTTTTTACCATAATTTACGCATCTAGCTCCCTTGTCCTTTAGGCAGTCCTTAGTATTATAGGTATTAGTATACTTTCCGCACCTAACCTGCCTCCTATATACGTTTTAGGTATATCCCTACTATTAGTATCTAAATGTCACAGAGTAAGCATAAGCGATAATAATATATAGCAAGGTAGATATTATTAAGCTATATATATAAACTATATAAGGAAGTTAAAACGTTATATAAGGAGAGAAGGCAGGAAAATAGGGAGAAAGGGTATATATTATTAGCCTAGTTGCTTAGTTAATACGTATACAGAGTAGAATAGGATTTAAGTAGTAGTCCTAGCAGAACTTAGCAGGATTTAGTAGAATTTAGCCGAATATAGCAGAATATAGTAGATTGCCGTTAGATTGCCGTAAATTGCCATCTTATAGTTAGTCCCTAGTTGCTAAGTTAGTGGAAATAGGTAAACGTATATAAGGTATTACGGGGGTGTCCCGTAACAGTACCCCCCTTTAAACTTAAGCTTCTGCGAGGTAGGGCTATAGTAGTTCTAGGTAGAGTTTATAAAAGTCTTCTATAGCTTATATAAGTCCTATAGAGTTAACGGGTTCCCATAAGGGCTTAGTAAAGCCTCTCCATTTTATAAGGTATATATATACTAGCGTTTCCGTTTATCGTACTTAATGTCATTAATTCTTTTAATAAAGTACTTATTCTTACCATTTACTTTAACTAATAGGGGAGGGTCTTATATCTATTTAGGCAGGGCGTTTAATACGGAGGTAGTAGGGTAGAGGACTAACGTATAGAATACGGGGTGGGTTTTAACCGTATTAGGGAGCTTTAAGCGGTAGGCATAAGAGGAAACGACCTTCTTAACCTTATAAGGGCTAGCGTTCTTCTAACTAAGCTTCTTAATAGGGCGTTTTGTGTTTAGATTTCTTATATCTAGCTAGACAAAGTTACTAATTTAGTAAGCTGGTGCTAGGGTTTATTTCTTATTTACTACGGCTTTATAGACGGATTGGGCCCATATTATTTTATTAGTAAGGAACTATTATAGTTCCTCTATCTTCTCTATAAATTTATTTACTTCTGCGACTTGCAAGGCGTAGTAAGCAGGGTAAGGGATATTACTAAAAAGTTTAAAACCTATTTATAAATACTAGCTATAATTGGCCAGGAATGGAGAGACCTTTATAGTTTCTAAGACGGAGTTATTTATAGTAAACTTAGCGAATATAAGCCAGCTAATTTAGTTATTTTATAAATATAACATATATATTCGGATATACTATTCTATTAGAGCATTTATATATTCTGTTAGGGCACTAAGCAGGCTAATGGAATAATATATATAATACTCTATATAGAAGAATCTTAGGGGCTTAAAGGCCCCGAGAAGATATCTACACGATGGCCCGCGCGCTGTCACGTAATACGTCGCTGAGCTTAAAGAGATTGCCTAAGTACCCCCCTCCCTACCAACACACCCCCCCAGGCTCTATGAACTCTAGTGAATAGGAAACTCCTTTGGGATGACTATACCATACTCTATAAGGTTGTGGTTAATAGGTAGGGGTAGTATAAGTAGTAAGAAATAAAATTGGGAAAATGGAAATTTCGAATATTAATGACGCTTAATCGCCCGTCTCCCATGCTAAAAAGTAGTATTAGTAAGCTTTTAAAATTTGGAACTAAGTTAATTAGTATTAATTCCGGGGTTCTGCTAGTCGTAGTATAATTTCCTAATTAGGCCTAGGTGACCTAGAAGACTTTAGTAACTCTAATACCCATCTTAAACGCCTTATAGGCGACCTTTGATAGAGCTTTTATTAAGCTATCTGCTGGCTAATCTACGCCCGGTATATAGTGTAGTTTAATCCTACCCTGTTTAATATTATCCTTAATCTTATAGAGCTTAATATCCGTATAGCGCTCTTTTAGCACCGGTTATTCGCCCTTGGTAAGTGCTTATACATTTGCACTGTCCGTATAGATCTAAACTAGAGCTAGATCCATGCCGTTATAGCTAAGGGCTCTTAGGAAGGTTGTAATCTTAATCGCTTCTTATACTGCCAATTTGATTGCTAGGTACTTTACCACTATAGAGGACATCGCTACTATTAATTGCTTCTTTAAGGCCCATTTAATTAGAGCTCTAGTTAGTTTAATAAACTAGCCCTAAGTTAATTTGCGGTTATCTAGATCATTACTATAAGCTATATTAACGTATACCTCTAGGTTAAGTCTCTCGGGGTTATACTGCTTGCCGCTATATATTATTCTATAGTCTTTTATGCCTTAGATATATCTAAATACTCTCTTAATATGCGCTTAATGTTCGTTAGGTAGGTTAGCTGAATATTATAATAGCTTTTTTATAGCCGTAGATAGGTCTAGCCTTATCTAATATAAGAGCTAGGTAAAGGATCTAATAGCTTTTAGGTACTACTTCTTATAGGCCTTATCTATAAGGTCTTCTAGATAGCGCTTTCTTAATTAAAGGCTAGTAGCTATTAGTGTCGCTTTTGGGTTAATTCTAGTAAGCTTAAAGGACTTGAGGATCCTTACCATATAGGCGTCCTGCATAATCGCGATCTTTTAATTAACTTGGTTGCGTACTATATAAATCCCTAGGAAGAATTAAAGCTCTCCTAGGTCCTTAATCTTATATCGTTTCTATAGGAGCTCCTTAAGGGCCTTAATAACCAGTATCGTCGCCGCCGTAATTATAATATTATCTATATATAAGCAGAGATAGGCGTCCTGGTATTTGCGATATCGAAATACACAAGGATCTTCGTTAATTAGCTTAAATTCTATCGTTTTTAGATACTCCGTTAGGGTGTTATACTATAGCAGAGGTGCCTGTTTAAGGCTATATATTGCCTTTAGTAATAGACAGACTAACGTACGGTTGTTATTTTTAAATTCTTTTAGCTATTGTATGTAGATTAAGTGCTTCCTTATAAAGCTGTTTAGGAAGGCCGTAATAACGTCGATCTAGTGAGCCTTAAGGTTATGCACGGCTATTAACGCCAGTAGGATCCTATACGCAGTTAAGGTCACTACCGCGGTATATATACGGTTATAGTCGATATCCGCCACCTAGTAGTTACCATATATAACCCACCGTGCCTTATACTGGATCACCTCTCTAAATGCGTTATATTTGAGGTTGAATACGAACTTTAATAGTAGTACTCGTGCGCCCTTTGGTCTCTTAACCAATCGATATATCTTAGCTTTTTAGTGTTAAGTTATTTTAACCATTAGCGCTTAATATTAGTAAGGAGCTTCTAGTGACTATAGAGCCTTCTTTAACGTTCGCGGTATCTTAATCTTATATGGAGCTTCTGGATAAGGTTCCTAAGGAACCGGCTGCATCTGTATATAGGACGAGAATGCGATCGCTATGCAAGAAACCTTCTTCTTTCGGCCACGAGTATTTACTCCAATAGGAAGCTCCTCTAATTTGGAAGCCTCTGTCTTTATACCCCCCTTAAGCTATTAGTTAATTTGGTACACTCCATTATTATCTAAGTTAACATTATCTTAATCGTCGTAGTCCTTATTATCGCTTTTAGCAATTAACGGTATTATGCTCTCCCTACCCGCTAGGAGTAAGTTAGCAGTTAACTACTAGGCTACCTTCTTAAAGGCTTACAACGCCTTAGCTGCGTCCTTTGTAGTAGGTGCATTAGTTATTTAAAATGTAGTAATATACTGTCGCATGTCTCTATATAGGTTAGTCGCTTTCTTAGAGACCGGCGCTAACGCTAAGGAGTTCCCTAACTCTGTTAATGGGCTCTAACTTGATAACTAATTTGATTAAGTCAATAGGCCTAGTTCTAGTAAAGGAGACGACTATAGTATTGCCCCTCTTGGGCCTAGTTCTCCTAGTACTAAGTTAAGAGTATAGGGTCCTTCTAGTTTATCTATACGGTGTTCCTTTTCTTCTAGTGCTTTTATAGTAGGGTAGGTGACTATAGTAACTATAATAGTGGTTAAGCCTTAAGGTTCTGGTAGTAGCTCTAACTTTAGTTCCTATATAGTAAGCTTATTCTCTAGCGTAGCGATTAGTAGATCTAGAGCCTTATTAAATATTATATCGCACAATCGTATAATCTTGTTCTCAGCCGGTATCCAGACACGATAGATGTAACCGTTATTACCTTTATAACTAACTAGACGTCCTTTCTTAGCTTATAAAGCCAGCTTCCTTAACTATACGCTCTCTGGTCCTTTAATATAGACGTAGGCAGTCATACTATAACGTTGTAGATATAATATATTTGGTATGCGCATTTTAAATAGCTGGTTATAGTACTTAGCGTTAATTTAAAACGGCGATCTAGTCTCTTTTCCGTAAGGTATTCTATTTTAAATTTAAATCGCTATCTTATAAGCTTCGTCCTATAGGTGTTCTAGTAGATTGGCCTTAATTATCATTAATTTAGCTATACTTAATATAATGCCTCTAATGCGTTCGGGCGTTCCGTTCTGCTTAGAGGTATAGGGAGCTGTACGCAGTACGTTTATGCCTATTAATTTGGCGGATTTAGTAAGCTCTTTAATGCCGAATTCTCTGCCGCTGTTAATTACGAGCGAGCTGATATATTATCCAGTTTGGTTATACACTAGATTATTAAGCTCTTAAAGCCCTTCTACGGCGATCGTCTTCTTGGTTTTAAAGAAGGCGTATATATATCTAGCGTGCGCTTCCACAAAGATTGCTATATACTTATTACCCCCGACTCCCTCTAAGGTAAGGTAGAAGGTATTAGTATATACACATTTAAATAGCCACTAAGGTGGTATAGGTGTAGTTTAAGAGACCTAGCGCTTTGCCGTTGCTAGGTAGCAGGCCTCGCATTAAGTCAGCGTGCCTATAAGGTTAAAGTCGCCTATCTTGGCCACCTTTTATAGTATATCCTTGCCTATATGGCCGAGACGCTAATGTAGTATATTAATGTTAAGCTGCTATATAGTGGCGTGCGTAATATATTAAGGCTTTAAAGCCAGTCAAATTACGTACAGGCCGTTTATACACGTTATTCTGCCTATAATTAAGTTCTCTGAGTACCTCTAAATTGTACGACTACCTATTTCCTTATTAGGTTTAATGTAAAGCTACTTACGCTTCTTAAGAGCTAACTCTAAGAGGAGTTTATAAGGTAATTTGGATGCGAAGAAGGCCTTAATAGCTACTGTATAGGTGCTGTTATTATCTATTAGTAAGGGTATATACACCGTTCCTTTGCCGGTTATATAATAAATGGTCCCTCTTAATGTCCCTATCGTAATAGGTGTTAATAGAGTCTTATAGTTAATAAACTCGCTTTAATTATTGCTTATTATAATATTAGAATAGGAGTTAAGGAACTAGTTGTCCTAATTACTGTTATCTAAGTTATTAACTATAGCCATGCTGCTAATAAATAGGCCTCTTGCTAAGCCTCTGCCCGTCGTCCCAACTTAAGAAGTTGAATTTGGTAAAGTCGCTTCTAGTTCCTAAGGTGGATCTACGCATAGTATGTCCTTATTAGAAGGCTTCTATATTAGGGGTTAAAGGTCTAAGTAAAGGTAGAAGTACCTGTTCTTGCTACTATAATGTTTTTTACCATAGTACGTACAATCTTTATACTTCTTATTTGATGCTAATCCTTCTATATTAGATTTTAGTTAATCGTCTTTAGATAGCTTCCTACTAACTAAGGATATTGCGGTAGAGGTAGCTGGTCAAGTACGGCTCTTATTTATAAGGTCGCTTACCAGTTCCTTAATTATAATAAGGTCGTCCTCCTTTATAACTCTCCTAGCTGCCTCTTAACAATTAGCTGTCTAAATAGGGAACTCCTTTTCCACCGCATGAAGCAGTTAGGCGTGTGCTTGCTTCCTTAATATCGGCATTAATGCTGTGTTTAATTTCCTTATGCCTGAGATAAAAGCTTCTATATAGGCTTTAAGCGAGGTATAGTCTTTACGACTAAGATTAAGCTATTAATTCTATATCTAGTAGTTATAAACAAGACCTTACGCGGTGTATAGTAATTGAATTAAATTAAGCAAATCCTTAATAGAGTCGCGCGGCTTGCCTAATATAACAAGTCGATTATAAATTAATTCTAATACTACGCCCTTAATTACCTTAAGTCCCGTTATCTGTTTATAATGCCAATCTCTATACTCGTCCGTCTGCGGAGGTAGCTCTATAGCCGTACCTTATATTATTAGTAGGAGGCCATAAAGCTTAAGTTGTTATACGATTTAATAATACCATTCTTTATAATTACTATCCCCTTTTAATAGAGGAATAGCCCTAAGAGAGCTCTGGTATTCCTTCTTCTTTTATACTATGTCCGCCATAGTATATAATTAATCGGTTTAACCGTATCGTGCGTGGCGTGTATTTGTATTGGTTTGTTATAAATTTCTGTCGCACTATACTAGGGTCTAAATTTAAGGATTTATGGGTTCGTATTAACTTAGTTAATTAGATAATAAAATAGCAGCTAATAGAGCTTTAATTAAAGCTGCAAGAGGGCTTATAACCTATTAGGGCACTAAGCAGGCTGATGGAATAATATATATAATACTTTATATAAAAGAATCTTAGGGGCTTAAAGGCCCCAAGAAGATATCTACACAATGGCCCGCGCGCTGTCACGTGACACGTCGCTAAGCTTAAAGAGACTGCCTAAGTACCCCCCCCTACTAATATATTCTATTTAACCGTCTATTTCTAGGTAGTATACTATAGATAACAGTGCTTTAATATAGAGTTAGATAGTTAGTTCTTTCTAAAATATAAAGATAAACTAGCTACCTTTATTAGAGATAATCGTTTTAGGGAGTTTATAGAGTTTCTATATATAATCCAAGAATAGTTAGGTAATAGTAGGTATTAACATATTAGCGCAGGCGATTAAGTATTTTATCTTAGATAGTTAGTCTATAACTACTATAATAACTAGGTTCTTAGCCACCTAGGAATCTACGGAAACGAAATAGTAGATAAGCTAGCTAAAAAGGGCCTCTCTAGAAGAAAAATACAATCTTCTTATATATCCCTAGCCTATATAGAGAGAGCAGCAAGAGAAAAAATACTAGGATAGTGGAAAAGCAACTAGTAACAGAAAAAAAATAAAGGAAAATACTATACTAGGATCTCTAGAGGAAACTACTCTTTATCTCTTAAAGCCCCCAAGGATAAATATCCTAAAAGGTTATAATTAGCTTTCTTTCAACTAAAACTAGGAAAAGGCTTCTTTAAATCCTTTTCTAAGACAATAGGGAAGGATAAAGAAGGTAGCTGCTTTAAGGACTATAGAGCTATATAGACTCCTAAGCACCTATTACTAGAATACAGACTATACTGGGAAGAGAGAAAAGAAATGCAAAGATAACTAAGCTCTTCTCTTTCCCTAGAGAAGCTCTTTTATACAGAGAAAGGAAGATAGGCGCTTTTCCTATTCCTAAGTAAGATAAAAATAGCTACTAGAAAGTGGCTAATGGAAGTAAAAGCTTTAAAAGGAGGTAACTCCTATTAGACTTCTAGTAAATAGACAGTAGTAAGTAAAAGGATAGAAATAAACTATAAAATGTACAGGGGTAGGCGTTAGGATTCTTTTACCGTTTCTTTTACCGTTTTTTTACTATTTTAATACTACCTAATAGTTATCGTAACCTAGTATTTTACTAGGGAGCGGTAAACCTTTAGTCTAAAGGTTTATAAACTACTAGGATATAGCTACTAGTATATATTAAGCTGCCTAGAAAGGATTTATATATATAGAACTATAGGGCTATAGCCTAGAGACTGCATACGCAGTATTGTACGTAGTACAATATAATGGATATAAAAAATAAAAATAAAAATAAAAAAACTACTATAATATTTATGCAACCTTTACTTACGGGGAGGTTAATAATAAAGTTGATTAAGATATCCTTCTATCTTCGGTTTAGAATAGGTAGTAGCTTTAAAAGGCCGTTATATATCTTATGTGAAGCTTTGGCTTGTCGGCAGATATAGCAGCTAAAGACGTACCTTCGTGTTGTATTATATATGTTTAGCTAGTAGTACTCTTATTAGAGTAGCTTTAGAGTTTTTTCTTAGCCTAAGTAGCCGGCTACTAGTAGGTCGTGTACATATTTAAGAAGCTTAAGCTTAAGTTTATTATAATTAGGGATAACTAAGCGGTTCTGGTAATATAAGCGGTTTCTATAAGCTTTATATTTACTTAAAAAGATCTTCTTAAAGCATTTAACGCTATCTTAAATTAGCTTAAGCGTCTCTTAGATAAACTCGTTATTTAGGTATTTATTAGTTATAATCTATTTAATTAATTAATTAGTTATTTTAAGGACTTATACTATAAGGTCTTTAGTAGGAGGATTAAATAGTTTGGGACGAAGTAGGGTCTAATTTTAGTAAGAGCGCGCTTCTTTTAGTGCTAGCGCGTCTTATAAACGTTAGGTTAGAGTATTAAGCTTCTAACCTTAAACGCCTAAGCAGTATATAATTAAGAATTAAAAATAGAATAGATATTCTAACTAGTGGGCCTAATAATAGCTTAGCTATTTTATGGTTGTAAAGTACTGCAGATTATTATAGTCGCTAAGGACCTTAATTAGAAATCCAGCACCTTCCAGTTTAGGTCGCCATTGTTTAAAATATTTAATAATAGCTAGTAATTCCTTATCGTAGATTTTATAGTTATATTTAGCTAGGCTTAATTGTTTTAAGTAGTATACTATAGGGTATAATACTCTATCTTTATTATATTAAGACAGAATACCTCTAATAATATAGTCGCATGAGTCAGCTTCTATAACACTTATTTAGTTTAGGTTAAAGTATTAAAGTACGGGCGCAGTGGTAAACATAAACTTTAGATAATTAAAGGCCTTCTTATATTCCTTATTAAAGATAAAGGCTTTATCCTTTTAGGTTAGAGCTATAAGGGGTAAAACTAGGGCGGAGAAGTTGTTAATAAACCGTTAGTAGAAATTGGTAAATCCTATAAAGGCTCTTACATCCTTAACATTCTTAGGTTCTTGCCAGTTTACAATTACTTTAACTTTCTTTAGGTCTATTTATATACCGTTTATAAAAATAAGAAGCCTAAAGTATAGGACTTCCGTCTTATAAAACTTATATTTTTTATATCCAATTAAAGACTAGCTCTGTATAGGGCTTATAAAACAAAATTAACGTATTTCCGGTATTTGGTTAGGTTATTACTATATATTAGAATATCATCAATATAAATAGTATAGAAGATATCCAGATAGGGACGTAGGGTATTATTTACGTAGTATTAAAATAAGCTTAGAGCATTTATAAGGCTAAAGGGTATTACTAAGTACTTAAATAATCCGTATCGGGTACAAAATGCAGTAAGCTATTTATCTCCTTTTGTAATATAGAGATAATATTAAGCTTTGTATAGAAGTAAGCCTTACTTAATTAGTTTAGCGTCTCTTATATCAGCGGGATCGGATATTAGTTTTTAATAGTAATGGCGTTAGGAGCTTAGTAGTTTACGTAGAAGTATAAACCGCTACTAGGTTTCTTAATAAAGATCACTAGTATAGCTATAGGTAATAAGCTTACTCTAATAAATCCTTTACTTAGGTTCTCGTCTAAATACTTTTATAGCACTTAGAGTTTATTTTAGGACATCCCGTATAAGGGTCTAAATCTAGGCTACTTTCCTTCTTTAAGTATAATCTTATAGTTATATAGTCGGTACTTTAGTAGCTTATCGGCTTCTTTTTATAAAAATGCATCTAGACGGTAATGATAACGTATGTGATGGGGTTATGAAGGTGACCCTAGTTATGAAGGTTTTGAACATCAAAATACTTAAAAATACAAATTTGGTCGCAAATAACCAGTAAACCCCATTTAAAATCACTGCATTATTATTAGGGAGCATTGAAACCATAAATATATATAATAGAGTCTATACAAAGTCGATTTTTAGTGTTTTAAAGTTTAACTAACCACTGGTGGCTGCAGAGGACTCTTCTGCCTACTTGTGGACCTCATCCGCGGTTAATTACATAGGCTATAAAATACGCACCCATGCTTGCGCATACGCTAGTTCAAAACTTCCTAACTTTTGTTAGGGACCTCTATAGAGCAAGATTATTGCTAGCAATTGCTGCCTTACTAGCTGGAGTAATACAATATTAATTAATATAGGTAACTTAGGAAGACTAATTTGCCTTAAAGCTGCTGGTGGAAAGTAACTGGATTAACCTTATGGGCCTTCGCACAGGTCGTATAGGCTTCAGCGCCTTTATAAAGGCTTATTGTTCGCCAGGCTATTAAAGCTGCTTATAAACGATCTTCTGTATCTAGAGCATACGGCCAGTAAGACACAGCTTTAGTAATATGGAGTTCTGTATGGGGAAGTAAGGAGAAAAGTCAATATGTTTGATGTTCAAAGCGGCAGTATATTTTAGATAATATTCTAGCCTAAATAAGAAGGCGGTAATGTAAAACCTTTATAACTAGGGTCACCTTCATAACCCCATCACATACGTTACTCTACTAGTACCTTCGTAGCAGGGTTAGTGTACTTTTTTAGTGCCAAGGCCTTCTTAATATCAGCTATAGTGACAGCGAAGATTATATATTTAGGTTTCTTAGCAAGTTATACTAATAGAGTAGCTCTAATTATGCGGATATCTAGGGTACTAAGCTCGCTTAGATCGTCTATATTTTCATATTTAGGTTTAGGTTTAGTATTAGATATAAAGTTAGTGTTAGATTTGGGTTTAGGTTCTTTAAGTATTCTTTTTATTATAGGGTACTAGTCCTTTTAGTAGTTTTGTATACTAAGCTTAAGCTTCTACTTAGTTTGGGGTAGTGCGGTGCTTAGTAATAACTTATAGAATTTAGTGGAATTTTCGGATCCTTAGTAGATATCGGTGGAATTCTTATATTGGTGGAATTTAATAAAATTCTTATATTAGTGGAATCTAGTGGATTTCTCAGGCGTAGAGTGGACATTAGTAGAAATCTTAAGCTAGTAGATCTTAGTGGATTTCCTAGATTTTAGTTTAGGGTTAAAGCAGTAAGTTATAAGGCACTTCTACTTATAACGGGAGGCAGTAAATAGAAGCTTAAGGTTATTCTAATTAATAGTTACCTTATATAGCTTTATCTAAGGTTGTCTAAGGATTACTAAGTACCTTAGGGTGGTAATAAAAAGCCTAATTAGTTCTTTGTAATTTAGGTATTAAAGTCTTAGATATACTACATAGGTAATTTAGCCTAAGACCGTGCGTTTGCCATTAAATCTAAATATGTTAATATGCCGGTTAAAGGGGGTTAGGGTAAAACCATTATTTTATATAAAGATCTTATTAATAAATCCTATACCACTAGCCCCTGTATTAATTAGGACTTAAGTATTAGCCTATTAATTATTCTGCTAAAGACAATAGTTAATAGTTATACTATAATCCTAAGAGTTAAAGTTCGTAACATCTAAAGCATTTAATAAGACCCTAAGGCAGAGCCGTCCTGAGGAGTAACTTAACTCTAGGATATACCTTTTAGTAGTAAGCAGGAAGGGGTTCCTATAGGACGTTAGTTATAGCTTTACCCTTATAAGTGGTGCTTACTAGATATAGGGCTAGAACTAGGTAAAGATCGGGGACGGTAACCAGTAAATTAATATAGTAAACGGCTGCTAGTATTAGCCGTTTATAAGTTGTTTTAGGACGTAGGTAAGGGGATAAGATAGTATTTTAAGATATAGTCCTTACTTCCGTACTTAAAGCAAAGGCCTAGCTTAATATATCTTTCTCATTTAGGGGACCCTAGTAAGGTATACTCTAGGGTTTTAGTGTTAATATCCATGGCGTTAGGGTACTTAGGCTAAAATAATAACTTAGTAGACGTTTATGGGGCTATTATATTATATTAAGGAGCGTGTTTTGGTATTAGGCGTAGTATATTATTATACTATTTATTAACAATATTTATATAGGCATTAAGGGCTCCTAGTAGGTCTACGCCTATTAGAGAGGTTTTTAGTTTAGGGCTTAGAGATTTAATAAAGCTATTAACTAGTGCGGAGTCATTCCAGCCTATTTCCCTTACGTAACGGTTAAATTTGGAGAAATATATTAGGAAACTTTTTTTTCCTTAAGCTATATAGTTTATCTTTCTCTAAGCAGTGTGACGGCGCTAGGGAACTGCCCCTACGACGTCTATATGCAGCCTAGTTAGGGGCTCGATTAGAGACTTAGCTCGTATATATAGACCTTTCCTTAACCTTCTTCTACTCCTTAGCTTAGTATTTTTATAATATAGCATTCTACAAGCTTTGGTTTAAAGGCAATTATACAAGCCGTAATATTATACTAAGCTCACCTATCTAGGGGGGACTTTATTCGTTTTAAAGCTCCCTCTTTGCCTCGCCTGGGAAGGCCTAGATAATCTCCTACCCCCATTCCGCGTATTCTAAGAGGACACGCGTTAAACACCCCTAGCTGCGCGTTATCGACGCGTTAAGTCACTATCATTAATACTAGGAGCCGGTATTTAAGCTGCTAGAAGGTCTTTTATAGATAAGGATAACTACCTAAGAAGGTAATAATATCCTACCCCTCCGACCTTTTTAACTAACACGGAGTCGTACGAGCTACAGAGACGACCTCGGTTAAGACTTAGCCTAGTACTATAAAGAATAATATAGTAATCCTGTTACTAAGCCTAGCACTAATCCCGCAGTATTGGCTAAGATAAGCCAAGATATAACCCGCGCTATACTATTAGGCGGTAGGTATATGTTATCCGCAAAGTCCTCTAGTATATATTAGGTTCGGGCCAACGGCTAAAATAAGCTAACTTATAACCCGCGCCGTGCTATTAGGCGGTAGGTATATATTGCCCACAGAGTCCTTTAGAACGAATCCTACCCATTATCCTCTAGCTACTACACTGCAATAACCACCCCGATTGATACTAAGCTATATAAGGAGAGACGAAATCGATTAGGAAGGATCTAATACTTACACCGTACTGCTACCCCAACCCAAACCAACCGTACGATTGCGCTAATATGCCTGCGATCAAACTAGATAACTGTCGCGCCTATACACCTGCGACCAGATAAGAAACTTGTGCCAATACGCATACAAGCCAATAAGATTCCGTGCCGATTTGCCTACGGAAAATGAACCTATCGCTGGCACCGTACTGCTATTACAATAGACCTTTACTGCTCTGCCTACAGCCAACCAACTAAACGATCGCGCTAATCTACCTGCGATCTACCAATTAAATAATCGCGCTAATACGCCCGCGATCTACGAACGAGATAACAATTATGCTAATATGCCTACGATCTTAATTACCGTCGTGCCGATACGCCTACAACCGACAAGACAAGATACCGTGCTGATACGCCTACAGAAGGATAACCCTTTTTGACTAAGACTAAGCTACGCACACTATAAGGAATAACCGCGGCCAAGACTAAGACTAGTGCTGCGATAAGCAAAGTCAATTAGGACAAACTAGATAATAAATAGCGCCAATACGCCTGCTATTATAATAGACCCCTACTACTCTACCTGCAATTAACTAATCCTCGCTACTTAATTAGCAGCCAACCGACCCTTGCTGCTCTGCCTATAGCTAATTAACTACTTACTGCCCTGCCTGCAGCCAACCAACTTCTACTACTCCGCCTATAGTAATAACTGTATATAAGGTAGAGCTTTGCTCCCTAAAATACGGCCCGTTGCTAGCACCGTACTGCTACAATCCCGACAAGTTACCGCGCTAATACGCCTGCGGCCCGAACAAAACTAGGTAGAGCTTTGCTCCCTAGAAAACAATCTATTACTAGCACCGTACTACTACTAAATAGATAAAAACTCGTGCCGATATGCATGCGAGTAACTCCCTAACCCTCCTACCCTTATTAAACCTTTACGTTAACTTTTTTTAAGAGGGGGACTAGGGGGGCTTTTTTTATGGCTTAGGGCGCGCTATAATAAAAGGGGGGATAGTAGAGCTAGGAGGTACCGGAGTTTTAGAGGAGGAATAACGACCAATAGAGGGCTCCTAGCGATATACCTTTCGCAGCAGCAGGAGCTACAGGACGGCTGCCTGCCCTACGTTAACTGGGTATAGCGATATACCCCTTATAGGAGCTATAGGACGGCTGCCTGCCCTACGTTAACCAGGTATAGCAATATACCCCTATAGCAGCAGGAGCTATAGGACTGCTATAAGTCCTATATTAACCAGTATCGCGATTAAGCGCCAGATGCTAGATTTTTTTTTTCTTTCTTTCTCTTTTAATAAGGGGCTTACAAAGCCTAAGAGCAGGCTTTTTTTTGGAAGGAGGGGGTAATATAACGGTGCTAGGGCACTGCCCCTACGACGTCTATATGCAGCCTAGTTAGGGGCTTGCTTAGAGACTTAGCTCGTATATATAGACCTTTCCTTAACCTTCTTCTGCTCTTTAGCTTAGTATCTTTATAATATAGCATTCTACAAGCTTCGGTTTAGAGGCAATTATACGAGCCGTAATAAGCAGTAGCTTAGCGGTTTAGGTCACTATATAAGGCTTTAAGAAGTACAACTAGGCTTTATACTAAGTTTAGCTAAAGAGGTTTAATAAGGTTAGCTGCCTTTTTTCCTAGTCGACTTAGGGCGTAACAGAGTTTGTTAGCTTTAGTTAGGTAACGGTTAGCGTTACTAGTTAGCTTATTTTTAAGCTAGCTTAAAAATAATTAAAGTTCTTGTTGTTTACTAGTAAATACTAGGGGATCTAGTAGTCGTTTAGATTATTTTAATATAGTAGTTGGTTTGGGGTAGATAACTACTATAGGTTTAGGACTCTCGTTCCGCGTATTTATCTCTAAAGATAGCATTCGGTTTTAGGGCCCTAGCGTAAATATCTTAAGGGTGCGGACTTCTTCTTAGAGGTTCTTAATTAATTATTAGCGTCGAGCTTCTTATTCGGCTTATTGTTAATTTAAAGTAGCTTAGTTCTATATAAGGGCGTTTATAAAAGACTTCTATATCTCTACTAATTATTCTTAGAGTGTGGATATAATACTAGCGGCCGTTATAGGAGCTTTAGGTTTATTCTGCATATTAATAATAATATAGGTAGTTAATATAATATAGTGTCACGGAGTAAGTATATGCGATAATAATATATAGTAAGGTAGATATTATTAAGCTATATATATAAACTGTGTAAGGAAGTTAAGACGTTGCGTAAGGAGAGAAGGTAGGAAAACGGGGAGAAAGGGTATATATTATTAGCCTAGTTGCTTAGTTAATACGTATATAAAGTAAAATAGGATTTAAGTAGTAGTCCTAGCAGAACTTAGTAAGATTTAGTAAAACTTAGCGGAATATAGTAGAATATAGTAGATTGCCGTTAGATTGCCGCAAATTGCCATCTTGTAGTTAGTCCCTAGTTACTAAGTTGGTGGAAACAGGTGAACGTATATAAGGTGTTATAAGGGTGTCCTATAACACTAAAGCATTATTAAACTTAGACTCTATAGTAGTATAGCCAGGCCTTATACTAGAGGTTGTCTATTACTACTCCCTTACGGGCCAGTACTACCTATATCTCTTAGGTTAGTAGGCTAATTATTAAAATTCTGCGCGTTTTAACCCTTTAGAACCCCGGTAATTCCCCTATATATATTATACGTTCTTTATTAGGCTATATAACTCTAGTTATTATAATCTCTAGGGCTAGTTTTCTAGTAGTCTCTATAATCCTCTAAATAGGTTATAGATTTATAGTGTAATAAAGCCTTATAGGAAATACTATAGTAGGCTTATTAATAGGCTAGGTGTATAGGTTAAGGAACAGTTAACAACGTAAATATAACTAGTAGAGTAGTTACCTAATAAATTAACTCTAATTATATTCTAAGATTTATTATAAAGAAGAGAACTATCTAGGTAGGGACTATAGTCCTTTAAATATGCAATACTGCGCCCAATAAATGTACTAAGTACGTTAGTACGTTAGTATATCGGTATATTACGTTCTTATATTTTAAACTTATAATATAACTAGCTATATAACTTAGCTACCCTTTATTCTATAGCTTAATTAGTTCTAGTACCTCTTGTGCTATTTTAACTAATCTATTTATGTCTCTTTTTAGTAGTTATACTACTACTAATATAAGGTCCGTAACACCATCCCCCTCCTTTTTATCTTTATTCTTAAAGATATCTCCTATCTTTAAGTTATCTATTAAAGGTATAGTATTCCCATTTTTAATTTAATAACCTTTATTATTCTTAATGCTTTTTATTAGATCCTCTGGATCTAATTATTGTAATTAGCTAGTAACATTTATTCTTTTACTTAGTAAAGTTATACCATCCTATTCTTATTATGCGGAGAAGAAGTTAGTATATATTATAATCGCGGCTCCGTTTAGTTGCTAATCTTTTTTTATATATTAAGTGCATGTAAGCGAATATACGGTTATCTTATAATATTTAATCCGTCTCTAATACTAAATATATACGCCTTATAATTTTATATAACCTTCTTATTTCTTATTTAATTTATCTTAGGGTCTTATATATTAGTAGCGGCTAAAAAACTAAAGAGTAAGCTAGCTAAGGTTTTTACTAAGGTTTAATATTATTTTAATAAAGCGTTTTAGGCTCTAAAAGCTTAACTAAATACTTATACTTAGTTATCTTATCTAATAAAGGTTTATAAAAAAGTGCGCTCTAAAGAGTTGCGTCTAGTTAAGTAAGGTCTCTCTAAGCTTAAAGCTAAGGAGGCTAAAAAGAATTCTAATTAAGAAGAGGCGGAAATAACTTATATCTTAGTAGTAGATCCCTTAGATAATCTAGCTTATCTATTACCTTTAACTAATCCCTTTATTTTTAGCTCCTTTTTAATATTACCTAACCCATTCTCTTTTAATACTCCTATACCTTTCTTATAGAGTTTTTTTTATAGTAGTTTCTAGGTAGTCTTATTATAGCCTATCTACTTTACCTTATACTATATTTTATCGTTAATATCCTTATAACTAACGATCTTTAAAACCTACTATTTATTTTTCTCTTATCCTTTATATATATCTGCTTTATAAACCAGTAGCTTTATATCTCTATATACTAGCTCTAGTATCGCAATATACTATATAGGGTAGATCTTTATCTTTGCTAGTAAGTTAAGTCTATATATAAATTTTAAAATCTTAGCTATAATTTTAAATAGTCCTAGTCTAACGTAATCTAATTTCTTACTTAGTTGTTAACTTATAAAATTTTTATATAATAGCTATACTTTATCCCCTTCCTTTAGATCTAGTCCCTTAAATCTCCTAGCGTTATAGTACTTTTTTTTATCTTTTTTTATACTAATTTTGCTATAAGATAGAGGTCCTTATAAAGATTTATTAGGGTTTTTATTCTTTACTTTACTATTTTACTTATTTTCTTTACTTATTATAGTAACAACGATATTCTAAGCTTATACCTATAATTTGCCTAAAATAGTAATATCTTTATACCCTCTTATGGTGTCGCATTATATATAAACTATATAACTAGTAATAATAATACCTAATTATTCTATACGTGGTTAATATAATGCCTTAGATACTGCTTTAGTATCTAGTTTAACCTTTCTATTTATCCATCTATCTGCGGATAATATATGGTAAAAGTTACTGCTTAAACCCCTTATTCCGCTAAGAATATCTCCTAAAATACTACTATAAATCTTAGATCTCTGTCTAATATAATTTTACTTAGTACTCCGTGTTTTATAAATACTTCCTTAATATAGGTTTTAGCAATTTCTTCTATACATGCTACAAAGTAGCCCTATTTAGTTAATTTGTCCACTATTACTAAGATTATATTATATTCTTATCTAGTAGTAAGATCTTTTAAATTTGGTAATTTTATAATAAAGTCCTATAATATTATTTCCCATAGACGTTCTAGTACTTTAACTAGCTATAGTTTCCTATACAGCTTATATCTTGTTAATTTATTTCTTTAGCAATCTAGATATTTTCTTATAACCTCTTTTACTAAGCCTTAGATTCTATTAATAATATACTTCTCTTAGAGTCTTAATACTAAGCCTATGGCTCTATTATGTCCTTATATTATTCCCCTATAGAATTCTTTAATAAACTCTTCCGTAATATTTTTAGTATATATATTACTTCTTAGTTCTTATACTACTCTATATCTAAATCTTTAAATTATACTTTTTAAATCCTCCTAGTTTAATTGCTCTTTAGTAACTTATGCTCTTAAGTTACTACTAGCTTTAGGTAATTATATCTAATTAATCTATTCTTATCCTTGCGTAGTATTGCTCCTAATAGCTTTTTGTTATTTTATAGTTTAGCTTTTCTACTTAGCGCGTTTACTCTTACATTTTCTTTTCCCTTAGTATATTAAATCTTAAAATAGTATTCTATAAGTATCTCTACCTATCTAACCTACCTTTAATTAAGTTCTTTTGTTATTAGAAACCCTGTTAAGTTCTTATAATCTATCTTATCTATAAATAGTTTATCTATGCCTTATAAGAATGCTTTTTATTCCTTAAGTACTATAACTATACCTAATAACTTCTTATTATAAATATTATAGTTTAGTTCTAGTAGTGTTATCTTCTAACTATAGTATGCTACTAGATACTATATATTCCTATAACTATTTTTAGTCTTAGTTAATAGATCTTAAGGATTAGTTCCTGGGTAAATAACTCCTTAAGTTCTTTAAACAGTTTCTTCTACTCGTTTCCCTATATCTATAGTTCCTCTTTCTTTATAAGCCTTATAAATGGTTTAATACTCTTTAGCTATTGTGCTATAAACCTTCTATAGTAGTTATAAAACCCTAAGAACAATCTTAACTACATTACGTTCTTTAGTTCTTACCAACTTACTATAGCTTTAATATTCTTTAGATCTATACTAATATAACCTAGTTTAATAATAAATCTAATAAAGTTGGTCTTCCTAGTAAAGAACTTATATTTCTTAATTACTACTAGTATTTATTCTTTTTATAGTCTTTTTAAACCCTATTTAACATATTTTCTATATTCTTCTTCGCTTATAAAGTAGATATTATTATTATTAAGGTATACTATAATAAACTTATTAAGGTATTCTCCTAATACGCTATTACTTCGCTTTTAAAACGTTACTAGTGCATTTATAAGTCCGAATTATATAACTAATGGTTTATATAGTTCTTCCTCTAACCTAAAGGCTGCCTTCTATTTATCGCCTTCCTTAATTTTAATCTAATAGTACGCCTATTTTAAATCTATCTTTATAAAGATTTGCGCGTTACCTATCCTATTTTAGATTTTGCTAATTAAGGGTAAAGGATACCTATCCTTTCTAGTAATACTGTTTAACTATTTATAGTTAATATATAGCTTAAGCTTTGTATTTTTTTGGTACGAATAGTACTAGATATCCCGCTAATAACTGCAATAGTCTAATATATCTTTTTTATAAATTTTCTTAGATAAACTCTTTAAGTGCTCTTAACTCTTCTTTAGTTAGCTTATAAATTAGAAAGAACTTTAGACTTATTCCTAGTTCTAACTCTATTTTATAGTTTTATACTACATACTCTAATAGCTTTTTACTTTCTAGGCTCTATAGCTTTTTACTATACTTATAATATCTTTTTAATATATAACTTAACCTTTTCTCAGTTTCTTTATATATCGCTTTAGCTTAGTACCTTACTATTTTAGTTTATTGCCGCATTTTACGTTATTAAGTATTTTTAATATTAACCTAACCTATAACCTAATTAATTTTTAAATTATATTTCTGTAATTAAAGCATTCCTAGTACTGCCCTATCCTGTCCTAATGGTAGGATATTAAAGGACATTTTAATTTATCTTTCTTTAATGGTTATCTAAATAGGTCCTATTTTAAGATTAATAATGCCTCCTTTATAGGCTATTAGATCTCCTAACATTATAACTAGTAGATATAGATGCTCTTTCTATCTATAAGGTAGTCCTATTTATTTTACTGCTATTAGTAAGATATAGTTTCTTATTACTCTACTATTTATTAAAGCTTTAAACTCTTAATCTTACCAATTAACTTATAGATTTAGGTGTTATTCTTAAATTCCTTTAAGGGTTTAAGGCTCTACTACTAGCTCCCTCTAGTTTTATAGGCCTCTACTCTCCCCAACTATTAGCTGCTAGATCCTTATATACTTGGCTTATTCTTTAGCTAATACCTTATTCGCTTTTTATCTTTAATATACTATAAATATATATTCTCTAGGCATTCCCACTACTATTATCTATCTAGGCATTCTTCTATAAGGAATCTTTCTAGTTAAAGTATTAAGTCTTCTAACTTCTAGACTTTTATTAAATACTATCTGTATATATACTTAGTATTCCTATATTTTTACTTATCTAGCGCCTAATATATTTTTATAGGGTACTTTTAATTCTTTTTTTAGACTCTTGTATATATTATATATATCGTCTATATATACAATCTATACTAATATATAATATACTAGGTACTTTAGGTTAACTCTTAACTTATCTTTATCTTTAAGTTTAAACCTTTATTATACTAATCTAAAGGTTGCCGTTTTATTCATAGGTATTAAAATATATTATTTACTTCTTTAGTCCTCTAATTATTCTTTTAGATCTTTTAATATTATAATTAAGGCTCCCTTAATATAATTTATGCCTTTTTCTATAATTAGTTAGTCTCAGATAACTTATTTATCTGACTATATATAAAAGTCTTCCCACTTATTATTGTATCGCTGCCTATACTACTTTTAGTATAACTCCCTAAGTATATACAGTCTGTCCATAAGGAAGTATCTTCTTATTACTATATTATAATAGCCCTTTATATATTATTCTTTAAATCTAATTAAAATCCTAAGATTATTTTCTTCTTCTAGTTCGGTTAGCTATTTTGCTCTTAATATGCTTACCTTAGGCCTATTTATAACCCTATATATAGGTAATCTTTTCCCTAAATAGTCTATTGCTTTTAGCATCTACTTTTACTATATAAAGATTATTTTTTTAAATTCTTTATTGCTTTTATCTAGCTTCTTTCTTACTAATAGGTTAAAGCTTTTATGCTTTTTAACTAAGGTATTAACTTTTTAATTCTGTTGCTAAGTCTTACTCGTAATTTCTTTAATAGTCCTTATTCTGGCATTAAAGTCTTAGTTTTATAGGATTCTTAATTCTAAGCTTGCTTCCTTTTTAAGTTATACTTCTACCTTAGTCTAACTAGGCTTTAGTAGTGTTCTTATCTCGTCCTAAAAGTCTTAAATCTCGCTTATCTTACTTTAAGAGTTCTACGCCATATTTTCTACTCTAATCCATCCTTATAGATAGCTGGATTATATTCTTATTCGTTTATTAAAATCTTAAATCTTACTTATTTCTTTTTAAGAGTCTTATACCTTTGGCCTTTTGCCTTTATTAAGTGCTAAAGTGGCTTATTATCCTACTTCTCTTATATCTTATAAAGCGATAGATATTATATCTAGTGAGGTCTTAATCCCTACTAATATTCCCTATTTTATAGTAGAATTATCCTCTACCTCTATTGCGTATCTAAGCTTTATATACTCCTAGTTAGTTATATATTTCTTCTTATAATTACTACTAATAGTTTAATCGTCTTAATTCTTAGATTCTATTACCTAGTAAAACTAGTACGCGAGAACTTTCTCTGCTAACTGCTAGTTATATATGCCGTCTTTATCCTAATCTGGTTTATAGAGTCGATCTTATTCTTTATCTAACTCTTTAGTGCCCTAAAGTCCTCTTAACTTAGGCTCTTATAGCTAATAGCTTGCTCTATACTTAGCGTCCTTATAAACTTAATATATATTATTATAGTAAAACGCGAAACTATTAATTAAACACTCTTTTATTCCTTATATTATACTATCGTCCCTTTATATATATATATTGTTTACTAGTTTTATTCCCTTTATTATATAGTTTCTTTAACTCCCTTTATAGTCTCTAGCAAAATAACTCTATTTTCCACAGTTTATATAAGCTCCTTTTTTAAGCCATTTTTCTTATTATAGAGTTCGCCTAAACGTCTTCTGCTATTAAAATTCCTAGTTTAGCCTCTACTCCCTAGTTCTATAATTACTTAATCCTTAACCTCTAGGTTTCTATAATTTCTTATCTTATTTATTTTAAATTTTTTAGTACCGCTTAGGTCTATTGGCTTTAGTCCGCTATTTTATAGTTTTTAACTCTAACTATATTATTATGTAGTTTGCGCCTTATATAACTATAAAACTCTATCTTACCCTTTTTTAATCTGTTTTCTTTAATAGATCCTATTATTAATTTTAATCACTTAATCTATAAGTTCCCTAAGTATATCCGCATCTTCTATTAGGATAATTATGTCCTAGACTTTTACTTTAAGTCCTTACTTATATTATACTATAAGCGCCTTATTGTTCTACTTAACCTATATAGCTAGTATTTAAAACTGTGTTTTATACTTAATTGCTAAGGTTTATTATACTATATTTTAGAGCTTTTGTTTTACTATAGTTATTACTTTTAGGTCTTTAAATATCTATATAAGTCAGTTTATAAATCCTTCCTAGCTTAAGAATATATATTTAACTTCTAGGTTAGTAGTTATACTCCCGTACTCTTATATCTTAATTAAATAAGGTTTAAACTACTTAAATACTCTTCCCGTTAGAAATAATCCTATATAAACTACTTGGTCTATTAGTATAGTAAGCTTTATACCATTTTACATTACCTTAAAACGCATTTATACTAAAAATCCCTTAAGCTTTAACTTCTCTTCTAAAAATCGCTTAACTAATAGTAACTTAACCTTTACTACTCCAATTCTATTAATTTATTCTTTAAGTATTTAATTATTATTTATTAATCGATTAACTATTTCTTATAATTAACCTACCGCAATAAGCTGTGAGTCCGTATCCTATATATTAGTATCTTTACTTATTCCTAAAGTGGTCGCTACTATTAATGGCGTTATAACTAGTGCTTTTAGTAGTATATTGCTTAACTTTCTTTACTATAACCTTAGTAGTAAATATATAACAAAGCCTTATATGAAATACTATGGTAGACTTATTAATGGGCCAGGTATATAGGTTAAGGAATAGTTAACAATATAAATATAACTAGTAGAGTAGTTGCCTAATAGATTAACCCTAATTATATTTTAAGATTTACTATAAAGAAGAGAACTATCTAGGCAGGGACTATAGTCCTTTTAATATATAATACTGCGCCTAAGAAATGTACTAAGTATATTAGTACGTTAGTATGTTAGTATATTACGTTCCTATATTCCTACGTTCCTACATTCTAAACTTATAACGTAACTAGCCATGTAACTTAGCTACCCCTTATTCTATAGCTTAATTGGTTCTAGCGCCTCCTATACTATCTTAACTAACCCGTTTATATCTCTTTTTAGTAGTTATACTACTACTAATATAAGGTTCGTAACATATAGCGCCTTGCCTACTTTCTATTTGTATACTACGTTAGAAAAAAATTTAGCAGTATTTAGCTAGCATTTTCAGCATTTCGCAGCATTTTATAGTATTTAAAACAGACTATACGCATTAAGCAGTATTTAGGCAGCTATATATATATAGCTGCCTAGATACTACTTAATGCGTATAGTCTGTTTTAAATACTATGAAATGCTGCGAAATGCTGAAAATGCTAGCTAAATGCTACTAAATTTTTTCCTAACGTAAGGGGTACCCTAATTACTTTAACTAGGTAGTCCTAGCGGAGGATTTTATACTTAGGGGTGTCTCTCTAGGTATTAGTTAGGGAGTGTAACCTCTATATCGCCGCTTTATAGGACCCTTACCGCCGCTACTCTTAGTATAACGTAATCCACCCCTAAGCTGGCCATACCCCTAAGCTAGCCACCCACCCCACTTCTAAGGCTAAATAACACGAATTACATAACAACGAATAATTATATTGTATATAGCTATCTACTAGCTAGTTGCCTGCCGTTTAGGATATGTACGTGCATTATATTCTATTAATTTGCATATACTGCACCTTAGTTTTGCACGTTGCCGTGGCCCAACCGCTACCTCTACTGCCCCCTCTGCTAGACAGCAGATGCACGAGAGGCCCCTTCTACGCCTGATAGCACCCCTCCCCTAGCTATATAGGTGCGCTTTTATGCCCTCTTCCTTTTCTAGCGCCGGTTTTCCATCCGTAGCTTCTTATTTTCGCTTATAAGCAGCACAGCGCTTAATATTACTATTTTGCACCCTTTTACAAGCTAGCTAAGGGCTTATTCTATTAGACTTGGTAGGCTATACGTACGGCGCTTAAGATAGCGCTTTAGCAAGGCTGTTTACTACTGTAATTTAGTAATATTATATGGTGTTTTAGCTGCCTAAGATATATTTAATGGTGAACGGGGCGGTGGTGTCTGATATTTGGCATGCAGCTATGCTAGCACGTAATTAGGGCTATATAGAATAAGGCCAGTAGCTGCAAATCCTGCCTGTATATTATTTTAGTATAGTGCTGTTTTCCCAGCCTGCCTATATAGCGGCAGGAATTCATGTTTATTAATATAATTAACGCCGCAGGCTATTATCTGTTTAACGCCGCGTCTATAGGCCTACTTTAACGCTAAGAAACAGCCTATATCTAGTAGCTGCAGTAGATATAACAAATGCGCTAGTATGTAGAGGACAATTATCTAATAATTTATGCAGAATTAATTAAATTTGGGGTTAACGTGGCTGCTATAGCCGTCCAGTACAAGTAGCTGATGCGTGCTAACCGTGCGATCCTTTGTATATTTATGGAATATAGCAAGCTAGATAAGGCCTATCTCATTTATTATCTATCCATTCTTACTAACGCTAATTAACTAGTTATATGGAATAAGGTTATACTAAGCAGCTTAGTGTATTACGGCCTTAAAGATAATAAGTGGTAGAATTATACCCCCTAATGCGTTAATGCACTTAATAATTATAACTCACTCTTAATTGCCTAGCTGTATTATTTAAGGCCGGCCAGCCCTATTAGTTCCTATAGCAACTCTTATAGTTGCAATAACGCCTATCTAGAAGCCAGTTTCATTAAAATTCTAGGTGTCTTTATTAAGAATGCCGTATTAGATCTTTATGTTTTAAACGCGCTTAAACCAGGCGCAAATAAGCACGGGATCTTTATACTTAGCACGCTGGTAGTCATACTTGCGATTAAACTGCAATTTTAGGCTATTATGGCGGTTAATATATTTCCGTGCCTAATTCTTACTAACGGGTTATAGAGTAGCCAGCGACGCGTTTTAGGTAGCTAGAATAGTACCTATCTGCCCTACGGTTGTAATCCGAGGCGGCATACCGCGTTAATCTATTAATAGAATCTACTGCTTAAGAGCCTCTTTTTATACGGGTGTAAGGAGTCGATTTTTAGGTATAGAATCGCGTTTTAATTTAATGCCTTTAACGTATAGTTAGGCGGTGCTTCGGGGTACGTTATAGGTAGTAGTAGCTGCTTGGAAACTTGGAATTTGGCCCAGCTTATGCGCTTAGATAGCTAGATTAATCCTACCCTCTTAAAAAAGGGCTTCTTGTTATTGTGGTGTAGCCATTAAGGTAGTAGCTAAGTAACGCGTCGCGTTTTAGGTGGGGTGGCCAGCTTAGGGGTATGGCCAGCTTGGGGGTGGATTACGTTATATACTTTAATTAATATAAGGATCTGTTCCGGTTCCGTTTCTACTACTTCTAGTATTTTAACTCTAACTATAGCTCTAATTAGAGCTACACTGAGTAAACGCTAAAGAGTCGCCAGTTAAGCGCTTATAGCGATATTAGTTTATAAAGGCTTTACTACCTATACTATTAGTACTCCCTATAATTTTATAGAGTCCTTAATATATTTAAGCCTATTTTCCATTACGTTCTAGTTCCTATTATGCTTTATTTATAGCTCCCATATAATATAGCCTACTTATTATACTACCCGCGCTACTATTAGGTAAAACCTAAGTAGATAGTTATATAGCCGCAAGGTATAGGCAACCCTGGGGCAACCTAGGGGTAACTCGCCCGTAAGGTACGTGCGCTACACATACCTAGGGAAAACCCTTCCTACCTCGCACACAGACTCCTTCTTTTCCCTTAAGGATTTGTCTTTATTTATACAATATACCTATTGTTCTATTATTAGACTCCCTATCTATATCCTTACCTTACATTTAAATCCTTACTAATCCCCTTAGGAGGATAGCCGGTTTAATTTTTCTATAATACCTCCAAAAAAAACCGATGCCTGCACCTAATAGTAATATACTAGTAATGCGACTATAAAACGCCTTAGGATCTAGTATAAACAAAACCGCTAAAAGCATACTAGTAGCATCTAAGCCACCTTCTAAACCTTAAAATAATTAGATATTTATAAACGCTAGAGACTAGTTTAACTTATATACCTAGGCTTAATAGAAGCTTAATAAGGTTACTAGCGTCCTACCTAATACCGCTAATATAAAGGAGCTAGATAAGCTAGCTAAGAAAATAGCTAACTTATAGAGTATTATCGATTTAATAAAGCCCTCCCGTTACCTCTTTAGTAAAGAGTATAAGTTATATAGCGAACGCATACGCCAAATAAATCTTAACGCCCTAGTTAAGAAGTTACTACCTAATATTAGCGGTATTACCCAACAGCATTTTAACTAGTGGATTGCCGCAGTTAAAAACCAATTTAAGGTTAATAACGCTAACTATAACTGTAAGGAATGCATGTACTAGGCCATCGAAGGTCTTATAAAAGAGAAAATAATTGCCTAACTAGTTTATCGCTAGTTAGGTTCTAAGGATAAGGGTCCTTTATTATAGGATAAATTTAAGACTATAGTCTAAGACCAGATTAGGAACCCTATAGTAAGACGCTTTAATAATACTATAATATAATATACGGCTATTATAAAGGAAAACTAAAGGTTTAACGTTTTCCTAGCCCGTATATATAGCTTAAAGGACCTCTTCTTATATACCCCTTTTATTAATCCTAAATAATAGGTAAACTTTTAGTTCTTATATCTCCTAGCCTACCTATAAATAGAACTCTTTTGCTAGAACTTCGCCTAATAGGTAAGAACTGCTAAAGACCTCTTTAACAAAATCCGCTATATAGAGTAATTGCTTAATACTATAAAGATCGCGGAAGATCGCGTAAGTAGTAGCGGCAAATTATTGTATATAAAGTGCGGTCGCAGCATAGGCTTTATAGAGTTAGGCTTAGGGAATAGAACCTAAAAAGGGCAACGCTTTTCTAAGTAAACTTCTAGGGAAACTACTTAAAAGCTAGATGGCTTAGGGGACCCCTTAAATGCTAGTGCTATATAGGCGAGTTAAAGGACCGCAGGTAGCCACTATAAGGAATACTAGAAGTAGGCTAATAAAGAGAAATTGGCTTGGCCTTTAGAAAACCTAAAGCCCTAGTAGTGTATCTCTCTTAACTATAACTAGGGCCTAATATAGAGGGAGAGAAGAAATGTATTATAGTATATATTACAATAGATACGTCTTAGGGTAAAGTCCACCTACGTACTTTATACAATAATAGGTGCCAAATTAACCTTATTAATTAAGACGCTGTCTATAAGTTTAACCTACCTATACGCTACGCGCTATGTTTATATAAACCTATTGCACGTTTTCTTAATAGTAACCAGATGATAATCTAGGATGCTTATAATCTAATAGTTACTACTAGTAACTCCTAGGGTACCTCTCGTACTATTAGCCCGCAGACCTTTTAGGGCGGCTTATTTAATAGTTATAATATAGTTCTTAGATGGGATTAGCTCGCGGAAGTAGATTTATTAATTAGCTTCTGTTTTAGATAGTTTATTTAGGGTACTTTAAACCCTAGACGCCTCTAAATAGTTACCCTTAACGCTCTTCTAGCAGATATTAAGGCTAGTAAAATAGTCTATTTGCTATAGCTAGAAGACTTTTTTTTTACGCCGGTTATAAATATAATAGAGGACCTATTATTACTAGCAGCGAGTACCTATATAGACCCTCTAGATATAGAGATACCGGTTATAAATACAGTAAAGGACCTGCTATTACTAGCAGCGAGTACTTATAGAGACCCTTTAGTGCTAGCGTAGATCACCTATATATAAAGGGGAGATAATTAAAACCCTAAAACTATTAAGTATACTATAGTAAAGCTATATATACTCTTAGTGCAAACATACCTATAAAACGCATATTGGCCGCACCCTTTTCTTTACTAGCTCCTGGAAGCACACTACTATATAATAGTTGCTTTAATCTTTATAGCCCCCGGCCTACTAAATATATATAAGGAGGAAATTAATATCTTCTCTAATAAGCTAGTAAATATACTACCGTAGAACTCTAAGTAACGTGGCTAACGGGGTTGTGACCGCTCCCCTAGTTATGACCGTTTGGAAAATCAAAGTGAGCCGAAATGCTAATTTGGTGGAAAATAACTAACAAAAGTTCCAAACGGTCATAACTAGGGGAGCGGTCAAAACCCCGTTAACCACGTTACGACTATATAATCGACTTAAAAGAAGGTAAGATGCCACTATAAATGCCCCTTTATAACCTTTTATAGAAAGAGTTATAGATCTTATAAGAGTACCTAGACAGTACTCTTAAAAGGGGCTAGATTAGGCCTAGTAAGTTACCTACTAAAGCGCCTATCCTCTTTATGCCGAAATCAGATAGTATAATACGGCTATACGTTAACTATAGACGCCTAAATAAGATTATAATTAAAAATCGGTACCCCCTACCGTTAGTTAGCGAACTCTTTAATAGGCTTAGCTATATAAAGATATTTATAAAGCTAGATTTTTATAATGCGTACTATAGGATTTATATTAAAAAGGGAGATAAATAGAAGACTATATTTAAGACACGCTACGGTTACTTTAAATACCTAGTAATGCCCTTTAGTCTTACTAACGCCCCTATAACTTTTTAGAGCTATATTTATAAAGCTTTAGAAACCCTAGTAGATACTATTTATATAGTTTATCTAGATAATATTCTTATTTACTTAAATAATAAAAATAAGTATATCTAGTACGTTAAGCAGGTACTACAACAGCTCCGCGCTTAGGGCCTATACACTAAACTATTAAAATGCATCTTTTAAATTAAGAACGTTAAGTTCCTAGGCTTTATTATTACCCCTAGGGGTATTATAATAGACCCTAACCGTGTAAAAGCTATTAAGGAATAGCTTAAGCCTAAGTCCTATAGGGATATCTAGGTCTTCCTTAGCTTTGCTAACTTCTATAAGCGATTTATTTAGAACTACTTAGATACTATATACCCCCTATACGCATATCTTGTATAGGTATATTATAACCCAATATTAAATAGGAAGAAGAAGAAGAAGAAGAAGCGTAAGTTAAAAGGGCCTACTAAATGGTATTAACCTTAGTCCTGGCCCAACAATATATAGTAGGCGTTTTATAAGCTACGCGCTACGTTTATATAGGCTCCTTTACTTTGCCACTTTAACCCTAATCTACCTTTAATAGTAATTACTAACGCTTCCGACTATACCTATAGTGGTATACTTCTGCAGCCTTTAGGGTAGGGAGATTAACTCCACTAGTACCCGATTGCTTATTATAGTTAAAAGCTTATTAGCCTAGAAGTATAGTATAATACGCATAACAAAGAACTACTCGCTATAGTGTAATGCTTAAAGACGTGGCGTTATTACCTTAAATACGCCGCGTATATAACGCGCGTACTCTACAATTATAACAATCTTAGGTACTTTATAACCACTAAAAGCTTATCTGCTCGCTAGGCCTAGTACGTTAAGAAACTAGCTAAGTTTAATTTTAAGATTAAATATAAGCTAGGTAAGGTAAATCCTACTAATATACTATTCTAGCGCCCGGATTATGCTAAAGGCTTTAAAGATAGTAGTAAGAGGGCAATCCTTAATGCTATGCTGCCTATATTATAGTAAAAGTTATAGGTTATAGGCCTTATAGGCGGCCTTAGTATTACTATACTAAACTAGTAAGTAGTATACGTGTAGTATACAAGCGACCCTTATAAACTTGGCCGGCGGACTAGAGCGTCCTACTATTCTCTTTAAGACTACTTTAATTAACCTAATGGCGCTTAACCCTAGGGAAACCCCCTTAGCCTAGGCTACGGTCCTCTGTAACAACTTAGTAAGTTATTTATACATTATATATTACTTCGCTAGCACTAACTTTACGTAAAGTCTTATGCTACGGCAAGAGGTAGTAGTAGCTGCTTTAGCTAAAACGGCGTTTATAGAATAACCCCCTAAGTTACTAGTTAATTTTATTTATAGAGTATAAAAAAGGGACGCCTTTATACGCTCTATATATAATTAGTTAACTTAGGGATAAGTTTTTACTAGTAATAAGGACTATACCCTTAATAATTAAGGACTCCTAAGGTAAAATAATAAGGTCTAGGTGCTGAATTATATACTATTATAATAGGAGATCCTTAAGCGAAATTATAATAATCCTATAGGCGGCCACTATAGTTTTAACTGTACTTTTATGGTAATTGCGCGAAAGTATACTTAGAACGGCCTTACCTAGGATCTCCGTAAATACTTAGATAATTATAATACCTATTAATGCTCTAAATCGCGCTACTATAAACCCTATAGTAAGCTATAGCCTCTCTAGGTCCCCACCCAAGCCTAACGGTATTATTTATTTAACTTTATTACGGATCTCCTAGAGTCTAAAACTCCTAATAACGTAGAGTATAACTTCGTCCTTATCCTTATTGACCGTTTTATAAAGCTAGTGCGCTACTATCTAGTATATAAGATAATTAATACTACGCAACTCGTAAAACTCTTATTTAGAGTCTTTGCGTAAATAGGGCCTCTAAATAATATTATCTTTAATAGGGGTAGTATATTTATAAGCGAGTACTAGAGTACTATGTACTACTATCTCCGCGTTTAACGTAAACTTAGCACCGTATTTTACCTATAGATAGATAGTTAGATAGAGCGTTAGAACTAGGAGCTTAAGGTATACCTACATATATTTACGAACTAAAAATAGTCTAATTAGGCCTCTCTACTTAAAGAAGTAGCCTTTACCTATAACTTTAAGGTTTATGCTATAATGAAGCGTTCCCCTATTAAGCTCGCCTATAGCTAGCTACTAAATATCCTAAACAGAGTCTCGGACGGCGTCTAAGACGCCTAGTAAGGTAGGGAGTAATCTAAGTTAATAAATGTTAAACTTACAGAGACGCATTTATACACTTTATATATAAGGCAGCGGCGGCGTTAATAATATACGCCTAATAGCTTTAGGTAAAATACTATAATTATTACTATCTGGCTAAGCATTTCGCCGTCGGTAAATAAGTCCTACTCTCCTCTAAGAATATCCACACGAAACGTCCCTATAAAAAGCTTAACTATAAGTTTATGGGACCGTTTTAGATCCTAAAGCGTATAGGACAGCAAGTATATAAGCTAGAGCTCCTACTTACTATAGTACAGCTCCACCTAGTCTTCTATATTTCCCTACTAGAGCCTTATAGGTTACGCCCTAGGTTTTAACCCCTAGTAGTAAAAGAGCTTAAGGAAGGTAGCTAGGAAGTAAAAGCAATTGTTACCTACTAGGATTGTACTAGATAACTATAGTACCTTATTAAATAGCTAGAATAGCTAAATAAGTATAATAAATGGAATACGAGATAGAACTTAAGAATTATTAATAATTATTAAATAAGTACCATAAGCAGGATACCCTAGCCTTATAGCTAAAGCGTAGGCGAAAAGTAAGCGCCGCTGTTAAAATATAACCTATATTAAAGCGAAGTAGAGGACGTCCTAAGGGATTAAAGAATAAGTAACGATTGTTATAAAAACTGCGGCCTTAATTTAAAAAGCGCCCTTCTTAGACCTAGTCTATTACTCTATACTAGCTAAGCAGATTGCTTATATATTAGAGAATAGGCCTATTTATAACTAGGGTTTATTTAACTAGGGTCTATAACCTACTAGTAACCCACTAGTAGTAACCTATACTAATAACTTATACTATTCTATATATATACTATATAGATAACACATAAGGCTAAAGTATAGGTTAATAGCGGATTTAACAGGTATATAGCCTTACCGTCCTAAACCTGGCTGTATATAAGTAACCTATAACCTAGCTATAAAGTATATACGGTGCTACGCCAGTATAGCGTAAGGCTAAAGTAGGGTTAGCGGCGGGTTTAATAGGTATATAGCCTTACCGTTTATAAATCTAGCTATATATAAATAACCTATAATTAACCCGTGAGGTACTAGCAACCTACCTATATAAGTAAACTTTTAGAATATTTCTAGTCTACTAAATTTAGGCGACGGTATTAAGCTCTACTAGCTTTACCTATTAAATAGACTAATTAGGATTTTCTATACCGGGTATATAAAATTTGTCACAGCGACTCAGTCAATCGAGGCACGAGCGCCGTAGAACGTATGCAAGCCTGTACAATTGGTAGTCTATTGACCCGGATATCAAGATAAGGAGAAGAAGAAGGTCGTGGAAAGGACACGTCTATATACATGGAGCCAAGACGTAAGCGAACCCCCCTGACTAGGCCCTATCCAGGTTACGCGCGTCAGTGCCGTAACAAAATTGCTACTAGCTCGGTTAAATATAGGGGAGTCTTAGCAAGGCAAATCTAACTAATTAGATAACTTTAACCACCGGTTAAAGTTCCTTAATATCTTCGCACCGCGCATATATACTACCTATCTCTCTATACGCAAAATTAAGACGCTCTTTTCCCTTTAAATTTTTTCCTTACTAAGGTGTTTTATGGGGTTTTATTAAGGCTTAAGTATATAAAGGATCGGGAACGACCCTTTTTAAAGGGGGAGGCATTATTAGGTAAAACCTAAGTAGAGAGTTATATAGCCGTAAGGTATAGGCGACCCTAGAGTAACCTAGGGGTGACTCGCCCGTAAGGCATGTGCGCTATATATGCCTAGGGAAAACCCTTCCTACCTCGCATATAGACTCCTCCTTTTCCCTTAAGGATTCGTCTCTGTCTATACAATATATCTATTATTCTATTATTGGACTCCCTATCCACATCCTCACCTTATAGCTACCCCTACGCGTAGCTATTTATCCTCTCCCTTACTTAGATCTTCCTTAATGTCTTTTAATAGGTCTATAAGTTTCTGCTATTTCTAGTCGCTGCTTTATAGTTATGTATCGCGATTTTCTATACGGCGTCTAACCTTTAAGACTACTACGACCCTTTATAAACTAATTATAAACGTTATATAAATATTATTAACTTATATAAGCTTTTATATATTTATATTTTTTAAATTAATATAATAAATATAACTTTTATTTAGTACCTAAAAAGCTTAAATAATTCTTAATTATAAATATAATGAAAAGAAATTTAAATTATATATATTTAATTTTATAGCTAACGTATGTGATGGGGTTATGAAGGTGACCCTAGTTATGACCGATTTACATTACCGCCTTCTTATTTAGGCTAACTTATTGCCTAAAATATACTGCCGCTTTGAACATCAACAAATTGACTTTTCTCCTTACTTCCCTTGTACAGAACTCTATATTACCAGAGCCATGCCTTGCTAGCCGTGTGCTCTAGATGCAGAAGATTGTCTATAAGTAGCTCTAACAACCTAGCGAACAGCAAGTTTCTATAAAAGCGCTGAACCTTGTGCGAAAGCCCGTGACGTTACGGAGGTCCCTACTAACGTACGCGCAAGCACGGGTGCGTATTTTACAGCCTACGTAACGTATCCTAGAGTCTACCTAGCGTATATTAAGGCATGAAAACTATTAATCGCGGATAAGCTCCAAAAGCGGGCGGAAGAGTCCTCCGCAGTTACCGCTGCAGCTACAGCTACAGCTTTTATTCTGCAACTTTAGGAGACTGCTAAAAAGGTAGTAGAAGAAGCTGCTTTACTAAAGGACTCGCAGGAAGTTACCTCAGCGAGCTCAGACGTGATTTTTTTAGCTAGCGTCGGAATAACCTACGCCGTCTTCCGAATTGCAAAATCACGTCTGAGAGGGTTTGGCGAGTTTTGTTAAAAACGTAAGCAAAATCCGCAAAACGGATATTGCGGATATCTAATTTATTCATTTCACATAACGCGTTATTATTAAACCCATAGTCACATTTTTTTTAGACGACTTAGGGCTTCTAAATGGTATTAATTTTATTATAACGGCTATTGCTTAGTCCTTGACATTAATTTCGTCAAAGTTAAAAAACGCGTTGTTAAAAGCGTAAGCATATATTATATCTTATTAAAAAGTCTACTAATAATAGATAAAACTATACAGATATATAGATATCTACTACTTAAAGCTATTGCAACACCTAGTAGGTGCTATAGTTGGGTCTTCCTTAAAAATATCCTCCCTTGGCCCGGAGTGTCTCTGCTACTACTAGGGGGCAGAGCCTCGTGCAGAGCCTCGTGCAGAGCCTTAGTAGAGCTTCGTGTAGAGCTTAATGCAGGGCTTCGTGTAGAGCTTCGTGCAGAACCTTAGCAGAGCTTCGTGCAGAGCTTCGTGTGGGGCTTCGTGCAGAGCTTCGTGCAGAGCTTCGTGCAGAGCTTCGTGCAGGAGCTTCGTGCAAAGCCTCGTGCAGAGCTTCGTGCAAAGCTTCGTGCAGAGCTTCGTGCAGAGCTTCGTGCAGAGCTTCGTGCAGGAGCTCTCGTGCAAGAGCCTTTCGTGCAGAGCCACGTGCAGGGCGTACAGGACGTGTAACTGTGCAGACGTGCAGACGTTTCGTACGGGCGATTAATTGCCAGAGACGTTTGTAGAGACGATTGTATGGGCGCTCGTACCGGGCGTTCGTACGGGCAATTGTAGAACCTTTCCTAGTATATTAGCGCTGGCGTGTTAGTAGAGCTTTGGAGCTCTATATAGGGCTTCGAAACAGAGCCTCGAGCAGAGCCTCGGGCAGAGCTTCGAGCAGAGCTTCGAGCAGAAGCTTCGAGCAGGAGCTTCGAGCAGAGCCCCGAGCAGAGCTTCGGAGCAGAGCTTCGTGCGGAGCCTCGTGCGGAGCTTCGTGCAGAGCTTTTGCAGAGCTCCGTGCAGGTCTCCCCCTGAGCTTCGTTCCGCAGAGCTCTCGCAAAGCTCTACGCAGAGGGCTGGCGGCGTGGGCGTAAGCGTTCAGCGTTGGTGTTTACTGCGCGGGCTCGGCGGATGCAGAGGTAGAATTAGGCCTCTACGGCGACGAATTCCTCTTAACGTCGCGCGCGTATAAGGAGCTGAAGATCTCATAGCTTTATAGAGTAGGCTTTTCTCTATAATTTGGTGTAATTTTTATGTCGACAGGTATGAGGTCTTCTCATATAAACGATGTTTAGGTTTTCTACAAATCTCGCCAAAGTCCCTCAGACTAAGAAAACGATTGCCGTCCTAAATCAGCTTAGCGGACGGTGCGGATATTCCTATATCCGCACAATCGATTTCTTAGTCTGAGCTTCTGAGGTAACGCAGGAAGGATAATGCGATGATTTGTAATGGCTTTTACTAATTATTTACCAGCAAATCAGCATTTTGGCAAATTTTGATTTTCAAATCGGTTATAACTAGGGTCACCTTTATAACCCCATTATATACGTTATATTTAACTCTAAAATACTATTTTATAGCTTAAATTTTATTATTATTATTAAATTTTTTATTTAAATTAGACTATATACTAAATATATTATAAATATATTATAACTAGTTACTAATAATAATTGGTTTTAGTTAAGAGGTAAGTTATATAGAAGAATAAGCGATTTGGGCTCGGTTGACTACATAACTTTGTATTTTGAGCTTAGGTTACCCCATGCAGGGATTGTGCATTAGCGCTTATGTTAGACCCACCTTTTAGCGTGGTACGACTGACTTGTAACCACGCATTGAGCCCGTGATCGGCATTGAGCCCGGGAGGGCCAAGAACTTGCTCTTGGCGCGTTGGGCGAGTAATAATGCCTCTACATCTTTGGCCGATAGGCGTTCTAGCCCCACGTATCACAACCATCTCTGCATGCAGCGGGCTCAAAGTTTCCAATTCTTCACCATTGGACGACACTAAGGCAGATTTCTCAACGCTCAAGAGTAATAATCATACGGACACAGGTCTCAGCGGACTCGCAAGGCTGACTGCCATTAGTGACGTGGTCTTACGATGTAGCACAAAAGGGGAAGGGCGCGGAAGCTCCCGCATTTCTCATAATATTTTCGCCTTGGTTGCCTGCTCAGTGTTCAGCTCTCCTTAGAGTCAGACAAGTGCCCTCCAGAACATTAGGAGATTATTTTCTCTCATTTGACAAAGGTGCAACGAATCTCAAATTCTATTTTGTTGGCCTTATGCTCACCAAGTGTCAACATTCATGGATCCACCACCATTTGATCGGCCGCAGTATTTCCTTCGCCATTTCGAGCATCTAGATCGTAGTTTATATCGACCTCAACTAGCAGGTAATACCTATCCTCAACTTCTTTACTCATTTACTAAATGTCAAGGCATTGGGATAAGCGGCACGATAGGTGCAGGTGTGTTCATATCATGCGCAGTGATGTCAGCGGTTAGGTTAGGTTACAAAAATGAGGCCAAAACCGATCCAAAATTCGGATTTAGGCTACTAACCGGTTATGTAACCGGTTAAACCAGATCAACCGGATAAAATATATAGATTTTGGAGTAATATAGTGTATAAAGCGGTAAAGGTGCTTAAGGAAGGTACGGAGGAGTTATATAAAGTAATGAAATAGTATATAGAGATCCTATAAAGCTTACAGGACGTCAGCAGTGATATTAGTGATTAATGAGCAAATTAGAACGTCGTACTTACTATTGTAAGTCTTGGCACGGTGTTAAATGACGATTAGTTGTTAATTATAAAACAATGAGGGTAGTATATGGGCAGTAATAAGGGTAACGCGATGAGGGTAGTAGTAAGGGTAGTAATAATAAAGGCGACGCGTTATGGGCGACGTGATATAGGCGACGTGATAGGGATAATACGGTTAGGAATAACCACCTTAACTTCATTAACTCCATTAAATTAACTACATTTAATCGATCTGATTATCTACAAAGCCTCGAACGGATTAACTCGGGCGTTGCTATACGGCAATTTTAAGCCAATAGACGAGGCTTGGCTCCCTTAGGTGACGTTCGCCCTTACCCAAATCCTTACCACTAAGGCCTTACTGGTTCCTGGTTACCTGGTTATCGCTAAAGCTTCAGAACCGATCCAGATTAAGCCAATAAAATCGTCTAACCGGTTAGGCTTTGAATTTTGGTATAACCGAACCGATCCAATAAAGTAACCTAACCAGTGACATCACTGATCATGCGGCGCCATTATAGGTATATCAGGCTCAGTTGGTGGGCCCTTGAGCTATTTGGTTGCCGGCTTCATAGTTGGCAGCGTCATGTATACAATCTCAGAGATGGTAGCATGCCGGCCGCTCACCGGGGCACTGATTGACTTCCCGCATACATTTATTGACCCGGCGTTGGGCTTCGCGGTCTGTACGATATATCTGTGCGTCTTTCAAATTTCAGAACCGCATTCCGTGGCCATATTGACTGGAGGATTCTAATCCTAAGCAGATTGGCAAACGCGCCTTCTATGGCTACTCTCACGGAACAGACGACTGAGCTCGTGGCAAACTTTTATGACCCGCCGCAACCACTTTCTAACGGAACGAAGGCTGGAATAAATGTTTTCCTTATATGTCTAACGACTGTTTCACATTGCTTTGGCGTTCGAGTACGGTTAAGGTCTAGCATAGTCGGCTCACGGCTGATATGATTCTAGTTCTATGGCAGCCTAGAGCGCGTGATAATGTGGTTTAAGCTCTGTCTGATAGTGCTAGTGTGTATTCTGATGCTTGTTGTTAATGTTGGAGGTCAGTCATCCCAACAATTATGAGCGTCTCCCAGTTCTGACAATGCATCAAGGTGGCGGCCCGAGAGCGAGTTCTTTTCATGCGAGTAAGTCTTTCTTTGGATTCGGTGCTGACCATAAGACTCACGCATCAGATTACACCGAGCATGGATTTCCTCCGGGTTTCAAGCCTACAGGATTTAATGGAACCAGCCTTAATACGACCTTACAAACCTCTGGAACTGATGATGCTCATTTTGGCATTCCTGGTTCTGGAGGCGTATTTGTAGCATTCTTGTGCGGCTCATGAAATCATTTTAGGGATGTTTCTAACAACGATTAATAGAAATTCGGTTACCATAGCCATTTTTGCATGCATGGGAGGGGATCTAGTTATCATGACCGCCGGAGAAGCTGCTGACCCCTGGAACGATCTTCCTGCAGTCACGTCGTTCGTATATCTGATCCCTCTCTTCTTATACCCAATAGCAACCTTCACTGCAGGGGCCAATGTCAACTATGGAGATCCATATTTGTCTCATCCTTGGGGCAAAACAAGCGAATCACTGTCCCCATTCATCATCGCTGTTCGAACCACGTCGTTACACGGACTATATTATGCTCTTAACTTCTTCTTTATGATCTGTGCATACACTGCTGCGTAGGTCTTATGCCTTTACGCGATATGACTATGCTTCTACTCTGTCGTCGATAAAACCTCTCCGCTGACCAGACCTCAGGAATACGGCCCTCTATGTATCAACCAGGGCAGCATTCATATGGGCGCAAAACTATATGTCAAAATGGATCGCAAACACCGTCGGACGGACCAACAACGGTAATACGCCTCTCACAGCAATTCTTTTTTGTTCTGTGCTTGGATTTCTTTCCCTCGTAGGCCTTTCCAAGGACGAGTACAGCCAGGTAAGATAAAAGCCTAGCGACTTCCCATGAATACCGTGTCTGATATTTTCAAAGCCAAGATTAACCCTCTCGGAATTTTATACTGGGTCAATTGCGTGCGTCTACATCAGTGAATGCTTGACGTTTTTGAAGTTCAAGGCAGGGTGAGTTTGAAAGAATCCTTTCAAGCCTAAGATACCTAATTTAGATGTGTATAGCTTGGATGAGCTTGAGAAACGTAGAATCTTCTCTCGCAATGACCCTCGCTACATACGGTACTTGTTCAAATCGCAATGGCAGCCGCTGTTCGCCTATATTGGCATTATTGGCTGTGGCATCGTGATTCTTTTCTCCGGATTCCCGGCACTTTTCATAATCAAGGCTCGATCCAGTTTGACCGACGTCTCGAATCTGAAGAAGGCGGAAGCTCTAGTCTGGGATGCCATAGGAGCCTATTTCGGAGTAAGACATCCATCCTTTTCTGGCGCTCGCTCTTGCCCCATCCCTGAAGCTCACCCACTCGCAGCCACTCCTGTTCCTTTGTCTCTACTTCGCGTATAAATATGGCTATCCTCGAACGGAAGCCGTTCACATACGAGACTTAACACTGTCGACCTACCTCTTCCCTGCTGATATGAGCGAGATCGAATTAGACAATCGAAATGCCGCAGACGCTGCAAGGAATCAGAACCCAATAGAGCAGCAACCTAGACCGGATGTAACCCTGGCGGAGGCACAGAATACTCTAGTCAGTAACAGGTTGGAAGCCCGGAAGAAAAGAAAGTGGCGAGGTATTCTTCGGGAACTGTGGAGCTTCGTAGTCGCAGATAAAGCTGAAGAGAGACAGAGCAATAGTACTAGGACGAATATGACTTGAGATAGAAAATGATACCTTTTGCTTTTTGTTTGGTCCGTTCACTCGAAAATAAGCCACTTCCCGAGCTTCACTCCACGGACCAAAATCTGATAATCTCACTCTCTATCAGAGACAGAAGATAGATTAGACGAATCGGCTTCGTCCCTTCTAATGCTCGAAGCTGCGACGCTTATGAAGTTAGTTAACCAGAGTTACCATTAAGGCGGCAGGCCTTATGTGAACCTCATGCAATCATCATCTTATCTTACGGTAATCTATAAGACGTGGTAGTAGTGGTTTAAGTAGCAGATAGGGTAAGACAGAAATTTTAGATACTCTCTGCTATCCCTTGGCCCGTCAGCGTCCAACGAGTAGTGGTCCGTGCACGAACACCAGTTTCAAAATAACCTACCTACTACAATGCAGAATACGGTTCTACAGGAAGGGTAGGTGCCAGCAACCTTATATCAAGAGACTTAACTCCCAAAGTAGGCGTGTATACCAAATTACTATAAATCAAAAGCTTTATATTCCTCAGTATGGGCGTGAAATTCGGCTCGGTTGATTGGCTAGTTCTTATTGATTAGCCGTTTGACGCGAATTAACGGGCCAAGGGATAGGGGAAGAGTCTCGATGCAGCGGCCTAACGGTGTTTTTCCTCCCTTTCTAGGACGCGTTACCGCGCTGGGATGTCTTCCCTAGAGGTTTTTTATTTACTTAGCATTAGGCAGTAGCCTACGGAGGTCGTTAGCAAAAGTTCTTATACCTTCCTAATTAGGAAAGTATGGCTTACCGCCCGCTGACCGCCCAAAATATACTAACGGCAGAAAATATCTAGCCCTACTACCTTTATTATACCGACACTAACGCTACCGGACCCCCTTAGTTTGCTCTAAAACTACTAGTAAGAACACCCCTAGCTTTAATCTTACTATACTAACTATGGGGTACTTTTAGCTCGTAACTAGGGCTTAGGCCCTAACTATAAAGGCTATAAGAGTAATGCTAGTGATTGTTACGGCACTGACCTGACGCATTATTATAACACGAGCACGGACCTGACCCCTGGGCGACACGTATATATATTGCCTCACCTCCTACATAGATCCTTACACGATATCGTTTGTCAATAATATATAGTCACCTCGTACCTCGTACCTTAATAGTCGGCATGTACTATAATAGTATGTCGTGTTATCTTATACGCCCCCGGTAGGGCTTTGTTTCTACTATTCTAAAGCTACATTCTAAAGCTACAACCCTACCCCAGGCGGAATTCTTACCCCCATTCTACGACAATGCCGACCTAGTAAAATCTCTGTACGTTAAGTTAAATCTATTTAAGTCCCTAAGCCGACCTCCTCTCTATATCCCTATCTCCAACAAGCCAATATCCTACTACTTTATATCCTAAGTTTTATAAGCTAGCTATAGGCCTTATTAGTAGGCTATAGGCTACTAGTCGCGGAGTATACCGTTCTATACCTACGGGAAGGAATAGGGGCTACTAACTGCGGGTAAACTAGGACGCTAGGTGTTTCCCCTATAGGCTATATCCTCTTTTTAAAAGCTATAGGTTACTAATCTCTGTCTTCGCCTCCATCTCCATCTCTAAGTCTGTTTTTAGCTATACTATTACTTTATATCTAAGTTCTAAGCCGGCTGTAGGGAGATACCCTATGGGCTATATTCCTTATATCTTAATTATAGTATAAGACTATAGGTTACGATCTCGTCTCTATCTCCGTTTCCGTCTCCATCTTTAAATTTATATAAATAGTACTTTAAGTTTACCGCGATAAGAATTTACGTTTTAACCTCAATCTCCGCACTCTAAGCCTTTTAAGTCTACGTAATAACCTTAATCTCTATAACCCCTAAGCCTTTTAAGTCTACGCCTTAATCTTAATCTCCGTACCCCAAGCCTTTTAAGTCTACGCCTTAACCTTAATCTTCGCAACTTTAAGCCTTTTAAGTATTAATATCCGCCATATACCCTATAGATAAATTTTTTCTTATCTCCTTTGTTTTACCCCTTTACCTTTAGCTTTATTTAGTGCTTAAAATAAGCACTAGCGGAGAGCGATGTAGTAGGGATATAGGTAGGAGGGTCTAAGGACTGTAAGGACGAGGACCTTTAAGGACTAGAAGGACGAGAACCTTTAAGGACTAAAAGGATAAAGATATATGTCTGTTTTTTTTTACCTCTATATTTCTACTACCGTTACTTAGCTTATAGGAGCTCGCCTTAAAAGGGGGATATACTGTTATAGCACTGACCTAACGCATTGTTATAACTTGGTGTTACTATAACATAAGCACGGACCTAACCCCTAGGCGACACGTATATATATCGCCTCACCTCCTATATAAATCCTTATACGACATCGTTTATCAATAATATATAGTCACCTCGTACCTCGTACCTTGACAGTCGGCACATACTATGACAGTAATGTCAGCGGTTAAGTTAGGTTACGGATTTTAGCCCTTAACTAAACTAAACTAAATTAGTAATTTAACCGGTTAAACCGGTTAAACTAATATAGAATTACTAAATTAAGTAAACGCTAAGCCTATATAAGCTAGTAAACTGGTTAAGAATTTTAACTGGTTAGCCTTTTTTTATTAGTTTAATCTAACCTAACTAAAGTGCAACCTAACCGCTAATATTACTGAGTAATGTTACGGACCTTATATTGGTAATAGAACTACTAAAAAGATATATAAATAGGCTAGTTAAGATAGTATAGAAGGCGCTAAAACCAATCGAGCTATAGAATAAGGGGTAGTTAAGTTATATAGCTAGTTACGTTATAAGTTTAGAATATAGAAATATAGAAATATAGAAATATAAGGGAAGTACTAATATATTAATGTACTAATATACTTAGTATATTTCTCAGGCGCAGTATTAAATACTTAAAGGACTATAGTTCTCTTCTTTATAGCAAATCTTAGAATATAATTAGAGTTAATCTATTAGGNAACCTACTTTACTAATTATATTTACGTTATTAACTCTTCTATACCTATATACTAAGCCTATTAATAAGTCTACCGTAGTATTTCCTATAAGGCTTTATTATAATAGGACCTTTTTCTATATAAAAAGGTAGTAGTATTACGGACGCTTTAAGTACGATATTATAACTACTAGGAGAGGAGCCGGAAGCAGCTAGTTAGTTAATTAAGGCACGGTCCAAAATGGAGCCGGTAGAACTATATAATAAGAAATAGTAACTAAGGTTATATAATATACTACGTATTAAATAAGAGAAATAAGGGGAACTTACGTACCTTATATATAAAGAGGATTTCTTAGGAGTACGGTTGTGTATTTAAAGGACTATAGTCCCTACCCAGATAGTTCTTCTCTTTGTAGTAAATCTTAGAATATAATTAGAGTTAATCTATTAGGCAACTACTCTACTAGTTATTATTACGTTGTTAACTTCTTGTTTACCTATATACCTAGCCTATTAATAAGTCTACCGTAGTTCCTACTATAAGGCTTTATTATATATTTACTACTAAGGTTATAGTATTAATAAAGTTAAATAATATGCTATTAAAAGCAGTAGCTATAACGGCGTCTATAGCGGTAACTACTTTAGGATTATATAAGGGATATTATTGCGGACACCTTAGGATGCCCTTAGGACAACCCCCGGACGCCCCTTAGATGGTCGCCGGTCACGTACTAGAGGCACATACCCGTAATATATAGTCTCCACAATCCTAGAGGCCTTACTTCCTTAAGGATTTGTCTTTCTTACTAATCTATCCTATTCCGCAATCATGTCCTTATAGCCCCCTGTCTATAAGATCCTTATATTTAAATCCTTCCTACTCCTTTTAGAAGGGTAGTCGGCTTTAAGGACTAGATTGTTTATTTACATCTTGTCACAGAACCCCACCGCAGGGGCCTCCATAGGAGAGCCCCGTGCTCTCGCGTACACCTCGCGTACAGCTTATATTAGCTACGCGTAGGTATATCACCTCCTTACGCCCTCGACCCTTACGATCGATCGCGCAACGTCTTGTAGACTCCTCGAATACATACGTCTTATAGCTACTGCCCCGTCCTATAACATTACGTTACGCCTTTTTACCACCGACACCTAGCCTATAACCAATTCTACGTCTCTATAATACTATAAGCGCTACTAGAAGTAGCGTGCCTATAAGTTACCTTACTTTATACTTCCAAGGAACCTATAATAGTAAGACGATATTCCTTACTAGCCACTATATTAAACCTAAAGAACAATCTAATACCTACACTTAACCTACAACGCCAATTAATCCCAGGAGAATTTGATTTATTAGCCCTAGCCTTAACCCCTAAGGAGATAGATACCAATAATATCTTATCTTTTATTAACTATATAACTACGGACAAGTAAGCGGAAGGGCTACTACCTATTAAAATTAAAATACGAGACGCCGAGACGTTTATAAAAATAGTAGCACGAGAACCTAATAAATACTACCACCTTCTATAGAACTACTACCTAAAGCTTATATAAGCTAAGATGCGTACTGCCTAAGATCGCGATATTATCTAAGACCTATAAGCTTGCGAGGCACTCGCTAATAACACACGTTAAGAAACCAAAGATAACCTCCGCGTATCTAAACGCGATATCTAACAGTTAAAGAAGGCTAAGATTATACTTATTGCTATAGTTACTAAAAGAAAAGGCATAATTAAATACCTATAATCTTAGCTTAATAAGCATATTCGTAACAACGCCAGATACCTCTCTACTATATATAACGCTACTTAAGTCTCTACGCCCCCGGCAACTTTACCTACTTAATACTTAATAGAGGGTTAGCGCCGAGCAGCCTTACCTAATAGGAACCCCTACTAAAGTAATAATAAAAGCTATAATGACCGAACCTAAGCTGCCACCGTAGGGTCTAATGTATGTTACCCTAATCCCCTAGTTTTCTAGGAAAACCGCAAAGAATATAGCTACTAGAAGATGCAAATCCACAAGAAACTAACTTAGAGTGCCTGCCTTTTTCCTATAGAAGATACTAAGATTGGCTACATTATTGGGCGAATAAAGGGTATACTATTTAATAGACTCTTCGCCTAATAGGAGACCAATAGCCCCTAAAAGTGGTAGTCCCACTAAGAAGTCCTTAATAATCTTAACCTAATATACTATAACTATAACCTACTAGCCACCAACCGAGCTAAACTACGTGCCCTAAAGATAAGCCCTACCAAATTATTTAATAAGTTCTATATTAAATTCCAAGAATATACCAGAGCCCTCGCCTAAGACAATACTAAAGACCAAAAAAATCTCCTTAAAAAAGTTACTTATCGCCTTAGTTACGCAGCCGCCAGCTATAACTACAATAATGTTTATAATATGGTAGCAGCTATATAGAAGATTAAACAACGACTAAATTAGATTGCTACTATAAACCCCCGCCCAAAGACCTCCCTATAGAAGCCCTCCGGACCTACTAAACTACCAACACCTACTACCCTAAGCAACACTACTAGTCCTAATATTAACCTTTCTATACTAACCTTCCCGTAAAAGCTACTAGATAGAGAACGCGAGCTACTTCGGAAGCTAAAGCGTTACTATAGATGTTATTAAGAAGGCTATTATAGCTATAGCCTAAACTACCTAATAGCTAGGTTTAGCAGCCGCCGCCTAATACCTAACCTAGTACCTTAAACACTAAATATATTATTATATGCCACTACCGTATAAGATAAAGACATAGTAATAGCGGTAGAGTTAGATACGGAAACGGAAAACGCCAAGTTTTAGCCCTAAGTTATAGGTTAGAACGCCCTAATAATAAGAGGATCTATATATCAGCCTACTTAATAGATAACTTAGTAAAGATAAATAAACAGAAATAGATAGTTTTACCTATAATAGGAACTACTACTAAAAAATAATATAAAAGCCGTTCTATAATTAATTATAGAGCTACTAATAAATTTATAGATACCTAATTTATACGTACTTATAACCTACCTACCTTACCCCTTACTAAAGCCCGCGCCCTATAACTCGCTAATAGTAGTTATACTGTATAGAAGATTACCTATATAGTATAACTCCACCTAGACATAAATAGGCACTAGGAAGAACTCTAGGCCTATATTATACTACTTACTAACTACCCTATTATTCTTAAAATAAACTAGCTTAAATAATACAACCCTGCCATTAACTAGAAAAAGAGAGAAGTAATCTTTAACTCTAAATACTATAGAGAGACCTGCCTAGGATATAGCCTAGCCGCCTCTATTTACTCCCTAGGATACTAACCTAAGGAACCCCTTATTACCCTACCTACGACTAACTACCACTATGTAAGTGCCGCGGCCTTCTACCACATAGCACGTAGGAAAGGCTGGACCGTTACCGCAGCCTCCCAATTATAACTATATAAGCTTAATAAAGAATAAAACCACGTCCTCTATAGTAATAGGATAGATATAGTTAACCTCCTAGAAAATAATGCCCCCGTAAAACTCTATAAACTTTTACCTTTAGACTTTAAGAAGTTTATAAAGCTTAAAAAAGGACTTACTAATAAGGAACTCCGCAAGCTCCTCCCTAAGAGGTACTATAACTTTATTAANNTNTNCTTANAAAAGAGCGNAGATATACTCCCCCCANATNNACCTAATAACTATNCCATTAATATTAAATAAGGAAAAACGCTACCCTATAAGAGACCCTACCTAATATTAAAAGACGAACTTCTAGTTGTTAAAAAGTATATTAATAAACACCTTAATAAAGGGTTTATTCGCCCTAGTATATCCCTAGCAGCCGCCCCTATCCTCTTTACTAAGAAGCTAGGAGGAGGTATTTAATTCTACGTTAACTATAGAGGACTTAACGCTATTACAATTAAGAACTAATACCCTATACCGCTTATACGTAAGACTCTTAAGCGGCTTAGCCAAGCCAAAATCTATACTAAGCTTAATATCATTGCCACCTTTAACTACTTTTAAATACGAGAAGGTAATAAATGGAAAACCGCATTTATATCGCGCTTTAGCCAATTTAAATATACCGTTATACCCTTTAGCGTATACAACGGCCTAGGCAGCTTCTAAAGCTATATTAATAACACCTTACGGGACTACCTTAATAACTTCTGCTCTGCGTACCTAGATAATATACTTATTTACAACAATAACCCTTCTAAGCATACCGAGCACGTTTAAAAGGTTTTACAGCACCTTAGGGACGTAGGACTTTATATTAATTTAAAGAAGTGCGAATTCTTAGTTATAGAAGTAAAATACCTTAAACTAATTATTACTACTAAGGGTGTCCGTATAGACCCCAAGAAGGCACGCATAATTACCGAATAGTAAACCCCTAACTATATTAAAGACGTATAAGCTTTCCTTAGTTTCGCTAACTTCTATTAAAAATTCATATATAACTTCTTAGGTATTATAGCACTACTTATAGCAATAATGTGAACAAAAGGCCTTTTTATAAAAGAAAGAAAAATATATCTATATTTTATCTAGACGCCTAAATATAAGAAGGCGTTCTAAGACCTTAAAAATGCTTTTACCAAAGCACCTATCCTAGCTTACTTTATACTAGAATAATAACTCTATCTTAAGACTAACTCCTTAAACCACGTTAATATAGGCGTCCTTTCCTAAATAGGTAATAACGGTTTCCTTTACCTAGTCGCATTTTATTTATTTAAGCTTATACTATAAGAATATAACTATAAGATCTATAATAAGGAACTTCTCGCGATTATATAAGCGTTTAAGAAATTCCAACTAGAACTCTCCTTAGTAGAACCTAACTAGCCAACTAAAGTCCTTACGGATTATTGTAACCTTAAGTACTTTATAACTATAAAATAGCTAAACTAATACTAAGCACGCTGGAACAAGTTCCTCTTTAGTTTTAACTTTAAAATCGTATATAGGCTAGGAGTATAAGGTACTAAGCCTAATAGCCTAACACGCCGCTTATAAGACCTTCCTTAGTCTAAAGATAACCCCTATAACTAGTTCCAATAATAAATAATCCTAAAATCACGGAATTTGGCCCTAGGTATACTACCTACAATAAAGCCAACTATACCTCAGCTCTATACTATAAAACTAGAATTACCTCCTAAAATTAACAAGCTTATTACCACGGCATATAACACCTCTATTAACCCATTACTGTATTAACTTATTACCGCAAAGACTGCTAGCGCCCGTACGCTACCAACTAAACTCTAAAGCTTAGGCTAAATTAATATAGCAGCCTTAGAAGTAAAAAAGAACAGGCTCTATTATAGAGGCCGTCTATTTATCCCTAACTTAGAAAATCTATAACGGCAACTAATCTAAATAGCCCACAACCTTTAATTAAGCGGCCACCTAGGTAGAGGAGGAACCTATAAGCTTCTTAGCCGATACTACTTCTAGCTTAAAATAATAGACTTAATTAAACGCTTTATAGGCGCCTACTATAGTTATAAGCGCGCTAAGACCTTTAATATAAAGTACTAAGGACTACTATACCCTCTACCAGTACCTATATAACAATAGGCAGATATCGCCATAGATTTCGTTATTAACCTACCACCCTATAAGCAATATGGCCGTACCTATAAGAACATCCTTATAATAATATACCAACTTATAAAAGAGCGCCACTACGTCCTAACTAAAGGCGTAGCTGTTAGCAACGTTACTAACGCCTTCTTTTACGAAATCTACCGATTATATAGGTTACCTAACTTAATTACGTCCGACTAAGGCATATAGTTCGGCTCTAATATATAGAGACGAATCTGCTAACGCCTTAGCATCTCTATTAAGATATCTATATCCTTTTACTACAAAACTGCTAGGTAACTAGAAAACGCTAATGCTAGCATAAAAGCGTACCTACAATAGGTAGTCGCCTATAGTTAAGATAACTAGGTGGATTACCTCCTACTAGGTAAATTCGCAGCAAATAATTACGTCTTAACTACTATAGGACTTACCCCATTCTTCGCGAACAAGGGATATTACCCCTAATCCGGCATAGAACTACTAGAACCTATTAATAAGAAACTGCCATATAGAAAACGCCTTAAGATGCTACTTACTGACTAGCATACAGACCGTATAAAAAATCTACTTAACTACTATAAGGGAGAAATGGCCTAGGCTTAAGCAAAGTAGGCCTACTTCGCCAACTATTATAAAACGCCACCACCGGAGATACGTGTTAGTAACTAGGTATAGCTAAATATACGCAATATCTCTACATAGAGGCCTATAAAGTCACTTAATTATAAGAACCTTAGCCCCTACCTAATTAAATAAGTTATTAACAGGGGAGCCGTATATAAGCTAGAGCTCCCACCTACCCTAGCTACCCGTGGGATATAGCCTGTATTTTACCTATAGCTATTACACCTTTACTAGCCTAACCCCTTACCGGGGCAGACATAGCTTAAACCCCTACTAGTACTAATCCGAGATAAAAACAAAGATAAGAACCACAAAAAGTGGACCATTAAATAAATTATTAACTCTAAATACTTTAGTAAAGGTAGAGGACAACGGCTCTACTATAGAGCTATATACACAGGATTCGATATAGATTAGCCAGAATAGCAACTATAGAAAGACTTTAAAAATGCAAAGGATCTAATTAGCGACTTTTACTACGCGAACCTACAGAAACCGGGCCTAAGCAAAGATTTTATACCTAATCCTCTATAGGAGCCCTTATAGAGTTAAACCGTTATACATTACCATATAGGGGCAAATTACCGTTAGATTGCCGTTAGATTACGGTAAAGTGCAATTACATAACCAGAATATTATTAAAATGTCCAGGAACTTTAACCGGCGGTTAAAGTTATCTAATTAGTTAGATTCTTAGATACTAAGCCTTATTATATAACGTTGTTTTAAGCCTTTAGTAATACCCCCCTTTCTTCTTTTCTATACCCTAAGTGTCCCTTCTATATATATATAGTAACCATAGCGTCGCCGGAGCTCCGCCTCTATAGGAGGGGGGGTAGTGTTATAAAACCCTACCGCAGGGGCCTCCATAGAAGAGCCCCGTGCTCTCGCATACACCTCGCGTACAGCTTATGTCAGCTACGCGTAGGTATATTACCTCCTTACGCCCTCGACCCTTACGATTGATCGCGCAACGTCTTGTAGACTCCTCGAATACATACATCTTATAGCCACTACCCCGTCCCGTGACACATCTTTTGTTTATAACTACTATTCTCCTTTAAAATCTTGTAATAACCTAAACGGAAACTCTACGGATACCTTATAGAAAGCCGTCGTGCAAAGGTAGGAAGGTCCCTCCGATAGTAAGAGATTGCGATAATATAACCCTCTAGGTAAGATGGCCGAATAAGCTTTAATACCTAGATACTCTAGGAGCTTAAAAACTCTCATATACCTATGGTTACTGGCAACGCTAAGGAAAATATAGACACCCTTTATAACGGTTATAATACTGCTAGAAAGTAGCCGGAACCCTTCTAGCCCCACCTAGGCTAATTAGAAGATTAAGCGCTAGAGGTAACTCTAAGATCTTCCCCTAAGCTAGAAATGCTAGAAGAATACACTAATATATTTAATTAAGGAACTAACTAGAACCCTCCCGGAAGACCACTAGCCTATAATTAGTATAGTGGCGGTATATAGACTACCCACGAGCTAAGCGGGCCTACCCCTTTAGGTAATCTAAACTAACTACTAACTTAAGACTTAAGCCTCATAGGGAAATCTATACTAGCTATTAGTACTAATACTACCTTTATAGCCGGAGCTTCCCTAAGGCTAAGGTTGGAAAGTTAAGAGCCCTAAATTAATATTCTTTAAGATAGATATTAGGAAGCTGCCGTAAGGCTCTTAAAAGCTATATAGGAAGGAGCTACTAATAAATATATTAGAAACCTTTAGGGGTAGGTTTAGATCTAATAGAGCTTAATCTAGGCTAGATAAAATCTTTTATATTCTAGCTAAGGCTAAGGGCTTTTTAGGAGCTACTTAATACCTACCTAAGGAGGTATGGAAGACTTAGAGAGTGTGACGGCGCTAGGGCGCGTCACCTAGTCAGGGGTTCGCTTAGGACTTGGCATATATATATGGACGTAGCCTTACCACCTTCTCTTGCTCCTTAGCTTAATATCTTCGTAATACAGCATTCGTTCGCTTCTCCTTGCAAGCATTCATTTAAGTCTCTATCGAGACATTTGTTTAATAGTTCGAGCCGTTACAGAGAGTTATCTACGCTATAAATAGAAAAAGGATATAGACTAACTAGCTAAGGCCTCTAATAGTTTAGAACTCCGCCATAGACCTAACGCCTAGTAGTTAGACGATTGGGTTTATAAGGTAGATAACTTCTTTAAGATGCTGATAATATAAGATGATACTAAAGAGCGTATACGCTAGATTATTAGCAAGATTAAAGACCGATTACTAAACTAGATTGTACTTAATTAGCTTAATAAAGAGTAAATTACTATATAGCTATAGCTGTAAACCTTTCTAAAGAAATAGACTTAAGATCCATATATTATACAATATAATAATGCAGAGCTATTCTAGAATGGGATATAGCTTAACCGCTACGACTTCCACCAATTTATAAACTTTATAGAAACTTATACTTAATAGATAGATCTAGAGCCCTTTAAAAATAAGAACGGTAGCATCCGTAAGAAGGAGAAGATTAGGTTTATTTAGGCTAGAATTAAGCTAGTAGTTTATAATAAAATAAAGCGCGTAGGAGCCCTATTACGGATTACTATATACGCAGATTTCGAACGAGCAGTTCTAGATACGGTAAGAAACTAGACCTCTTTTAGTAAAAAGCTAGGGGGTTATTAGAAGCGCGGGCACTCTAGTAGTAATATAGGGCAGGCTTAACCTTTAAAGAAGCCTTTTTTAAAGAAAACTTTAGAAGGGTTAAAGTTAGGAACCTTAAATAACGGGAAAGACTTTTAGGGTTATCCCGATACCTATTTAGCACCTTTATAAAAATACTCTAAGAAGTTAAGAGAAAACTCTAGAGGTAGATCCTATTTTTTTAAAAAAAAATAAGTAGGGTAATAACCGCACTAATAATCTAAAAAAAGAAAAACCCTAGTCGCGGACCTCTTCTAGCTATAACTAGGGTAAGATACGGAAGAAAAGACTCTTTATATCGCTGTTAAGCTAGAAATAATACTCTTTATAGGTAAGATATGTTAGTTCTAAGCACTATATAACAGCGGCGCTGAAATTAATTTTATATAATATAATTTAGTAAAAGAGTATAAACTTATCCTATTATAAAGATAGCGGAAACCCATTATAGGCTTTTTAGATAAGTATTGGATTAAACTATATAGTGCCTATAACCGCACTAAGGTAGTTAGTCCGTAACCAGGTTATAACCTTATTCTTAGATACCCTTAGCTTATAGAAGTAAATCTTAAGATACGCTTTAAGATAGGAGCCTTTAAATAGTAGAATAATAAAGATTTAGAAGGGTGTATATTACTAATAAGCCTAAAGGATATCCTAGAGAATATAGCCCTAGGCGAAATAGTATACGCTCTATACCTAAAGGAGTATTAGATTTAACCCCTATTTAATAGCAAGATGGGTATAGAGCCTAGTATAGGTAATAACCCCTCTATAACGGAGACCCTATAAGGAACTGCTAAATAGGTTGCGGAGATATTATAGGGAGGTGGCGATCTTAAGGATTTTATAAGATACTTTAACCGCTATAGGTTACTCTGGCTTAAGTAATATATAGAGAGTATGCTTTAACACCTTAAATATTACGTTAAAGAATTCCCTACCCTCTACTAGCTACCGTATATAATGGTATAACGTATAATAGCAACTATGTATAAGCAACTACTATAGCGTATAACGCTGCCTATAAGTATCCTAAGGGAGCTTTAGAACCTACCTAATAATAATATAGAGGATAAACGCGACCCTAATTTATTAAATATTCTAGTAGGCCTAAGGGACTTACTAAGGGTATTTTTAGGTAGGAGAGCTAAAGTCCTACTATAGAACTTAGAGTACGATTATGTAATTAATCTAGAAGAAGGTAAATAACCGCTGAACCTTCTTATCTATAACCTTTTGCGTAAAGAGCTTAAGGTCCTATAGGAGTATTTTAATAGCTTACTAAAAAAGGGATAGATCTGGCCTAATAAGTTGCTAATAGGCGCGCTAATCTTCTTTATCCTAAAACTAGATAGAACTATAAGGCTATATATAGACTATTACAGTCTTAATAAGATTATAATTAAGAACTATTACCTACTACTACTAGTTAGTAAAATGCTAGATTGACTATTTAGGGTAAAGATCTTTATAAAGTTAGATTTATAAGACGCCTATTATAGGCTCCGTATTAAAGAAGGGGATAAGTAAAAGACCGCTTTTAAGACCTAATATAGCCACTTTAAGTATCTAGTAATGCCTTTTGGGCTAGCTAATACGCCTATAATATTCTAATTATATATTTATAGAGCCTTAGGGGGACTAGTTAACCGTATATATATTATCTATTTAGATAATATCCTAATCTGCTTAGAAGACGAGGATTAGTATAAGTAATATATCCGCGAAGTGCTGGAACGTTTAGATAATTAGGGCCTCTACGCTAAGGCGTTAAAGTATATCTTTAATACTAAGCAGGTTAAGTTTCTAAGTTATATTATAATACCTATAGGTATAGTTATAGACCTAGTATGGGTATAAATAATCTAGGAGTGGCCGGAGCTAGAGAGTTACTAGGATATTTAAGTGTTCCTAGGCTTTGCCAATTTCTATAGGCGCTTTATCTATAACTACTTAAATATTACTTAATACCTATCCAACTATATTGCGGAAGCTTCTTAAGACCTAACCTAAGAAGTAAAAAGCTTAAAGGTAGTAAGGAAGAAAACTAAAAAGGGACTAACTAAATAGTATAAACTATAGTTATAGCCTAGAAAGGTTTAAAAGGCCTTTTAAAAACTTTTCGTAAAGTTTACGAAAGCTTTATTACTGCGGCATTTTAACCTAGATTAGCTATTAATAATAATTACTAATATATTAAATTTTACCTTTATTAGTATCTTACTATAACCTAATAGGCATCCAGACGCTACCTAGCTCCACTAAAGACTAGTAGTATTCTATAGTAGAAAATTCCAGGGGCCTAAAGTTAGGTATTATACCTACGATAAGGAACTGCTAGCTATAGTTAACTGCTTTAAATAGTAGCGATATTACCTTAAGCACGCGAGCTATACTACTTATATACTCTTAGATTACTATAATCTATACTACTTTATAACTATAAAGGAGCTTATACCTTAATAAGCTAAATAGGTAGAGAAGCTCGCGTAATTTAATTTTAAGATTAAATATAAGCTAGGGGAAAATAACTCTGCTAATAGATTGTTATGACGGCCAGACTATACCAAAGGCTTTAAAACGGGAGAAGGAAAATAGATAATAGATATCTTGCTCCCTATATTATAGAATAAGCTTTAGGTATAGGATGCTTAAGTACCCATAGCTCTATATACTAAGTCTTAGGTAGTATAAGCCCTATTAGTTTCTATTAATGTTCTAGCTAGTACCCAGTCCGTTGCTAATAAGGGTCTAAATATACCTAGATAGAATATCCCCAATATATTCTTAGAACTTAGTAATATATTATCCCTAATTGTTAAGCTATCCCCTTAAGCTAATAGCGAAGCTATAAAGCAATTAGAACTTGGAGCCCTATAATAACTAAAGGACTTTAACCTTATAGCGACCTTCCCAATATATACGCATTAAAGAGTTGCAAAATCTATAGTACTATCTAGTTTTATACTTAGAGTAGTATAGGATAAAATAGCTTTTACTTAGAAATTATCTAAAAGGTTAACGGATCTTATCTGTAAGGTATAATAGAGGGACGCTTCCTATATAAACCTTAATGTGGAAGTAGACCGGAAACGTGACGGAAAGAAAGCTACTAGGCGCTATTATTGGGAACTAGACCTAATGGGCCTACTGCGTAGAGGTGGTAAGGTTTAGGTGCTATAAGAAGTAAATCTACGACAGAAGATTCTTATAAAGAATTACGATGATCCTCTGGGTGGCCACTATGGTTAAGTAAAAATAGTAGAATTACTTTAGCGTAAATACTATTAGCTAAGACTTAATTAGGAAGTAAAGGAGTATATTAGCTATTATAAGAAGTATTAAGTATATAAGATCCGTAGGCATAAGCTATAGGGTCTACTTAAATTAGTTCCCCCCGCTAGTAAGCTATAGTAATATTATGCTATAGACTTTATTACGGATCTCCCGCTATTTAAAGATAGCTAAGAATAAATATATGATTTGGTCCTTGTACTTATTAATAGGTTTTTAAAGTATATTTAATACCTTCCTATTAATAAGATAATTAATATATAAGAGCTTACTAACCTAATTAAGGAGAAATGCTTTCTTAAAGTAGATTAGCTATACTCTATTATTACTAATAGGGGCAGCGTCTTTATAAGCTAATACTAGTTAAATCTATGCTTTTATTTAAAGATAGACTACCGTTATAGTATAGCTTTTTATTTATAAACGGATGGGTAAACGGAACGCTAGAATTAGGAACTAGAGTCTTACTTATAAATATATTTAAACTACTAGTAAGATAACTAGTGTAAGCTACTTCCGTATATAGAGTATGCTTATAATTTAAAGCAATATATATTATATAAGTATACACTAATCTAGATTACCTATGGCGTTTAATTATTTAGGTTTAATAGTATACCTAATAATTACTAGCTAAGGCCGTATAATTAGTTATAGGATTCTATTGGGAAGTCTAAGGACTATTACGGGACTTAGTTAATCGAGGCACGAGCGCCGTAAAGAACGTATGCAAGCCTGTACAATTAGATTGTTTATCGACGAGGATATTAAGCTGAGGAGTAGAAGGTGGAGGAAAGGACGTCTATATATATGCGCTAAGTCTTAAGCGAGCCCCTAACTAGATCCGTTACGGGTGCCGTAACAAGGACATCTACTAGAGAGTATAAGGATACCTTTAGGAATGGAAGGAGTAATAGAAGTATATAAAGCAGAGCTTATAAGATACCTAAGAGTAGTAGAGACTTTGGTATAACTATAAGCACTAAAATAAGCATTTTAGAGTAGGCGATAAGGTTCTATTATGTTTAATAAATATTAAGACCTATTGACTATTAAAGAAGCTTAATATAAAATACCTAGGTCCCTTTTAAGTTAAGGAATAAATTAGCAAGCTAGCTTATTATCTCTAGCAACCCCCATCTATAGCCTATATATATTTAGTGTTTTATATAAACCTACTAGAGCTATAGTATAGACTACTACCGGAAAAGAACTTCCGTTTAGGCCCAATTAAACACCCTAAGGTAGTAGGCGAGTAATATAAGGTTAAAGCTATACTACGCTATAAGCCTGTTAAGAACAAGCTTTAATTTAAAGTTAAATGGCTAGGCTAGCCTACTAAAGACTCTATATAGGAACTAGAGGATTACCTTAATTATTGCAAAGATATTCTAAAAGAATATTGGGACTAAGGTTTACAATCTACAAGTTATAAAAAGCGCTCTGATACTACGGTGTCATTGCGACCTATAAAAAAAGCTTGCGAAAAGAGTAAATAGGTTAAATCGGGTATAAAACGGATAGGCTCCAGAAACCATAGGGATAGGGCTACAGCCTAAGACAGGATAGGTTCTTAGCCTTTTTATATATATAGCATAGAGTTAATAGGGCATTTTGCTAGAATTACATTCCTATTTATTTATCTATATTAGGAATATTGTTTTTAGGGCTTTTAGGCCCTTTTTAAAAGCCTTTTAAGGCCTTCCCGAGCACCTAATTAAGGTCCTCAATTACTACTATATATAAAAATAAATCCCAAATGCCTAATCCGAAAAGCCACTATGCCTTATCCTTAGGAGTAAGATTAGTATCTATCGGCCCTCTAAGGGATGGCTAATAAGAATGAGATTTAGAACCCTTAGTAGGGGTATAAGTAGGCATAAAAACAGGGGCAGGATGATAAGGTATAGCGAGGGCAGGGATCTTTAAACGCTTAATACTAATATTAGGTCTAAACTAATACTAATAAAGCTATTGCGGCGTAAGCTTATAGTTAATAAAGACACGCTTAAGCCCAGAATAAATAGAGATATTAGCTGGCTGGTATAGTCTAGAACTACTAAGACCTTGCTACGGTAACTGTTAGTTACCTATCTGCTAGGTACCTAAAGGGTAACCTACCTAATACCGTATTATATTATACTCTCTTAAAACTTGACGCGTATACGCGAACTCCTTTCTATAGTAGACGGCAACCTTCTTTTCATTACCCCTATCCCTTACCCTATCCTTAGTATACCAACCTTACTCTTATATTAGGCGTTGCTAGCTAGCTTACTAAGAATTATAGGCGGTATAAATGGCTATAGTATAGTCTTAAATTCAACTAAGTTATTTAGCATTTGCGCTAGAATAAGAAAGAGCCCAGGCGATATAGTAGTTAAGAATATTAAAGGAACGTCACCACTTAGGCCTAGGCTATTAAAGCTTAAAGTTAGCAATAAAAGTCTATTAAGAATAGAAAAGCTCACCTTAACGTAACTGCCGCTTTTAGTACGCATGTATTAATTATAAAGACTAAAGGTATTAGATCTAATATAGTGCGTCTTATTATAAGCCTCCAGAATCCTATTATTAGATTTCTGGTTTTTTAAAGACGTATAGGCAAAATTATTAGGTAGGACTAGTACCAGTTATAAGTTAGTGGAGGTTATGGTTCCATATATAAAGGCAGGGCTAGGATACGCTGTAAAATCTACTTAAAAGAGTAGTTAGTAGGAGAACAAAGAGGCATATTAAATTATTAATTGAAAAAAATCTTAATAATATATTAAAGATATGTCTAAAATTAAACGAAGGTTAATAATGGGAAAGTAAGATGTTAAGGAAAAGGAGCAGCTTAATAAGTAAAAGTGTCCTTATATTTTACCATCTAATACCCTTCTGGTAAATAGCTGTAATCTTACCAATATAACTCCATTACAATAGCGCTATTTAAAAGGAAGGAAACACGCGTATAAGTTATTTAACTATCACTTTCTTATATAAAAAAACTAACTACGCGGCCGGGGGAAGGCAATTAAGACGTTAAATTAAAGACGTATATAGGTTAAATTAGACCTAAAACAATACTATAGTATTAAAGAACAACGTTATAGACGTTCTTAACAATCGCATAATAGCTACAATTGCTATCGCGAAATGTCCCTGTTTGCTAGGTAGTAGAGCTATACTAAATATACGGCATATAACCACCAGATTTAAAACTATATACACTAAATCTTAAGAGATAAGTCTCTTTAACTAACTAATTAATACCTTAACTGCATCTAATAGCCTAAGGGCAAATGCGAGAGTAATGTGTTAGTAAAGTAGGGGATTATAAGAAAAGAATTATAAGAAAGGATTATAGACTATATCTTAGTAGTTAAAGATAACGGCAAGCTAAGGCTTTATATATTAAATCCTATACCAAAAGGTTCTACGGAGCTATACTAGAACACTAAATTGCCTATAATACTCGTGATTAATTACAGACCGGCATAAAGGCTTAAAAGTAGAGTTATATAAAAATCCCTATATTAGCTTAGATAGTTACTAGTATACTTCTAATAGGCTTCTAATAGGTCTCCTAGCAATCCTTACGTCTTTTCTCCAGTTACGTTTTTTCCTTATTAAGGTTTTTTAGGAGTTCAAAGCAGGGGTTAGATAGATAGATAATATATAGCGGTATACTAATATCTCTCTAAACCCCTTCCGGGACGAGCCCTTATAATCTCCCTATTATAAGGTAATAGCGATTAGGGGCTAACTATAAGAAGGGGGGGGTAATATAAGGGATATTATTATAGACACCTTAGGATGCCCTTAGGACAACCCCCGGACGCCCCTTAAATAGTTACCAGTTATATACTAAAGGCACGTGCCTATAGTATATAGTCTCTACAATCCCAGAGGCCTTACCTCCTTAAGGATTTATCTCTTTTACTAATCTATCCTATTCTACAATCGTGTCCTTATAGCCCCCTATCTATAAGATCCCCTTATAGATTAGGTAATAACACTAGTATAATAGATACTAACTTGCAACTAGTTACTATTAGATAGCTATAGGAAATGGTTAATTAATTAATAGATAATAATAGAATATTTAAAGAAAGGATTAATAGAATCGGAGTAGCTAAGGCTAAGTTACCCTTAATTAAGCAATTCTTAGGGGAGAAGTTAAAACTTAAGGAATTCCTTATATAAATGCACTTTAAGGTTATATAGGGAGTTAGACTAGGAACGCCTATAGATTAAGTTACTTACGCAGAATTATTCTTAACGGAAAGGGCACTTAAGTAGTTTAAACCTTACCTTATGGAGGTATAGGAGTATAGCATAATAACTACTAACTAGGAGGTATAATATATATTCTTAAGTTAAAACGGGTTTATAGAATAATTAATATAAATATTTAGAGACCTAGAGGTAACTATTATAGTAAAGAGAAAGCTTTAAAACCTAGTATAATAAACTTTAATAGTTAAATACACGACGTAGTTTTAAATATTAGTAATATAAGTTAAATAAAATAATAAGGCGCTTATGGCACAGTATAAGTAAGGACTTAAGGCGAAAGTCTAGAATATAATTATCCTAATAGAAGATGCGGATACTCTTAGGGATTTAATTAATTAAGCAATTAAAATTAATAATAGAATCTACCAAAGAGAGCAAACTAAAAAGGGTTAGGATAGAGTTCTATAGTTATATAAGGCGTAGGGCATGCAATAATATAGTTAAAGTTAAAAACTATAGTATAGCGCAGAGCTAATAGACCTAAGTAGTATTAAAGAAAATTAAAAATAAAATAGACGACTATAGAAACCTAAAGGATAAAAATTAAGTAATTAAAGGTTTAAGGAGCAGAGGCTAAACCAGGGATTTTAGCAGTAAAAGACGTTTAGACGGACTCTATAGTAAAAAAAATAGTTTAAAGAAAGAGCTTATATAAATTGCGGAAAATAAAGTTATTACGTTAAAGACTATAGAAGTGGATAGAGTTACTATATAGTAAAAGGAACGAGACTAGTAGACGATATATACGTATAGAGGGATAATAATATACTATAAGGAATAAAAGAATATTTAATTAAAAGTTTCGCGTTTTATTATAATAACGTATACTAAATTTATAAAGACGCTAAGTATAGCGTAAGCTATTAGCTATAGGAGCTAAAATTATTGTTGGTAGGGGGGGGGGGGTACGTGGACATCCACAGGAGCTTCCTGAGATCACGTGATTGCTTTCGCCTGTTGTATATATTCTCATCCTTTGAGACTACTCCACCTTATGGAGTCCTCACACCACCATACACCTGCATTCCCGTGTGACAGGTTATGAGCCCTTTTCGCAGCTTCAAGATTCAGCTTTATTACAGCTATTGACTCCATCGCTGCACCAGATACGTCAGATCGATCAATTGGACGCGCACGATTGACGCGGCTGAACGCGCACGTACGACATCAACAATCGACCCCCTGACACCAGATTCGTCAAATTCGACCGCGCACGCGTTGCGACGAAGTCGACCTTTTTTGACACCACGACGTCAGATCTTGACACCAGATCATTAGCTACTCGGGTTCTTCGACTGCCAGAGGTCAGGAGGAAAGACTATACCTAGGGGAAGGATAATACCCGGGGGTCAAAGACCAGCGGAAGGATTTTATACGAGAGCTCGATCGATCGGCCAGCTCCATACAATAGAGCCATGGCCGAACACCAGAACTACCACCGATATACTGGACGTCGCTACTACGATGGCGGCTTGGTAGAACGGAAGGTTCCGATTTTACAAGACATCGGGGACTTTCTTGCATGGAAGTCAGAAGTTATAGTACATCTAGATCTTTAAGAGCTTCCACCAGATCAAGAAGTTATCTTCATAAATGCATGCCTATCGCAAGATGTCAGAGAGAAGCTACCTAAGGGGGAAATATTAAGTACTCAGGAGCTTATGGCCAAGATCGAGGTACTGCATAGAAGGACTTTAAGCATCGAGACATCGACACCAGATGCACCTAGAGGACCCGCTGAGGGGGGTGCCGCTCGATATACTTCCTCACCAGATACGCCTATATCGGCACCAGTTACAACGACTACATTGTCACCAGAGTCATCGAATACAGCGCAGCCAGCAGCCCGTGCAAAGAAGACAACCTGTCAAAGATGCAAGAGACAACTCGAATCAGGAAACAAGCTTCATAAGCATTTGAGAGAGAGCTGTAGATATACCCGGCAGCAACGAGAGACTCGACCGAATACGACGGCTTCATCCAAAGCCTCACCATATCAAAAGACGTCACTGTCGCTTGACGAGATCCGATTCGATCTACAAGAGAATCCATGGGCAAACGACTACGGCAGCAACGACGCACCAGCTTCAAATTGAAGCGCTGGATCGATCGATCGATTCGACGATCTTGACCCTTTTCAATTCTTCAACGACGCGAGCACACGATTGAGCTTTGAGATTTGAGCTTCCTACACCAATTTGACTTCCTTATTCCCTACCATTTGTATACTACACCACGGCCTTGCTTAGAAGGACGATATACCCACTAGCGCTTGTTTTTTGATAGGGCTTGGAGAGCTCCTGTGTCTGGGGGGGTGTGTTGGTAGGGGGGGGGGGTACGTGGACATCCACAGGAGCTTCCTGAGATCACGTGATTGCTTTCGCCTGTTGTATATATTCTCATCCTTTGAGACTACTCCACCTTATGGAGTCCTCACACCACCATACACCTGCATTCCCGTGTGACAATTATTAAAGTTTAGAAAAACTAACAAACCAGTTTATAAATTAGATATTAAGGATAATAAGTTTAATATAGGTGAAATATTTAGTGACGATAAGGTAATAAAAGTAGCTTACTGGGAGTATATAGACCTTAGAAATATTATAAAAGAGGTAAAAAATAATTCCACTATAGAATAGGGAATATTAGTAGGGATTAAGACCCCACTAGATATAATATTTATCGCTTTATAAGACGCAAGAGAAGTAAGACAATAAACTACTTTGGTACTTAATAAAGGCAAAAGGCTAAAGGCTTAAAATTCTTAGGAAGAGATAAGAGACGACTAAAATTCTTAAGATAAGATAAGGTAAGCTTAAGGACCTATAATAGACAATAACCGATAGAGTAGAGTAATGGCTTAGTTTAGTAATATATAAATAAGCTTAGGACGAAGTTTTCTAAAGATATAAGACTCTTAAAACAAGATAAGTAAGATTTAAAACTCTTAAGACGAGATAAGAACACTATAGAAGCCTAATTAGACTAAGGCTAAAGCAAATCTTAAGATAAAAGCAAGCTTATGATTAAGAATCCTATAAGATTAAGATTTTAGCAACAGAATAAGGACTATTAAAGATATTATAAGTAAGGCTTAGCAATAGGATCGAAATATTAATACTATAATTAAGAAGTAAGAGAACTTTAAGGATCTACTTATAAGACGCAAACTAAAAAAAACTATAAAAGAATTTAGGTAAAGAATTATCGTATAGTAAGAACAGAAACTAACTAAGAGATCTAGTATACTAGGTTGTATAAGGGACAGAGCACTTATATAAAGAATTACTAATAGGCCTAGGGTAGGCACGCTAAGAGCTAAGTAGCTTACTAAATTAGAAGATAAAGAGGATCTAGGGATTCTTACTATATTTAAAAAATAACATATAAAGGGCTGTTACGATATAGTAATAAGAAGATACTTCCTTACGGATAAGCCGTATAGCTGTACTAAAAGTGGTATAGACAGCGATATAATAATAAGTAGGAAGATTTCTATATATAGTTAGATAAGTAAGTTATTTAGGACCACCCAATTATAGAAAAGGCTATAACTTATATTAAAGGAGCCTTAATTATAACGTTAAAGGATCTAGAGAAATAATTAGAGGACTAGAAAAGTAAGAGATATATCTTAGTACCTGCGAATAAAGTTATAACGTTTAGATTAATATAATAAAGGTTTAAACTTAAAAATCAAAATAAGTTAAGAGTTAACCTAAAGCACTTAGCGCACTATATGCTATCATAAATTGTATACGTGGACGATATATATGAAATATATAAAAATCCAAAAGAAAAGAATCGGAAATACCCTATAAGGATATATTAGGCGCCAGATAAGTAATAATATAGGAATACTAAGTATATATATAGATAGCATCTAACGGAAATATAAGAGTTAGAGGACTTAATACTTTAACTAAAAAGATTTCTTATAGAAGAATACTTAGACGGATAATAGTGGTGGGAATGCCTAGAGAATACGTGTTTATAGTGTATTAAAGATAAAAAGTAAACTAGGTATTAGCTATAAAAAAATAAGCTAAGTGTAATAGAATTAAATAGCTAATAGTTAGGAAAAGTAGAGGCCTATAGAACTAAAGGGAGCTAGTAGTAGAGCCTTAAACCCTTAAAGGAATTTAAGGACAATACCTAAATTTATAAGTTAATTAGTAAGATTAATAGTTTAAAGCACTAATAGATAGTGAAGTAACGCGGAACTATATTTTACTAGTAGTAGTTAAAAGAATAGGATTACCTTATAGATAAAAGGAGCAACTTTACCTATTAGTTATAATTTTAGGAGATCTAATAGCCTATAGAGGAGGGATTATTAATCTTAAAATAGGACCTATTTAGATAACCATTAAAGGAAGATAAATTAAGATGTCTTTTAATATCCTACTATTAGGATAGGATAAGGTAGTATTAGGAATACCTTAGTTATAGGAATATAATCTAAGGATTAATTAGATTATAGAATAGGTTAATATTAGAGATACTTAATAATATAAAATACAATAATAGATTAAGTTAGTATAATACTAAGTTAGAGTAATATATAAAGAGACTAAGCGAGGCTTAAGTTATATACTAAAGAGATACTATAAGTATGGTAAGAAACTATAGAGCCTAAAAAAAGGCTGGCAAATTATATAGTATAGGATTATAAGATAGAGCTAAAACTAGGAATAAGTCTAAGGTTTTTTTTAACCTATAAGCTTATTAAAGAAGAGTTAAGAGTACTTAAAGAGTTTATCTAGGAAAACTTATAAAAGGGATATATTAGACTATTGCAGTTATTAGTAGGTTATCCAGTACTATTTATACTAAAAAAGAACAGGAAACTTAGGCTATGTATTAACTATAAATGGTTAAATAGCATTACTTAGAAGGATAGGTATCTGTCGGTATCACCCAAGTGCACTTGATTGACCTATTAACTGTTGAATTGATTCTTGTCTAATAGGTATCGAAAGCAGAGGATCATAAGGATCGCGGTGCCTAAGTAGGGGGTTAATTAGTCATCATAAGGGTGACTAATTAAAGACATGACGACGACACGTAACCACATAACTTCTATCCATATATTCCGACAGTATCCTTTACCCTTAATTAGCGAAATCTAGGATTAGATAAGTAATACGCAAATTTTTATAAAGATTAATCTAAGATAGGCATACCATCAGATTAAAATTAAGGAAGGCGATAAATAAAAGGTAGCCTTTAGGTTAAGAGAAGGACTATATAAACTATTAGTTATATAATTTAGGTTAATAAATACACTTATAACATTTTAGGAGAGCACCTTAATGAGTTTATTATAGCATACCTTAATATTATTATTATCTACTTAATAACTAAGAAAGAGTACGGAGAATATATTAAATGGGTCTTAAAGAGACTATAAGAAGAATAAATGCTAGTAGCAATTAAGAAATGTAAGTTCTTTATAAGGAAGACCAATTTTATTAGATTTATTATTAAACTAAGTTATATTAGTATAGACCTAAAGAAAATTAAAGCTATAGTAAGTTGGTAAGAACTAGAGAATGTAATATAGTTAAGGTTATTCTTAGGGTTTTGCAATTATTATAGGAGGTTTATAGTATAATGGTTAAAGAATATTAAACCGTTTACTAGGCTTATAAAGAAAGAGGAACTATAGGTATAGGGAGATAAGTAAAGAAAGTTGTTTAAGGAACTTAAGGAGCTATTTACCTAAGAGCTAATCCTTAAAATCTACTAACTAGGATTAAATACGGTTATGGAAACGGATGCATTAGACTATATACTAGGAGTATACTTATTATAGAGGTATAAGGACGTATGGCATCTAGTAGCATATTATAGTAGAAAGATAACACTATTAGAGTTAAACTATAACGTTTATAACAAGGAGTTATTAGGTATAGTTATAGTATTAAAGAAATAAAAGGCATTCTTACAAGGCGTAGAAAAACTTTTTATAGTTAAAATAGATTATAAAAACCTAGTAGGGTTCCTAATAATAAAAGAACTTAATTAAAGATAGGTTAGATAGGTAGAGATACTTATAGAATACTATTTTAAGATTTAGTATACTAAAGGGACTAAGAATATAAGGGTAGATATACTTAGTAGAAAAGCTAAACTATAAAATAATAAGAAACTATTAGGAGTAATACTACGCAGAGATAAAGATAGATTAATTAGATATAATTACCCTAAGATAGTAGCAACTTAAGAGGATAATAAACTAGAAAAAGTCTATAAAACACTAGAAAGCTTTTAGGTATAAAGAATTCTAAAAGTATAGCTAAAAGATCTATAGATAAATATATATAAAAATTAAGAAATAAAGTATATCCTAAAGAGCATAGCAAAATATTTTATAGAAGATTTCTATAAGGGAATAACTTAGGGACATAGTAGAGCAACGGGCTTAGTGTTAAGACTTTAGGAAGAATATATTATTAATAGAATCTAGGGCATAGCCAGAAAAGTAATAAAGGAGTATCTAAATTGCTAAAGAAATAAACTAATAAGGTATAAGCTATATAGAGGGCTATAACCTATTAAAATACTAGAAAGACTATAGGAGGTTATATTATAGGACTTTATTATCAAGTTACTAAAGTTAAAAGATCCTATTACTAAATAAGAATATAACGCAATCTTAATAATAGTGGATAAGTTAACTAAATAGGGTTACTTTATAGCATATATAGAAGAAATCTTAGCAGAAGATATCGCTAAAATCTATATTAAAGAAGTATTTGCAAGATATAGAGTACTAAGTAAGATTATATTAGACAGAGACCTAAGATTTATAGTAGTATTTTAAGAGGTATTCTTAACGGAATAATGAGTTAGAGTAGTAACTTCTATTATATATTATTTATAGACGGATAGATAAATAGAAAAATTAAATTAGACGCTAAAATAGTATCTAAGATATTATATTAATTATATATAGAATAATTGGGCATTATTATTACTAGTTACGCAGTTTGTATATAATATAACACTATAAGAAGGAATAGGCATATTACTATTTAAGGCAAATTATGGATATAGGCTAAGAATATTATTATTACTATAATAAGTAAAGAAAATAAGTAGTATAGCTAAAGAAAGAATAAAGATACTAATAAATCTTTATGTAGACCTTATAGAATTAGCGAAAAAGGTATAAAAGAAAAGAAAACGGTATTATAACGCTAAGAGATCTAAGGGACTAGATCTTAAGGAGGGGGATAAAGTATAGCTACTATATAAAATTTTTAAGAGTTGACAACTAAGTAAGAAATTAGGCTATATTAGACTAGGACCTTTTAAAATTATATAAAGGATTTTACCGGTTACGTTTAAATTAAACCTACTAGCTAAGATAAAGATCTACCCTATATAGTATATCGCAATACTAAAGCTAGTATATAAGAATATAGAGCTACTAGTTTATAAAGTAGATATATATAGAGGATAAGAGGAAGACAAATAGTAAGTTTTAAAGATTATTAGTTATAAGGATATTAACAATAAAATATAGTACAAGGTTAAGTAGATAGGCTATAATAAGACTACCTAGAAGCTACTAAAGAATCTAAAAAACGCTATAAAAAAGGTATAGAAGTATTAAAAGAAATTAGGTTAGGCAGTATTAATAAAAAAATATTACTAAAAAATAAATTACCTAAGGAGGACCTAAGAAGAGCAGTTGCCGAACTACTTAGATTTATTTCCTTCTTAGATAAAAGAGAATCCGTTTTTTTTATTATTAAGTTCCTATAAACCTTATTTTATAAGTTTCTACTTCTTAAAACAAACCTTCTTATAAACCTTTTTAGGATAGAGTAACTAAGTAGATACCGTAATACGGGCATTTAAAGCCTTCTATTCCGTATTATAAGAATATTTTAACTTAGTAAGAGCTTAAGACAACTCGCTATTAAGATAAGTAGTAGTAGATTAAATATAAAACCCTAAAATAAATTAACTAGGAAACTAAATAACTATTAAAAGTAATAAAACGCGTATATTTAGTATTAGAAGTAAAGCGAATATTATAGGATAAATAAATATTTGCTTTAGTATACTTTAAATAAGAGGACGGTTATTGCGAAGATAGACTTACTAACGTAATATAGACTAATCCCTCTTTCGCACAATAAGAATATAGAGATGGTATAATTTTACTAAGCGATAATATTGCAGTAATAGTGCGGGCACGACGCTAGGCGTATAAAGAAGAAGAAGCTTTAGGTATAATAAGCAATAATATTAACTAAATTAATTAAATAGATATTACACCTCTAGTAAATAACTTAGAGATATTAAGAGTCTTTAAGGATAAAGATAAAAGGGAGGGAGATAGTGTTATAGACGCTTTAAGTATAATATTATAACTACTAGGAGAGGAGTTAGAAGCAGCTAGTTAGTTAATTAAAATACGGTTTAGAATAGAACCGGTAGAACTATATAATAAGGAATAGTAACTAAGGTTATATAACGTGCTACGTATTAAATAAGAGGAATAAGGGGAACTTATATACCTTATATATAAGACGTACCTTACATATAAAGAGGATTTCTTAGGAGTATGGTTATATATTTAAAGGACTATAGTCCCTACCCAGATAGTTCTTCTCTTTATAGTGAATCTTAGAATATAATTAGAGTTAATCTATTGGGCAACTACTCCACTAGTTATTATTACGTTGTTAACTTCTTGTTTACCTATATATCCAGCCTATTAATAAGTCTACCGTAGTTCCTGCTATAAGGCTTTGTTATAAGTAGCCTATATATATACCTAAAAAAGGACTAAATTAAGTAATAAATTGAATCAATAATAATAGATAGAAGATAACCTTTAGGTGTAATATAAAATTTGGTATGCTAAGAAATATTGCAATATTATCCGAACATTGGTAATATTGGCAATACCGATATTTTATTGGTCCATATTGGTGCCAGCACTGCAATGAATTTGCTCCTAGCGCACGGTCCTCCTGACAAGGGGCTTCTAGATTTGTATTAGTGCAGAGGGTCGAAGTTCTTCGGAGCAGCTCTTCCTCGCTAACTACTCCGTAACCAGCTGAACGAAACTTGTGCGCCCTATGGTCCGTACACTCTAGCTGTAGTCCCCTAGACTGCCACCAAAGCTAGATTCTCTCTCATACTCATCAACACAAGCAAGTATCCTCATAGGTATGCTCGTGCGTTCATCCAGCTCCACAAAACTCACAGAGTAGTCAACAGCTTTCAACAACTTAGCATACATCTGCACTAACTCAAATACTCTCTAGTTCACGGCGTCATGCCTGGATACCGCCATTCCCCGCATTTGCAGTCTTATAACATTCGTCTACTCCAACTCCTTCCCGGAAAGGAGAACTCAAAGAATGTACAATGCAAACTCTTCGAATGTGCCTTGCAAAAATCGGATGAAGTATCTCGCCCGTATGAAGCACTGTCGTATGTTTGGGGCAGTACGGAAAACCCTCAGTCTATCATCATCTTAGAAGATCAGAAGGACGATCAAGAGTTCACAGTTACGCAAAATCTTCACGCAGCACTTCTGCACCTTCAAGATCACGATATCCCCCGAATCCTCTGGGTGGATGCTATTTGCATCGACCAATCAAACAACACTGAGAAAGGATCTCAGATTTTGTTGATGGCAGAGATCTATGCAAAAGCAAGCCGGGTAATCGTTTGGCTTGGAGAAGCTCAAGAATATAGAGACCAAGCGCTTGAAACGGTTCGTGTCGCAGCCGAAAATCCAATGGATCTTTCAAAAACACAACCATTTCAACAGCAAAGAATTTCGATGCTTCTCCAAAGGCCGTGGTTTCGACGAATCTGGGTAAGAAATCACTGACATATGATGCTAAAGTAGGAGTAACTAAATACCGTTCTAGGTTCTGCAAGAAGTGGCTGCAGCTCGTCAAGTCCTGATAAAGTGTGGCTTTACAGAGATTGATGGCCACGTTTTCTGTTTAGGATTGGAGTACCTAAACAGAACCCTGCAGATCCCCATGAATCCGGTAACCTTCCTGATACGACAGGCGATATTCCGGTCCAGGCATATACCAAAGACGCAGGAAAGGTTTTCGCTTAACATCTGTTCTTTGGGTGAGCTGGTTGACATGTACCATGCTCATGAAGCCACGGAACCCCTTGACAAGGTATATGCTTTACTCGGAATGTGCTCTGATGATCTCACCACAGTTGGACTAGGGCCGGATTACACAATTCAATGGGGAGAATTATCGCAGAAACTCATCAAGTTTCTCTTCGGCCACAACATTACTGTTGAGACCTCGGACAACATTCAGACGGCCGTTATCAAGACCAAAGGTTGTGTTCTTGGCAGGGTATCCTCGGCTCGGAGCAAAAATGATCTAGGAAATAGACAGGACGTGGAAGCCGCTTTCAAGGTCAGATCGATGCAATCGGGAACCACAAGAGACGGTAACGCTCACTGGACCCTCCGGATCACGTCAAAATCCATTCAGGATGGAGATCTTGTCTGCTTCCTTGAAGGAGCCCGAAAGCCAACGATCATTAGAGTAATCGAGAATTATTCCGCCATTATTATGAGTACAGCTACTCCTCCGAAGCGCATACGTACAGGAAATGGACATATTGAATGGGCGGAATTTATAAAGACAGCATCTTTTACTCGTGATTTTCTACTTATCTGGGACTGGAAAGTTTCTCTCAAGAATTTGCAACATCCTGGCAAATACGACGTTTTGATACAAACAGATAATCGGCAGTCGCAACCAACGAAGATGGAATTTGCCGACAGTCTAGATGACGCATTTAGAACATGGAATATTGCACAAATATTAGGAGATGCAGAAGTCTTTAAAGAAGCAGAAGAAAAGAAACAAAAAGCAACAGAAGTATTTCAGAGAGTAGTTAGAAAAGAACACCTACATTCTCTAGAATGTTCTTGCAGTCAGGTACCGCTATTATGGGCTGCAGAGAATGGAGATGATGCGGTAGTAGGCATGCTACTTGCAAAAGATGACGTTGATTTAAAGATAAAGGATTACTCCGGTCAGACACCGCTGTCGTGGGCGGCCGAGAACGGGCACGAGGCCGTGGTCAAGCTGCTGCTCGAGGCGGGCAAGGTCGACGTCGATTCAAAGGACAATAACGATCAGACACCGCTATCGTTGGCGGCCCGGAACGGGCACGAGGCTGTAGTCAAGCTGCTGCTCGAGACGGGCAAGGTGGACGCCGATTCAAAGGACAGTAAATACGGTCAGACATCGCTATCGTGGGCGGCCCAGAAGGGACACGAGGCCGTGGTCAAGCTGCTGCTCGAGACGGGCAAGGTCGACGTCGATTCAAAGGACAGTAACAGTCAAACACCGCTATCGTGGGCGGCCCGGAACGGGCACGAGGCTGTAGTCAAGCTGCTATTCGAGACGGGTAAGGTCGACGTCGATTCAAAGGTCAGTAACAGTCGAACACCGCTATCGTGGGCGGCCGAGAACGGGCACGAGGCCGTAGTCAAGCTGCTGCTCGAGGCGGGCAAGGTCGACGTCGATTTAAAGGACAGTAACAGTGTAACACCGCTATCGCGGGCGGCCCGGAACGGGCACGAGGCCATAGTCAAGCTGCTGCTCGAAACGGGCAAGGTCGACGTCGATTCAAAGGACAGTAACAGTCAAACACCGCTATCGCGGGCGGCCTGGAACGGGCACGAGGCTGTAGTCAAGCTGCTGCTCGAGACGGGCAAGGCCAACGTCGGTTTAAATGACGGTAACAGTCAAACACCGCTATCGTCGGCGGCCGAGAACGGGCACGAGGCTGTAGTCAAGCTGCTGCTCGAGACGGGCAAGGTCGACGTCGATTCAAAGGACAGTATCTGTGGTCAAACACCGCTATCGTCGGCGGCCGAGAACGGGCACGAGCTGTAGTCAAGCTGCTGCTCGAGACGGGCAAGGTCGACGTCCATTCAAAGGACAGTAACTATGGTCAGACACCGCTATCGTGGGCGGCCCGGAACGGGCACGAGGCCATAGTCAAGCTGCTGCTCGAGACGGGCAAGGTCGACGTCGATTCAAGGACAGTAACTATCGTCGGACACCGCTATCGTCGGCGGCCCGGAACGGGCACGAGGCTGTAGTCAAGCTGCTGCCTCGAGACGGGCGAGGTCAACGTCGATTCAAATGACAGTAATAGTCAAACACCGCTATCGTCGGCGGCCGAGAACGGGCACGAGGCTGTAGTCAAGCTGCTGCTCGAGACGGGCAAGGTCGACGTCCATTCAAAGGACAGTAACTATGGTCAGACACCGCTATCAGGGCGGCCCAGAAGGACACGAGGCCGTGGTCAAGCTGCTGCTCGAGACGGCAAGTCAACGTCGATTCAAAGGACAGTAACTATGGTCAGACACCGCTATCGTGGGCGGCCGGTACGGGCACGAGGCCATAGTCAAGCTGCTGCTCGAGACGGGCAAGGTCAACGTCGATTCAAAGGACAGTAGCTATGGTCGGACACCGCTATCGTGGGCGGCCCGGAACGGGCACGAGGCCATAGTCAAGCTGCTGCTCGAGACGGGCAAAGTTGACGTCGATTCAAAGGACAGTAACAGTCAAACACCGCTATCGTGGGCGGCCCGGAACGGGGACGAGGCCATAGTCAAGCTGCTGCTCGAGACGGGCAAAGTTGACGTCGATTCAAAGGACAGTAACGGTCAAACACCGCTATCGTGGGCGGCTGAGAACAGGCACTGGGCCGTGGTCAAGCTGCTACAGTCTTTCAACTCCAAATAATTCTAGTTACCCATTGCACTATAACGGGACTTCATTCTAAGAGATTCAAGCTTGACCCCTGCGAGCGGTTAGGACCATTTGAGTTAAATGTATCCTCTGATGTCCATACGGAGAGAATTAATAACCAGAAACCGAATCTAGTCGCGACTATAAGATCCTAACGATCTAATTAGCTAGACCTTATCGATAAGAATAGGACCCAAATCAACGTTGCAAGGGATAAGGAGGATGAATTTACTTCTGCTAATTACTGCTAGCAGTATACAAACAAGCCAAACTTGTTTTAGTCCTCTATAAGAGTTACTGCACCTAATCTGGCTAATTTAGCCGCCGTCTATATTTTACACAGCCCAATTCGGTGTCCTCTAAGCGCTTATATAGTATAGCGAAGCTTATATACTCCCGAACAATGGCCTCTACCAATCCTAAACGGGTGGATATACAGACGGCCATCTATATTAACTAGCGGGTGTTTAATCGACACAGGGGCAAGTATCACAAACCATTCTATTAGAACTAGCTATGTAAGGAAGACCGCCTTAAATAGGAGAACTTAATTGTTAAGCATAAGTATATAGAGGCTAACAGGCGCGTTAGTAAGGTAGCCAATTAATATTGGATATATTTAACCCCTATGTATTAATTTAATCGATTACCAAAAGTTTGCAACGCCAAGTCTATATCTAAAATCCTGGCCGTCGAAAACGGATTCTGCACCTGTACGTGGTGACGGCTACGAACCTGGGCCTTCGAAGTTCAGACCCAGAGCCAACGCAGAGACGTTGCATAGCGCGTGCAAGTAGGACCTGGTGGTTGTGTGCGTCGTGGGGCGTAGTAAAAGGTTTTCACATGGGATGGTGAGATCTCGAAAACCACTACTGACGGTACCCCTTCACAATATAGCCACTAGTTCTCCTACCAAGCACCTATGTAATCTAACGTGGATGAACAGCTTTTAAAAGCATCCCCTAGCCCCTAATGGAAAGCATTAATAACCTTATATTAACGGACGAACGAGCGTACGAGCGAACGAACGAACGAGCAAATATACGGCCCCTCCTAACCCCCAGGGCAGTCGCCCGCGGAGTATGCGGTTACTTGCCGTTTTCAACTACCAAATACTACCTAGCAGCTTGGATTGCGACCCATGGTTTTCCCTATCTCCTTTTAACGGAGTGGTGACCCTTAGAGAGGGCCTAGCTAGGGCCTAGGCACAAAAGATACCCAAATACAACATAATATCCCGCTCGCTTATTAGTATTACGGTGGTTAGAACGGATGAATCCCCCTTACGCCTTCAATGGCTCTAGGGGGGGGGAGGCAAGGCGTATATGGCAGTGGTTTACATAAGAGATAGCATATAGGGGATGGGCAAGATATGGGACACAAAGAGATAATAAGACACAGTAATCGATTAGCAAGGCCTAGCTGGGACGTAGTGAACCCTAGCTTTAATAAGCTAGAGAAGGAAGCAGTGGTTCCCAAGGAGTTTAAAACATCTAAAGAGGAGGACGTGCAGTAGGCCCGTAGGGCCGCTGCTACATGCAAACATGGCAAATTGGGGTTTTTCATCCTACTGAGGCTGCTTATAGGGTTTTTCCTCCCCCAACTGCAGGGTTTTCTTCATGTAAATTACAAGTTTTCCCCCCTGTGACGGAGTAGTCTGCGTGGGCCAAGATAGGATCCGTATCAGACGTTAATCAAAGAACTACTACTATATCTAAAATCCTATATATTTTATATAGTGGTAGTAATTTTGAATTGATACGCGTATTTTAGTAAGCAGAGCTTATGACAATACAATATGTAATTTTAGAGACCCCAGCCCTACCAAAAGCATACGCTGTGGGGTCCCCAAAACTGACATCCCAAACGAAAGAGTGGACACCGAGTTCAGGCTTGAAGATGAACTTCACGAAGTGACGCTCTCCCTTCGAATTAGTTAAGGTAAATGTGTTAACACCGAAACCTACGCTCATTATTAGTACGAACGATGCTATATGATCAAACTAATTATTATCGTTGAATATACCCCTGCATCATACGACACGAGCGGGGAATAGCGTGATCGGACTGCGTCCACATGAACATGTGGGTTGCTTCCGGATGCCATGCGGCATCGGTAGGACATTCAAGGCATTGGTTACTGTCAGACCGGATATCTTAGCATGAACTAGAGTCCCAAAAGTTATTGTGAGCTGTCTGAGCTTGAGGAACCTCATTATGGGGCTCTGGCTTTCCTGCATGGATGACATCAGGAAACTTAATAGCGTCCTGAATGAAGAAAATTGGTATGTCGCCGCCAACGGTATCCCAATTGCCCTCTTGAGGGTAGAACTTGACAGTAAATCCACGAACATCTTAGATAGTGTCAGTACTGTCACAACTTCCGAGCACGGTTAAGAATCGGAGGAACACTAAGGTTTCTCTCCAAGTGCCAGTAAGGACGCCGGCGGATGTAACGTCTGCAGCACTTTCGAAGAGTGTAAACTTCCCGAAGGCTCCGGTTCCGCGGGCATGGACGACACACTCTGGAATACGTTCATGATCGAAGCGATGGACCTACACGTCATGTTACCTAACTATGTTCAAATATGCACTTCGGACAACACGTTTGCCACATACCTTTTCCCTAGCGAAGAGATCCTCCAATAGCATAGAGCCTGTCTTGTCTTCATTGACTATCTTCAGCCAATCATCCGTGTTGGATTGCTTCACACCAAAATACGACGTGATGCGCGCATTCTTGTTGTGCACATCTTTGGTGACATTGGAAAGCTGGACGACCTTGGCGCCTTTTTCCCCAACCATGGCTTGTTGTGCTTTTCCAATCCCGCTTGATAGGATTTGTGATGCTATTTGCATTTGTTCGAAGGATTGAAGAGAAGGATCAGTACCCGGAATTGGGCCAAAATTGAGCTATAGAACGAATATAAGGATGTGTGAGGACAGACGTGGCGGTGATGTCCGGGACGTAAATGCGTTCACGTGGGTTTCAACTGCTGCATAGTCCTGAGCCGCATTTGGTACCACGGCCGCGCTGCGACGGACACTACGTCCTGAGAGTCTACGATCGTCGCCATTCTCCTTGTCTGTAGTCTCTTTGAACGTTGTTTTTGAACGTCACTTGAATAGCTGATATCAATCCGTTTACCGAGACGCGCTAGTGATGCCATGGAAATCAACCTTTCCATTCTCAAAGCCCCGATGTCGTAGATCGATTTGAAATGCATTTCCTTAATTCCAATTTTTCAAAGAGTGGAAATCTTTTGAGAGGCTCCAATAAGAGAGATCTTCGTAGCTGATGACGATGCGCTCGCTGGAATGATTTCGCCTCCACGTTATCAACACATCTGAGAGTCTGCTGGGAGGGATGGCGGAAGTTAACGACAGGGTTGCACGTGATGCTACGAAGAGGGTTAGCCTAGCAGATACAGGGGGAAAGGTGAAGAGCAGTCAGCATACCTTAGTCCGCTGTATGGCACAGTGGCTGTATGGCTGATCCGCGATTCGTCAGAGGGGCACAGCTATCTGACTTACAGAAGTGCGGCCTGGCAAGCTCTCTGTACCTAAAGTACCAACCAGTGAGGTCTCGATAAACATTTTTGTACTCGTATCGTACGCATTACAGCTATTGGTGCCGCACATGGGGTGGAATCTCGACGGGAATAGATCAATCCTCCCCTGTCTATCGTTCGACCGTCAACCAATAACGTTTCCTCGGAGGCACTTCAGATGCATTCACCACCACATCATCTTCAGCCCCGCAAAGATACCTTTTACATAATGCCAGGGCCACCCACCCAACCAAGCTAAGTGCAAGCGTAGCCGTCGGCTCACATCCGTAGCAAAACACTAAGCTTTGCGGCCCCGGAGCCTGCCGCCGGAAAGCCTGTTTCTGTGCGAAGCTGCCCAAAGACCTTTTGCATTTCTTTTTGGAAAGCGTTCATGGCGACTGATTAGAGGCGTCGATATGCCGGATTTGAAGCTTGGCGCAGCGGCCAAGGCTGCCGAAAAGCCAACTATTAAAACATGCACAATGCCACACCATCGATTTCTGCAGAATTTTTTAGCGTTGCACTGCACTGCGCACTGCGCTGCACGTCGATCGATCTCACTCCGATGCGAGGGAGGGATATGGCTGAATAGATATGCGCATTAAAGCTTTGGACGAAAAAGTGGGGGTTTATATGGGGAATTGTAATGTTAAACGTTTTGCGTAAGCTTGACTGATGGTTTGCGTTTTGTTTCGGACTTTAAATTTGAATACAGGAACAATTTGATTGCAGTTTAGTGGCAGGATATAAACAGAGTCGACCACTAGCAAATTTGCCCTGCTATCATGACAATGATTCAATAAAACAATTCATCCTCTCGCGAGAATAAATAGTGAAGGTAAAGAGTATGCAACGGTACATCATAAATCATCAAAACGAAGCCATTAATCTAACGATGGAAGAGGACACCCAACCAGACAAACTCTAGACCGCCGTTTCTCCTTGTTTTACTGCCGATCCCTAGGTCAAATGGTGTCTTTACTCCAAGAGCGTGAAGTCCGGAATTCCCGGTTCACCGCCAAAGTAAACCGGCCCGAGTTTGAGGAAGCGCGGACGGCCGAAGGACTCAGAGCTGCTGACACTGCTCGACCGCCTAGCTTTGCGAGGCATATACTCGACTTCAGCTGTCTTTTCTGATCGGTCGATCGGTGAGGACGAAATCTCTGCCGGGATGAACCACTTTTCAGCGGGGTCGATAGCTGGTGTAGCCTCAACCTTCGGAGACTGGACTGGTGGGTGCATCGGATAGGAGGCAGAGGATACGGGAGCAAGGACGAGGAATGTGAAGCCATTCTCATTTTTTGAGCCAGAGGCGTTAATGGTGCTGGTGGCTGGGCTCATGGCCTTGCTGGGAGTGTCAACGGAAGTGTTGGGCGTTTCGGAAGCCATTGTTGACTTGAGGGGTGCGGAGTAAAAGGAAGAAACGGCTGTGAAAATTGCTGGGTTGTGGGAATGAGATTGACTACGAAAGGAATATCAAGTTTTATATATAAACAAAAGATAAGTATTGCGAATGAGAGGATTCGGCGGTACCACACGTGGATCGCCGCCAGTGCGATTCGACAGAGCTGCTGATTGCTTTTGCGGACACACCTAACGCTGCAAGGCGCTGCGATTACCAACTGGCGTAATGCCGCGTGACCAACATGGCGGCGAGTCTACATTCGACGCGGGATTGAGAAGAGAAGAAAAGATAAGATGAGCCAACAGTTGGAACCATTGCAAAACACTTATAGTACTAGAAAAGGATATCTAGGTGCCTAGAAGATCCAACTATTTCACGTTTACGCGTGACGTGAGTTCGCTATAAGGACTTGGTCCATCCTTTCACCCATAAAGCGGGAGACGAGGAAAATCTGGAAGATTTCTATGCTCTACCCTCACCATCTCAAAATGGTTGGCTTCTACCTCAAGTGTTGCGAAGGCTGGTCGATAGGGCCGAACGCAACCCCACAAGCCCGCAGGATGGCGGTCAGAGGGTCAAAGGGACCAAACGATAGCGCTGTGTTAGTCGATTATCTGTTGTTATTAGAAAGCGTAGAAACGCGGGCTCTCAACGGCGCTGCCGTGGTTGAGCTGTGGACGGAAACTTGTTTGGAGCTGTGATTTTTAATGTTTTCGCGCTTCTCTCAAACGCAACCTGAGCCAGCGATCTCTCCGCCTCTTGTCTCCCCCGCATTTCGGGTGGAAGAGGAACCCCATGAACCCCATCGTGAGCGGACACTGTTAACCACCAGCTATTCAGCAGCTCCAGCCGAATATTTGTGGCGTGAGCCCCAGTAACCGAACGTAACCGGCGCCGGGCGTGCTCGGAAAAGCCCCACCGAGGCTTAGGAGCAATGGTGATGGGCTGTAATTGTGATGTAAATTGTGACTCTGGTGGGCTTTTAGAGGAGATCATCCCCATAGGAGCCATAGAGTGGGTGAGGCTGAGAGTTGGGCGAGTGGGTAGTGAAGCGGGTAGCTGAGGGCCGAGTGGCGTGACCAAGGAGAGAAATCCGGATGAGCTGAGAGGAGGTGCGCAGAGGCCCGTGATAGTCAGATGGACGAAGCTGATTGCCGACTACTCGAAGCGCCATTTTCGGTCACTGATGAGCGTGCTGGTGTCTCCTCCGTGACTCCCTGCTGCTGCCCCCTTTATCTTCTTGCCCTGAGGGTCGCTTTAGGCTACTCGGTGGTCGATAAGTGTCACGATCTGCGTCGGGCCGAAGACGCAAGCCATCTTCTTATCCTTGCAGGCCGTTTTTAATGTGACACAACAGCGCTTAAGCAAGGCCACTTCTTGTAGGCATGTAGGTACGCATGTACAGTTCTATCCGATCTCCATGGCCGACCCTCGTGAAAACGCCCTCATTGACTGCCTCGCCGCCTCGCAACTTGCCTTGGCATGGCCCAGGGCAGCTGCCAGAAGACGTTGATCGACATTGCGTAATTCGGCTCTGACTCGAGCGGCTCTAATTACTGTAGGAGAGCATAGACACGCGCTGCCCGATCGACCGACCACGGTCACAGGCTCTCTCGGGCAGCTCATCACGGCAGCTGGCAGCTTTCAAAGGCCTGCTGGCTGATGGGAGATTCAAGGTCACAACCCCACCACCGCCTCCCGTATGTGAATGGCCGTTCTTGGTGGCAGGTAAGGGCAGCTCTGCTGTTCCACTCATCCCGTCCCTTGACCCACCCCTTTCACGGCCTCTGCTGCGTTGTTGCAAGATGCGACGCAGCGACACTTTTCTACAGGAAACTTCTCAATAAGGACCAGGATGCCATGTGCAGATGCAGAGAAGTCTCTGGAACTTGCAAGGGCGCCCCGTCCTGCAAAAACGCTACGGCGAGCTAGATACTCGTACAAATCAGACCGAAGACGCCCGTGAGCGGCCCCGTCGCGGTTCAAGGCTGTGCCGGAGGACAACGGACAGCAGTACGGATTAGAATTTGACACGGGCTGGGACGTCCGCGCAATAGAATGGGAGGCTGCTTGATGCTTGAAGCGTCCATGCCCAAGACCGTGGATCCGCTGCAGAAGAATTCATGGCCTAAACAACGCAATCCATAGCAATAGTCTCTCGCACTTGGGGAAATAACGCCGCTACGGCCAGCCCCTACAGGGCTGATGTTCCTGGAGACTCCGTGACAGGTCTGGCGGGCGAGCAGCCACACAGGATCTGCTCATAGTACAGCAAAGCGTGGAGGAAGTGGGGAGGTAGCTTCGACCGGGCTAATGTACCTGGGTTAGTGTTCGCCTGGTATGCCTGGTATTTTATTACCGTCATATAAAGTCAGCAGCGTTGCGCTTCGACAAGCGAGGCCAGGAATACCCAAGATCCCACGATCCCATCGTCGTTGGCGGTTTCGGGGGGCGTTTGGGCCTTGGATGCAAAGGGCCACGCAATGCGCTGCTTTGAGGTCCGAGGCAGGAGGGGATTGGCATGTAAGTACCGCGCGAACTTTGCAGCAGCATGGTCACTCGCCTGGGTACTTCAGGCTGCCGCTAGCAGCTCCCGGCCGAATCATTGGCCTCTCATGCCGTTCTAATCACCAACCTCGCTGCCCTTCGACTTTCAATAGGATGACCCTGGCCCGGTGTTCCTTGTCACTGAGATGTCCTTGCCTCTTGTCGCACTCGATGTTGTAAACGGCAACGGTAGTAATCTAATATTTTGCCAAAGCACCGTCATTTCGGGCTCGCAACTATGGCTCTATAAAACTCGCACTTGACCCATCTACGCCGTTTTCAATTCTGTGCCAATCCCTTCCACACTTGTTGCTCTACGGTCCACCACGCCGCTCACGCCCTTAACCATTCAATTTAGACTTGCTCCCCGCCAGCACCTCCAACGTGTTAAAATACTCCGCCGCCATTCCACCAATTGCTGTGCCGCAGGCCGATTTCTCCCCGCTGTGCAGCTTCAATTCCAGTTCCAACTCTAGCCCCAGCTTCAACTTCAACTCTAACTTCAACTCTAACTTTAACGCTCACTTCCTTCGACTATAATAAAACCTAGTCAAACGCAATACCCCGCCTCAGCCAAACACAGCAGACATGTGTACCAAAGTGATACACCGGTACAGCTGCAATCATGAGGAGGACGGGGGGACAGCACCATGCGCGACTTGGAGAGGCTCGACTTCGAGAGGCTTGGCTTCGAGAGGCTCGGCCTGCGCAGTGCCGAATACTAAGATCGTCAAACATGAGGAGAAATGTGGAAGGTGCAATCCTCCAAAGTGAGGAAAAATGTGAACGTTGCGATCACTGACAGGTACTTCTCCCGCCAAACAGCTAGAGTGGGGTTACATCGTCTGACAATTCCTTTCTCAGTGTGCCACCGAAGAAATTATCCGGACGGCACCTCATGACGGCCGGTGGCACGCAAACTGGTGTCAAAAACAGAACGCAGGTCGTTCCTGGTCTTACTTTATCACACAGTTTCTTAGTTCCGGAGCCGAGCTGGTCTTACGGGTTCTCCCTCCAGCACTGCGGGAGCATTTCATGGCGTCACGGAAACAAAAGTGCAGGCGTTGGAAGGGCATTAGGGTCCACCTGGACTATCGTGAGTCCGGCGTTGCGAAAAAAAAAAGGACGGTGTTGCATTGGATTTCATATCTTGTATTACTCAGCGCAATTTTTTTTTCCACACGGACTGTGAGTTGTGTCGCGCCGGACGAGGGCCAAAAAGGCGTTGTGCTTTTCCACATGCGGCTATAATTTTTTTTTACCAACGTAATCTTCCCCGTGCTGCCAAGGCCAGGAAATCAGATTGTGACGATGTGCAGGAATCAATCGAATTAAAAAACACGAGATCCGAGACAGCTGTCATAACTTTGTTCTTGGACTGGGCGTGCCTGTGTTGAGAGAGACGTGCCACTTTCCCAGGTTGTACAAAGCCGTTGAGAAAAAGCAAATGAAGCGCGTTTAATCCGCCTAACCATTGACCAGTGAAAAGACGGGAGGTGCTGCGCCGGCTCTCGCCAATCGCGCCGGCTCACCCGCCGAGATTTGAATGGCTGCTGACAGCTGTCGCAAGCTTCAACAAGCATGGCTCTTGGCGGGCAGTGGTTGCGTCAATATTGCTCGCGATATTGCCCGTATTCTAGCCAACATTGCAGTGCCATCACTGGACCACGGAGTCAAGGAAGTGCATACGAGGTATATGAGAGGGGGAAAAGGTGGTGCCCAAGGGCGGGCTGTGATAGGCGTGGCGTGGATAGATACGTTGACATTTGTGCAGCATGGCGGCACAGTCCAAACGTCGAGTCTACCTGGTAAAGAAGTATTGAGCGATAGCATGTACATGCCTTAGCACATGCTTTATTCCCCGATCGTTGTGGCACAGAGATTGCAATTATACATTCGCCGTTATGATATAACCGCCAAACCGTCAGGCTGCGGCACGCACGTCCCGCTGGTAAAACGCATGGCAGGGGGGTTTCAGGTAAAGCTCCGGGAACCGCAATACATGGCAGGCGGCAGGGCAGGATCTTCATATAGCAATTTATTAGGCCGATAGTGGGCCTGCTATAGACGTACTGTTATGGGCGACCAAGGACGGCCATGGACGGCCATGGACGGCCATGGGGTGACCACGGACAACTATGGTCTGATAGCGAAACGTCATTCCTTAACTTTTCGCGTCTTCGAACCATCAATCAGCGGCAGATGCAAAGATCGTCGATCACTCCACATCACCCATTCCGACCAACGACTTGCCCGTCTGGGGCTTCCCGTGCTCGGCTAGCCCATCTGCTGCTCGCGTCTGGAGCATGCCGCTCGCATGCCGTTCGCATGCCGCTCGCATGTCGCTCGCATGTCGCTCGCATGTCACTACGGCCACATTTTGCGATGAGCAATCATTAGTTCTCTCATGCGTCAGACATCGACTGCCATGGAGGCTTAGCCGCGCAGCTGCACTTAATCGCTTGCTTGCCGCCATCCAGGGGCTCCTTGCCATCACGCAATCGCCTGTGACAGAGACTAGCTTTTAGAGACTGGCAGTGATTATCGCCTTGCCGATACGTTGAACCTAGCCAGGTACTTGCTGCTGGATGAGTTGAGCCTGATATCATATTGCGGCTCTCAGCCCATCCTTCGGCCGTCCTGTCCGCTGCACGCACCCAGCACCGGGACGAGGAGACCCTCGCCGCGAGCTCTCGTGCATTAGGAAGGATCTGGTTCCCTGCTGGCTATGTGTGATGCAGTTTCTCAGACTGCATTATCACTTGGGCGGCTAGGTGGGGGTTTTCGTATTAAGCAAGTCAAGGTTTTTTGCTTTTCACCACTACTACAGTTCTTCTAGCCTTCGCTAGTTTGGGGTTGGCCTCGGCTCACGCCAAAAACGGGCGCTGCTCAACCTCACACGTCCATCGTCATCATGTCCATCGATATCAATTGGCACACTCTCACTGGCGGGCCTGATGGTGTCGCTCGTGCAGAAGCGATTCGAGCATTTATCCATGATCGGTTCCAGCAGGTCACTCTGCCAAGATTCATCCGCTCTGTGAAGGTGCATTCGTTCGATTTCGGCAGCGTTCCCCCGGAGATTGAGCTAAAGGATATATGTGACCCACTCCCAGACTTCTACGAGGAAGATGAAGACTACAGGAGCGATTGTGAGGATGAAACACACGATGCTGCCGGCGAGGTTGGGATCCCTCCTCATAGCACCCCAAAATCCCTCAAAGAGCGTCGACAGAGGTACCATGAGACTAGGGCTTCAAATGAGTCGAGCTCTCCGCCTCATCCACGCCCACCCCCATACGTTGATACGAGAGTGCCAGGTTTGCGTTCAACTTTAGCCCCTGGTGAGCAGCTTGGAAGTCCCTTATCGTCCAGAGCCGCTACGCCAGGCATTCCTGGTGGGACGTCTAATATGAACTATTTCCACCTACCTCTTGGAGCTGGCATCTCAGGTGCTGCCACTCCACTTGCTGCTGTAGCTGGGGCACAGTTTCAAAGTTGGCCTGATCATAGCCATTTTGCTGCTCATTTGCGATCACTTGACATACCTCGTCATAATGCTACCTCTACCAGCTCTCTCACACCGCCACCTTCAACCGCTGATCCGGGGTCTCGTCCTCCGTCTCAACACCAACACGAAGATCCTCGACGGAGTTCGAAAACCGACATGGACGAGTCCGCGCTGCAAAAAGAGAGCGACAGGACCCCGTCTCCATCGCCTCCTCCCCGCATGCGTGAGAAGAGCGTTGAAGACATCCAAGTCGTATCTCACGTGAAGTATTTAGGGGATATCAAGATGTCGCTTACTGCCGAGATTCTACTCGATTATCCTATGCCTAGCTTCGTTGGCATTCCTCTTAAGCTCAATATCACAGGGCTCACTTTTGATGGGGTTGCTATCCTAGCTTATATAAAGAAGCGGGCGCACTTCTGCTTTCTGTCCCCAGAAGACGCAGACGCCCTAATTGGTGGAGAGTTCAATCTGGACTCTCCCCCAACAGCATCTCGAGCTCCTGGACAACAAGGTATTCGCCGTCCTAGAGTTGGCGGCCTTCTCGAACAAATCAAAGTCGAGAGCGAGATTGGACAAAAAGAAAACGGAAAGCAAGTTCTTAAAAATGTTGGCAAGGTTGAAAAATTCGTCCTTGAGCAAGTCAGGCGGATCTTCGAAGACGAGTTTGTTTATCCAAGTTTCTGGACATTCCTCGTATGATATCCAACCCTCCCTACCCAAGTCACCAAACCGATCTTTTCAAATGCATTCGGACGAAGTTTCATGCAACATCCTAGGCGGTCGAAGTTTGGGCGACACGAAAACGGCAAGAAAATATGTCAGCTGCAGCCCTGAAAGAAGCGAGGCGCGACGGGAGCAAGCAGGAGAGGTGTACTTGTAATGCCAGCATGGGATAGAGATGGGATGGGGCTGGCTCGGTCAGACGACTCACAGGTGCCACCCAGTTCTTCGCCAGTTGTTGTGCAACGGCGCTGATGCGGGCAGGCATTTCACTGTCTTGGCATTCTCGCGAAGTTGCACAGATGCGTTGAGAAATCACGTTACGGTACATGGAGGCGTAGTACAGCAGGAGTTGCCTTCGAAGCAGCCTTTCACGAATGTACCATGCTTATTTTGAGGAAGTGCAAAAAGTGGTGAGCGTTTGACCAACGGAAGTAGCTATCCCTTAACCCGTCAAGGTCTTTAGTGTAAGTGGTCTGTGCGGAACATTGTTCTCAACGAAGTCAGGCTTCGTATTTCTGAGAACGGCGGCCTGGTTCAACCAGTTTGATTGGTGGGCTCTTATCGATACCGTAAGGACCAATTTCGACGGGTTAGGGATAACCGCAACCGTTTCCACTTAGAGGGGTGTAACAAGTGTTCAACCTCCAGCCTTGCCGTCTCCGAGTCACCCCACATCAGATACCGTAGAACGTCTGCGTTCGATTGCCGCCCCTCCCCTTAGTTATTGGATCCCTTGCTAATCATCTCGGCATCCCAGGCTTTGCCGATCTAGGTGTCTTTCTTCTAGCTTCAGAGATCATGATTGGCCGCCTTTGAAACACACTTCCTTGCTTCTCAACGGTTGGCACTTTATCCCAAGGCGATGTGGATTTTCGGGCTTCATCTTCCGATCGGCAGATCAGTGATGTAATGAGGGGTGAATGCGCCCATGTAACGCCGCAATCCTTTAGATGACACGCGTTGTAATTTTGAGGCTTTGCTGGCATTGTATTCACGCACAAAAGTAAGTGAAAGAAAGGGAAGGTGTGGAAACTTGAATGACTCGATTCTAATCACCAAAACCAGCCAAAGAGACGTAGACGAGCTGAGCACGGGGACAGCTCGCCACACCTAAGGCCTAGTTGAATCAACAAAATATGGCCCTTGCAGCAAAGCCTTGGGAAGCGTCTGCATGATTACTAGTCAGACTCATACTAAAAGGCCTTCTCACGAAAACGGTTATAAATAAGCAGAATAAGACGTCACCAAGGCCCCCAGCGTAACTCTCATTCGTCCAAGACACATGCAATAAAGGGGTGCCTTCTACTAATGCGGATCGCAAAGTAAAGTTGAAGTACAGTTGTTGTGATTTGGGATCTAGGGGCCAGGTATTTGCGTCGAAGCCGAATCGCGTATTCACGTGCTTTGTGGTGGGAGAATTAGCTCCAGGGTCCGAGCTGTGGGCTGTCAGCTGTTGTTTGATGTCAGGCCTGCTGCTCAGACGTTGTTTGATACAGTCCCCCGTCAAAGGTGTCCGTGCTTCCCACACCAAATTTTTTTACCGTCCCCACCTACCTTTTATCCCTACTTTTCAACCGTGCCACGTTGTGCGTTAGCTCTAATTAGCGGGAATTGACTCGTTACGAAAGAGGAGTAGTTGTAGAATTTACTAGAGCAAGAGTTACAGCCCCCTAAATTGCGACTGAGTTTAGCCTGCCAGAATCGGCCGTGCAAGAAACTTTGTCTAAAGCACCTCAACGCTCAGGGCAAATCTGCTCCTTGAATTGGACGTCCCCCCAAACGTACGATCCGAGACGAACGTAAGATTTTAAGTATAGTTCGTATAAAGCCCAGGATCACATATAGGGAGCTTAGCTTTAAGCTAGGCCTTCCCGTAAGAGCACGTTATATCGAATATTACGTAAATACTATATAAGAAAATAACTAGCTAAGAAGCACCCCTTACTTATAAAAGATTCGGTATAGGCTGGATTAAGGTGGACTAATATTATATGGAGTGACGAGTGTTCGGTTAAGAGAAGTTTTAATAGACGACGATCCTACGTCTTTTATATACTGCTACAAAAATAGGATAAAGATAAGATCGATACTTATAAAAAGGATAAGGGCAATACGGTTATAGTATAGGTAAGCTTTTCTAGAGTTCTTAGGAGGTCCGATTTAGTGGTTATAGAAAGGGATAATATAACGGGCTCCCCCCCCCCCCCAAAAAGGTATATCAGTTGACACGGTCAGATAGATGAAGGTGTCAATCGGTAGTCCGTGCACCGATTGTAAGGTAAGATTGAGGACTCTGTCTATTCAAACTATGAAGGAAAAAGACTATATATACATGAGGTAGTACCCCCCACAGGGGTCCCTAGAGAATCGGTGAAACTAGATTGAAACCAGGTCGAGACAAATCTAAAGCTGATGTCTGACAGTACCCGTCACGGTCAATATACCCCCCCAGCTTTGAGCTGTCCTGCAGGTCAAAGCTATATTATAAGTCTTGGCATAGTGTTAAGTTAAATTTACCTTTATTAATTTAGATCCTCTCCTTAATATTAACTAGGTTTAATTAATAAATAAATATCTTATGCTTCTGCCTTAGCAGAGCTTTAGTTAGTCCGTCTGCTACCATTGCTATAGTAGGCGTCCAATTAATCTTAATTCGATTGTCACGTACCTCTTAACGTAACNAGTNGTGGTNTATNTNNANNTNTNNGAGCTTNGTAGATAGCTCTNGTCCGTCTTTTATAAGCAGTTAAATCGTCTATAGATTATTGTAGTTAATTATCTGCCTATTATCTAAGGTTAATCCAATTTCTTTAAAGAAGCAACTCTACTAGATTAATTCCGTGCCTATATATAATAGAGCTATAAGCTCTGCCTTAGTGCTTAACTTTATTACTAATGTCTGCTTAGTAGAGCGCTAGTTAATTAGTCCCCTAAATAGGGTAAATAGATATCCTTCCGTACTACGTCTACTTATTAAGTCGTCTCTAAACGCTGCGTCACTTGCTCCCGTGAAGACTTAACTTTCTATACTATGTCCTAAGTATTTAATCGCGAGAGTCCTTATCTAATAGAGGTAGGTGATTGCTTGACGAGCTGCGGCGTTGTGGAGGGGTAAGGGATTTTGTAGAAATTCTGACAGCTTGCTTAAAGCTTAAGCTGTATTAGGTTTTGTAATATAGGTCGCGTAGAGGAGTAATCTAATTATCCTCTAGTAGATATAGGTGTCTTAATTTAAAGCTTCCTCTAGGTTTAGTAGGAGCCTATTAGTACTTATAGGTGTACTAACTAAGCGCGTATTAGTTAAATAAAAGTTATTAGCAATCTTCTTAATATAGGAGTCTTAATAGAGCTATAGCTTCCTCTAACTTTTATCTCTTAAGACTTAAATTTTTAGGAACTAGGACAGTTTACCTAGGTCCTTTATTTTATATTTTTTTATAAGCGCAGTTTTAAAGCTTAGAAGCTCTAACTGGTTCCCCTTAGTGCTTATAGCACAGATATCGTCTATATAGAAGAACACGATTAGCTAATCGTTATAGTAGAGACATAGCTCTTCGCTAATAGGCTTTAACCCTAATTTGGTTAGTTCCTAACTTAAGTCGTTATACTAGAGACATGGCGATTATTAAAGTCCGTAGAGAGCTCTGCGTAATAGTAAATATTTGCCCTTAATAGTAAATCTATCTGGACACTTAATATAGACTATTTCGTTAATTAAGCTGTTTATAAACGCGTTAATAGTATTGCCCTACTAAACGTCTAAATTAAATGCTGTAATGACTACTATAAGAGCCCTAAAGACCTTAGCTGCTAGAGTTGCTGTATAGGTGTCCTTATATATTAACTCTTATAGATCGCCTTTTATATAGAGTCGTGCCTTAAACTTTATTAGATATCTATTAGTGTCCATTTTATAGGTAAATCTCTAGGTAGTAGGTATTGTTTTAACTAATAGAGTTTTATCTATAACCTTAAATATTCTATAACCCTTTAGGTTAGTATACTCTTTTATAGTAATAGTAAAGAAATCTTCCCTATACTAGTGTCTTATAAGCTCCTTCTAGTTCTTAGGCGGAGGTAGTAGCTTATTATAATGGATTTTCCTATAATATTTTAGGCCTATATAGAAGGCTACCTAAAGCGCTTTAAAGCTATTTACCTCCTTAAGGTAAGTTAAATGAGCTATATATTGTTTAGGTAGCCTCCTTAATTATTTACCTTTTATAATATTGTCTTCCTTAATAGCTGCGCCGTCTTTATCCTTTAAGTTATCCTCTATAGGTATGTATTCGTAATATAGTTGTTAATAAGTGGAGGGAGCTAAGGAGCTTAAGGATTCTTTAGTAGGAATTAACTAAGGTTTTAGCGTCTTGTTTGGGGTAGGAAGGGTAGATAGGAAATTGTCCTTTAAGGTTTATAAGCTTGCTATATTATTATCTTAATCGGTTACTTAGTCTTAATTTCTACTAAAATCTACCTATTAATTTCTACTGTTTTCTACTTAAATTTTATCTAAAGTCTCGTCGTCCTTATTTAATGTTTTATTAAGCTCTTCCTAAAGCGTCCTATTAATATGCGATATATTAATTACCTCTAAAATTTAATTAGCGCGTTTTTGGAGCAGATTTGCGAGATTTAGCTAACTGTTATTATAGAGTAACTGCTTATTAAATGTTACGTCTCTTATTTAAATTACCTTTTTTTCGCTAGGTATATAGACCCTAAAGATATTTATTAATTAGTACCTAATTAGGTATCTAATATAAGCTCTTAGCTTAAGCTTTTAAGTATATAGGAGGTTATATTTAAGCGGGTAAGCTCTATAGCCGTATATACGTAGATAAGCTATATTTAGCTTTAATAGTAAGAGCCCTAGTGCTAACTAAAGCTTCTTAAAAGGTGTTATCTAGTTAAGCTAGGTGTTTAGTGTCTAATTAATTAAATACGCTATAGCTCTAACAATCTCTAGCTAGAGCTCTTCTAGTAATTAAGCTTTAATTTATATATAACAAGACTTAATAATAATTACCCCCCTAGAATGTTTAGTAGAACTATTTTAAGACTTTATATATGGAGCCAATTACTCCACCGTAATTCCTTCTTAGTTTATCCAACTATAAAAGTCGCCACTAAGGGAGGTCTCGCTATCGACTTGGATGACTACAATCTTCTAATTATATTGACGCTTTACCCTGTTTAAATATCGTATAATTACTTACGTTAATAACGACTTTTAGGCAAAGGTCTCCACCTCGTTTATTTATAGAAATTCGTTATAGAAATGTATTGTCTATTTATGACTATTATATGCCACAATCTCCTAGAATAAGTCGATATGCACTTAGTAAAAGGGCCTCGTTACCTTATTGGTAGGTGCTCTTCTTAATATAATTTTATAAGCCTTGCTAATAGTATAGGATTTATATTTAATTGTCGCTAGTCCTTAAAGCTTCGCACTACCTACCTCCTAAGGTAGATGCTTAATTGCGTTGGGTCCTGCATGACTTAGTCTTTTATACTAGAGCCTTCCTGCTACTTCTTGATTAGGAAGGGGGTCTTGTAATTAGATTGCAAATAAGGCTTTTGGCTCATTATATTTAAGTATATTTTGGTTATAATATCGCCTATAATAGGCGAATGTTTTATAATCGTCTTTATAATATAGTAGGTTTTTTTTATTGTCCTACTATATATTCTTATTGTTAAACCTATCTAAATAGGCTAAATTTATATAGAACGCTAGTATATATACTATATTAGCTAGTAGGATCCTCTTAGGGCCTGCTAGCGTCTAGATCGTGACTGCTGCTATCCCTATACCCTTAATTAGATCTAGGCCTGTTCCGGCGTATATAAAGTTATTGCTTAGTTAGAGCTTGTCGACGAATCTTAATTGATTATTAATGATATATATTATAGTTCTGTTGTTAAGAATAACGCTATCGCGTAGCTTGTAGTTAGAACCTGTGTTATAGGCGCCTACTTAGTATATGGCGAAGATACTATGGTTATCTTCCTTTTGACTTCCGTCTAGGTTCCGTACGGCTTCCTTTTATAGAGCTTCTTTGCCTAAAGCCTCCTTCCTTATCTTCTTAATCTTTAACTTAGTCTAATTTAATACGCTTATAATCCTTTCCTTAACTTTTATAGTTATAGCTTTATTAAATTTCTAATCCTTTAATTAAACTAATTCGTTAATATAAGGATAATCCGGAAACTAGTGAACATCTCTACAGTAACACGTTAGGGTATCTTTCTTCTTTAATGTCTTAGATAGTGTAGTAGGGACCTTATCCTTAGGAGCCTTGTCCTTAGAAGCCTTATCTTTATAAGATCCGTTAATTAACTCGCCCTAAAAGCCCACTATATTAGCGCTAAGTTAATCCCTTCTCTTTTAGGCAGTCTCTATTTGTTAATAGTTCCGATATATTTTAACTAGTTAATCTATAGATATTATCTAGTTACTAGCCTAGTTATATTTGTTAAATTTAACCCTCTACGTTAAAGCCTAGTTTGGTAATGCTGGCTTTATAGCTAGTAGAAAGTCTCTAATTACTTAGTTGCCGTTTATATCTAGCAATTTAATCTTTTTATAGTTGTTATATATCTTCTCCTACTGCTATAGCTAGGCCTTAAAGTTCTAGTTCTTTGGGCCCTTTTTAACCTTAGTATATTAAGTAGATAGGTACAGCTTATATATTATATTAGTAGGGGCAACCCTCTCCTTAAGAGCTACTAGGGTGTTGTATACCGAGTTAATACCCAGTATATAGGTGTTAAGGTTCTTAGCTACTATACTAGTAATATAGCTTTATAGGGAGGTTAAAGCTATCTTTTACTTCTTATATTCTTTCTTTACTATCTTATACCTCTTATGGAGAATTTAAAGCTCGTCCTTCTTGTCCTTAAAGAGAGCTATATATGAGGTCGTTCCTATCTTTATATCTTAAGGCCTAGGAAAGACTAGTTTAAGTAAATGGGGCAACTAATTCTGTTTAGTTAAGGGGTTAACGTATTTCTATACGTCTTCTGTTCGAGCTTAAAGCCTAATAAGGTTAATCTATTCGTCCTAATTAGCTTAGTTCGATAATATTACCGTTGTGGTAATAGCTTAAGTAGCTTAAGAAGTTATATTAAAAGGTGCTTGTAAGGATAAATAAAGTATTTAATAAGGGATAAGGTTAATTAAATTAATAGGTGTAATATAGCAAGTCACCTAGGCTTATAACTATTAATTAGTAGTCCGTGCACTAATTATAAGGTAAGATTAAGGACTCTATCTATTTAAACTATAAAGGAAAAAGACTATATATATATGAGGTAGTACCCCCTATAGGGGTCCTTAGAGAATTAATGAAACTAGATTAAAACTAGGTCAAGACAAATCTAAAGCTAATATCTAACAGTACCTATTACGGTCAATAGAAGGTTTCGCTAATGTCCTAAAAAAGACATAGTTAGATAGATAAGGAGCGAGAGTTTTTATTAGTGTCTTAAAAGGACTATAAAAGAAGCTGGTTCTCCTCTAGAGAAGAACTAGGGATTGGTTTCTAAATAAAAGAGGTTAGAAATCAATTATCCTTTTGAATACGCAACGTGCGTCCTACATTTGAACCACCTATAACTCTTATTTGATACAGTCGATTAGATAATTATACGTTCCAGTTAGAAGCCTTACTAGCCTCCTATAGATAAGGAGTCGCCTAAGGGGTAGTACTCTACTTAATATTACGTTTAAGTTTTAGAGGACTAGATACCTCGAATCTACTAGCTTAATTTCTAATTTATGTAGATAACGCTCTAATATATAAATCGAAGCTTATAGCTAAGTAGTATAAAGAGAATGTTATAGATATAATTAATTAGCTATTAAGTACGCCTAGGTATAACTTAAAGAAAGGCTCTATCCTATGCGCTGTTAAGGCGTCTAATAAATGTGGCCTATGCATAAATACTAAAACATTAATAAATATCTCTAGTATAGGATCTATATAGCTTCCTACCTCAATTATATTACTACAATAGGTCGCAAACGTACTTCTAATGATATAGATCTTGTGCAACCTAATTAATATATTGTTCTAAAGAATAAGCGGGCTAAAATCCTACCGCCAGAGCCCTGGCCACTGCCTAAATTCGACCCCTTACCTATTAATCCTTATACTAATAGAGCTCCAAATCTACTACCCTATATAGATCTGACCGATCCTCTTACCTTATTTAAGCTTATATAGACGGACGACTTATTTAAAGAGCTAGTAGCTTATATAAACAAGTATATAAGGCTTCATCCCTACTAAGAATATAAGGATAAAAGTAGGAAAGTTTGGAGACCTTGTAAATAAAAGCTAACTACTGCAAAGGAGCTTCTTATATACTTGGCAGTAACAATTTATATAGGGTTATTACCAGAATTAGACATTAAAGAATATTGGACGAAAACCTATAGAAGAGGAGTTAATCATTTTGCTGTTAGGGAACATATTAGTAAGGACTATTGGCAGTAGATTGATTTAAAGCTTTATATATCGCTACCCAAGCGCCCTAATAATAAGACAAAGGAGTCCCCTTTCTATAAGATTGCGACACTTAGTAACACCTTACGCAACCGCTTCCGGCAATATTGGAAGCCTAGAACTCACCTCGCTGTTAACAAGACGATTGCTCGGTTTACTAGCCAAGCTTTTAAAACTATTAATATTCCAACTAAACCTATACCAGAAGGCTTCAAGATATAGGTTATAGCCAATCAGGGCTATATTCTAGACTGGCTCTAGCATACAAAGGGCGACAAGAAGGGCCCTATTAATTTAGACAAATATTAGGCAAAGGAAAAGGGATTTTCGAAGACGCAGGCAGTAGTGTTAGATCTTCTCCTATAGGAGCTTAACGGTAAACGATATTTTAATAAGTATAAATATATCGTCTGGCTAGATAACCTTTTTATAAGTATTAAGCTACTTAACTAGCTTTATAAGGAAGGAATTAGGGCTATAGGAATAGTACGAACAACTAAGACAAGATGTGAGGTAGTAGAGGAATAGGAGAATAACTCTAGTACACCTGCCAAGTAGTTAAAAAAGGAGGGTTCTAAATAGATTAATTGGTTACTCGCAGACCTTAAGCTAGTGTATTTGGGCCAAATTAAATAGGGTAAATTATATGGAAGGCTTTTAAAAGACGGTTCTGTTATAGAGTTTGCTTAGAAAGACGCTAATATGGTACTTTTTATAAGTATAGTTAATTCAGGTAAGTTTGCCTCCTAAAAATAAGGTTCTGCGAGCTCTAACGTTATATATTGCTAGGTAGAGTTAAGGTTTAACAAACTTAACGACGCCCAGCTATAACTACATCTGGCGCCCGCTAGATCCGGAAGATCTTTAGCGACTAGGCTATAAAGGAGCTCTTAATACTATAGTTTATTAATATATATAACCACTTTATAGGCGGCGTTAACTAAGCCAACTAATTAAGGTCTTATTATAACACGCAAAGGACGCATTTAAAGGCCTAGAAACCTCTCTACTACTTCCTCCTTAATATAACTGTTGCTAATTGCTATAAACTCTCTACTAAATCTATCCCTGGCTGCTGGCCAAAGCACAGCGCCTATAAAGCTTTCTGCGAGGACCTCGTTAAGGCCTTATTTAACTACGGTAAACGTCTTACCAACCCCCCCGGTCGCGTTGCTATAATGGAGGAAAAGGATATACATAAGGCACCCGCAGAGGAGCACGGGTAAGGTCCTGTTTAACTGTTTCCTAAGAAGCCTAGCTGCGCAGCCTGTATAACTACAGGCAGAGGAGCTATAAAGGAAGGATTCAAAGGAAGCCTCTTATAGAGCTTTCGGTGAACACTACACAGAAAGCTCGCGATAGTAAGGAGTGTGTAAGATGACGTTGTCCTCCAAGAATACGATTCGGGTGTGCTCTATGCAATATACCGCTTTGCAAAGAAGGACCTTGCTGGCAGGAACACCTTACCTTAATTTAATTACGATAGAGACAATAATATAACAAATTTAAGATTTATTATAATAATTTGGAGCCTCACTAATTGATTAAACCTACGACCTCATTTTGCCAAGACTCTATTTGATTTAATGCCTTTGGTTGGCTCGTCTATTTGGACGCCTTTATCAACAGCGCATGGGATAAACGATTTCTAGAGATCACATATACGCGCGGCTCTAAAGAGGAGGAAATTAAGAAACTATCTAAGGCCCTAGTAATTTACAGCATCCTATCACCTCCGGTGGTTAGTGCGGTCACGTCTGCACGGCCTTTTTGAGGGAAAGGATTGGTATTTTTGCCGTTTAAGGGAAATTTAATAAAACACGCTAACCACCAGGCGGACCAGTGGCTGTACTAAAACGAGATAGCTCCTGCCTTTTTAAGTCTTTAATTAATAGTATAGAAGAGAGATATAACGCTATAATTAAGGCTAAGGGGGCACACTAGATTTTAAACACTAAAAAATTATCGCGATTACTAGATTATGTATCTGTAAGTGGCTTCAGATATTTTTGAAGCTCTAGAATCAATTGCGTTACTTTTGCATAGTATTTCGGCAGGGGGTGTCATTTTTGGTGTGGCCACTTTTGACGAGGTACTGTAACTCTGATGCCATTTTGACAAGCAAATTCAAGCAAAGACAAGCTCTACCACGCTCTCCATCACTGCTTAACTGCGCATCAAGGCAGGTGACACTAGCAGATCCTGCGACGTTGGCTTTCGTCATTTGTACTCTTGGCTTCTTGGCTTTTTGCACTATTGAAGCTAAACCCGTGCCCCTCCATCAGCCCCTCCATCTGCTTGAACCTGAGAATACCAACAACGTTCTCTTACACCTACAGCGATAACACTCCGTATCTTATACACTTACTCAGCCTAACCTTTATTTCTACAAGGCAGACTTGAGCATACCTGTTGGCTTGCACTAAAATGCCGTCCTTTCGGCCCCCCACATCACTTCTCCTCCCATGCCTCATCCTTCTCATCTTCTGGGCTCGTCCTAGCCACGCCTTTGGCGCAGGCAATATTGCAGGGACAGCTAGAATCGAAGGTATGAATTGGCGTCACGGAGACATCGAGGACACGCTCCTTACTCTTCTTATGTCTCGCGCCACCAACAAGAAATTCAGCAAGATGGATGTCAAACGCGTCTACTTTGGGAATTGGCTGCGCGATTACTCGCAGGCAGTTGATGTGAGTTTAGTTATATATAAATAATGCGCGTATGGCCGGGGAGCTGACGCTAGCTTAACGCAGGTCGGAACAGTTAAGATGGTTAGCGCTGAGGCCATTCGAATCCTTCTCTGGATTCTGGGCTTCTTGAGCTTTGGATATGGTACCAAGGAATTTGAGGTCACCAGAGATAGGCTTGGATGCTATCGGTAGGGCTCATATTCCTCATTACAAGAACTTCGCTTACGCTTTATGAACGCAGCCCGGAAGAGCACATCGACAATCCCAAGGACTACGCGGATAACATTGACGCACGTCAGTATGATCGCCGCCTTCGAGGCCCTGTCGATGAGAGACGTGAACTTAGCATCGATAATCGTACTGGCTTAAAGAACTACATTGCTTCAGAGGACTTGGGTATTACAACCTCTGCGGGGCTTGTTCGTGACCTGTTCAGACGATGCATCCACCTTGGTAGAAGCTACAACCGGAATCAGAATAAGGCAGACTTATACGAAGCTCTGAGATTACTCGGGACTGGGTGTCATTGCTTGGAAGGTAACTTTGATTTGCAAATAGCTTTTGGGATCGTTGGCTAAGTTACCGCAAGATTACTCCGCGCATTCCAATTACGTCGAGCTTGCATTGATCGAAATGGGCGAGCGCAACGTATTTCCCCATGNCGGTCGCAATACTCAGGTCCATGTCCAAGGGGCTCGCGGGCCCATCTACCCCATTATAACCGGTACATTTGGAGGCGTGGACTTCCTTCACTCCGTCATGGGCGAATTCTCGGACAAGGCCACTCAATCTGAATTGCAAGAGCTTGAAGGGACAATGACGGCCAACGATAACCGCGAGAATACAAGCATTATCAAGGACCTCCTGAACCAGCTTCCCGATGGACTCTTTGGTGACAAAGACCAGGCTACCAAAGCTGATGAGCTCCAAGCTAATGCCCAAGCTGCGCAAATGCAGAATATGCACATCAGTCCCAAGGAACCTGAAGCTTTCACACAACAAATGCAGGAGGTTGTCAAGCAAATATTTCCTATCATGGAATGGCATGACGAGATTATGCAATCAATCACCGAATTTATCGAGAGGATTCCCATCCTTCCTGAGTTAATCGAGCAACTCCAAGACCAAGTCAACATTTTCGTTTTCTCGCTTCTGGCACCTTTCGTTCTTCCCATAATCCGTCAGGTCAAGACTGAGTTAACAACCGGTTCTTCCGAGGTCATCGCCAGCTCTCGTGAAAAGCAATTAATCGTCTTCCGTAATGACAATTCTAGCGACCCCACGCATTCAATGCTTTCCAAAGACCACTTCAGTAACGTTCTCAACGAGCCAGCGGGCAAAGTTGCCTCTCAAGTTCTCAAATGGGTCGTTCCTCAGATCGTTGAATGCTGGGACAACGAACGCGCCGATCCAGAGCGAACCATCCAGCGGATCGTCACTGGCGTCTTCCATCACCCTGCTCTCCGCGACTTTGGCGAAGATGGCGCAAGAGAGAGCCGCCACCTTATGTTCAGCGTTGTCGAGAAGTGGTGGCGCGAGATGAGTGAACGTGAACGCGGTGACCTTAGAGACAATCTTAGCCGTAATGGGGTGGAGCAAGGCCGTAACCATAAAGAAGGAGTCCATGACACTGGCCACGGCTGCGGCAAACCGCTGGGCATGGCGAACGATTTTGGTGGCTCCAGCGCTGCTGGCGGTGTTCTGGGCGGCGGTGCCCTAGGCGGCGTTCTGGGAGGAGTCTCGCAAGCACTCGCTAGCGGTCAATCATCCGGTGGATATGGCAGCAGGCAACAGCAACAACAACCCTTCCATGAGGTTGGCAGCCTCGCCAGCGAAGCGGTCGGTGGCGGTGCTCTAGGTGGTATTCTTGGTGGCCTCGTTGGTGGCGTGGGTGCTGACCTTTTGGGTAATGCGTTCGGCGAGCAGGAGGCCGAAACGAAGCTCTACAAAGGCGAAGGATACAACAGGGACGGTTCTCATACTACTACTTACACCGAGACGGGACACCGCCCTGGTGCCTATGGGGCGGAAGAGAAGTACGGACAGGCGGAATATAAGCAAACGTCCCATCCTGGCGGTGGCAGAAGCGAGGAGTACTCGCGCTATGAGCAATATGGGCAGAGCGGGAGTACTGGCTATGGATACCAGCAGAAAGTCCAGACTAGCAGCCATAGCAGCGGCACCGGGTACGAGCGGACTGAGGAGCGACGCTATGAGAAGCCTGGTGGCCAGTGGGAGAGTGAAGAGCGCAGAGAAGGCTTTAATCGCCAGGGCGAGTACTACTCTGAGGAAAAGAAGTGAGTTCCTTTCACACACTGAAAGTGTTTCTAGCTAATCAATTCGCAGACATCACGGGAGTAAGTACGGCGAAGAGGACTCTGAAGACGACGAGGAGAAGCGCCGCAAGAAAGAGCGCAAGGCGCGCGAAAAAGAAGAGAAGAAGCACCACAAGAAGCATCATGGCGAGTATGAGGAAGACTCGGATGAGGAAAAGGAGTATGGGCGCCGCTCTGGAGAGCACANGCATGATTCGGGAAAAAAAGAGCATCACTCCGGTGGCGGATACCAGCAGAGCTATGGCGAAGAGCAGCGCTATGGGGCCAGCCGGGGAACATCTGCTTATGGTGAGCAGTCGTACGGCGAAGATTCGTATGGACAACAACAGCAGTCCTATGGTAGCGGGTACGAGCAGCAACGGCCTGGTGGTGGGTATGGTGAGGAACGCGAATCCTACGGTGGGGGAGGCGGGTATGGCGAGAGCAGAGGCTATGGAGGCCGTCGCGAGGAAGAAGAGATGCCGGGTGGGTTTGGAGGTGACGATGAGTATGGGGAGAGGAGAGGGGGCGGCTATGGGGGCGGCTATGGAGGTGGTGGTGAGTATGGGGAGAGGAGAGAGTATGGTGGTGGGTATTAAATGACCCTTTTGGTAGCTACCTATCACTTTGCATGGACGGATGGCGGAAATAGGGCTTTTGGCGGGGTTAGAAGATAGGAAGGTTGGTGATGTGGTGCAGCAAGACATATCCTCGTTCGAAAGATGAATTCATTACGCTATGGAATTTGAGTAGCATCCTATAGAATTAAAACTCTCACGGCTGGTTCCAATTGTCCTATCAAGGTCCTGCACAATCCTTCGGCTTCTAGAGGAAGGCCTTTTTAGGAATCCTGCGTGCATTGCAGAGAGGTAAATCTAGACTGCTGTAAGAGATGGTCTCTGACTATGAATTCCTGGGAAGGTATTACAAAATAAGAGCACGTGCTCCCCATTAGTGGTTTAAAGCTTCAACTTCACTGCTCCATCGCTTAGGGTTTTATCCTATTGCAACATCCTCTCAAAGCTCGTGTATGAAGCTTATCAGAAAGACATCAAGAAACAGCAAGCAGTAGTTCCCACGGGAGATAAAAACGGCCCGATAAACTACTGTTATGCGGCATTTCGTCGATCGCAACATTAACGCTTCACTTAAAACGGTTGTAACGGCCGCTAAGGCCGCGGATGCAAGATTCGTTAACTTCATACCGTCTACATCACAATCAACATGGACTATCTAGGTATATTAGAAATGCAGCTGCGGCTGGATACGTCTGTAGGTATGGCCGATACAACGAGTATTGCGCTTTGTTTATTTCCTTGGTTCCATCTCATCATTTGTTGAGTCTTGGACAGAGTCATTTTCAACATTACTAGCTTTTGCACGGGGTCTCCAGAAATTTTGGCCTTGTTTCCCTCGTCAGTGCATTTTACGCATTAGGCTTTTTGCGCTGTAGCTATGTGGTCGTTCATACAGTTCCGCAAATTCCGGCAACATGTAGAGCACCAGGCCTGGAACGCTAGACGGGGAAAAGCTGAGGCTACAACAAGAGATGGAATAATAGAGGATAGTGCGAATTCCTTGGCCGATCGCCTTCTGCCTCATTCACGATACCTCAATCAAAGCAGCCGGACTCTCTCGATCCAGTGGACTTGGAGAAGGGCGACAACTCGAGAGTTACTCTGCCTGACAGCGCCGCGCAAGGAACGAGAGGGCTGTCTACAAAAAGAAGGGAGAACACAGGAAAAGAGGAAGACCAGGAAGGGCAGGATGAACTTAGAGCCCACGAATCGTCCCCCAGCGACAATCATCTCAGCAGAGCTGGCACGCTGTGACGCGCAGGTCCAGAGTATCGAGGGAATGCGCAAAGTCCGCTCTAGCCGAGATTCTGTTCCGTAGTCTTATATTCCATCACTGAGAAGTCTTGATAACGTTTACAGTGTCTACATCTCAACGCTCAGTCTTTATATGGTTTTCATCATGACCTCAGGGCCTGCTCCCAACATCGGCGCCCAACTCACCTTCCGCTTCCCCGCTGGCTTCTTCGGCTCAACACCGCTCACCTGCGCTGGTGGTTCGATCTCCGATCTCTGAAATTCTATGGGGCGTGTTTTCACTTTCCTAGTCTTTACCAACGCGGCATTCACAGGATCAGTTCTCGGACCCGTAATGGGTGGTTTCATCGCACAAAGCAATGCTATAAGCTGGCGCCGGACCGAATGGACGACGCTGATAATGTCTGGGCTAGTACTTGGACTGGTTGTGTTATTCAACCGGAGACATACCCGCCCATTCTGCTGAAATGGAAGGCCGGACATCTGCGCGCCGTTACTGGAGATAAGCGGTACGTTGGTGATGTCGAAATCCGTGGTGATAGCTTCATATTGTACTCTTTACCTTCTTGGATGGGTACAACTATATTTTTGGCATGATACACGGAACGTCGCAGGGGATCACTGGTCTTCTATTTTTGGGGATCGTGGTGGGGTTGTTTGGAGCTTCTGCGCTAGTACCGCTGATATATAAGTGGGCGAAGCGTGATTTGAAGAAGGTACAGGAGGAGGGAGGGGATAGATTGCCTCCTGGTTTAGGCTGTGGTTTTCGATGCTAGGTGGTGCATTTGCTATTCCTATCAGTTCTGGATGGGTTGGACGAGCTATGTAAGTAGTCTTATTGTTCAGTTTCTTATTTCTTCGAGGCTTTCTCCAGCAGTAGTGCTGATGAATAATGTGGTAACGTCCGACCAGTATCTGGTCCCCAATACTCGCCTCCGTCCTGTTCGGCTTTGGTATACTGTGTATTCATTTCCCCGTATCACATTGGATTTTTAATCGTTCATTCTTACATACTCCCAACATTTACTCACCGTTGATACCTGCCAGTACATAATTAATTCATACGAATCATACTCAGCTAGCGCACTTGCGTCTGTAACCCTAATCCGTTACATGAGCGTGCATTGGACGCTCACAATTCTAGGAGCGATAAGTTTACTATTAGTACCGGTGCCCTATTTGTTCTATAAATATGGGCCATGGATTAGGAGTAAAAGTATGCTGTTAGTAGGTAGCCGAGGTAGAAAACCGAATGATAATAGGTGGTCGAATGAATATTTCGAAAGTTAGACGATATCTGTTGATGTTGTGGCTCTGATTTCGTCTATCTTTGGGATCCTCGCTTTATAAATGCATGTGCTCGAATTATCTCAAGAGCTGCCATGCCATTTAAAATTTCGCAATCAGTATATACAGTATTTCTCGTGGTTGCCGCTCCCCTCAAACATCGCCCTCGTCCCTCCGAGCCTATTCAAAGTTAGTACTCACCACCTGCTCTAGCTGCATTGGAAAGAGACTTACCGGAACAGCCAGGGGGCCTCCCAACTCCTTCTCCAACCCATCCGGATACGTCTTCGGTACACTGATCTTGTCTGGATAATACACCCTAGTAACGGCCATTAATCCAAGCACGGAGGCTACAAAAGTCCCCATCAGCACAGCACCCCAGCCTGGCTTGAAATGCGTGTATTCTTCGGGCGAGAAGATGCCGAGGATATCGTTGTCTTCGTGAACAGGTTCGCCGTAGTTGCGTCGCTCTTGCTTGTCCCACCAATCGCCGTAGGGGTCGCGGAATTGGCGCTTTTGCGGTGGGGGCTGGACGTAGCCGCCGTTCTAGAAGAACTCGATTAGATAGATTAAGTCAAAGAGTAGGCATATAGGGAGTCTGACCATGTTCGGGTCTTCGACATCGGCCTGGGTGAGGGTACGAATTTGAGTGAGGGTGGTCCGCGATGAAGGGATCAGAGCCCGGGTGAGCGGTCGAGCCGCTGCAATACGCCTGGAGAGCATCTGTAGCGAAGTGACAAATAGTCAGTAGGCGTATACGTGTTCAATTGACAGGATCACTCACCTTGCGTCGTTACCAGGCAGCGTGGGTATCAACACAGTGAATGAAGCGAATGAGGCGGCGGAAGTGCCCAGGCGCTAGCGACATGCCCTTCTTTCGGCAAGAGCGCGGAGACTTCGAACACGGATCACCCTAAAAAGACTCTCCAAGGTTGCGGCAGACAGAAACAACCATAACTTTTGCCACAAGCGGCTGAGCTAATGTTCGAGCTCATTTTAGGCAACTTCAGACATCCCTCTATCAATCGGCATCCCATTTGGTATTTTTCATGAAGGATTCGCGATCGGAGAGGTGGTCTGAAGCAATCAAGCTCACTACCTCCACTCCCTGTTGGCGATGAGCGCGAATGTTCCGATTGTCAAACACGACAACACCGACGCCCAACATCTCGACGCTCCCAACGGCCACGCTGACCATCACACCGACGTGGCTGAAGTCAACGGCAACTTCAGCTTACATGCAAATGGTACATCCGAGACTATTGAAGAAGAGACAAAAATTGCCGGCGATGGTGGCGGTGCAGAGCGGCTCAATAAGAAGCGTAAACTAGACGACCTCACCAGACAGCGATCCACATCGCGCGTCACATCGCCGCCTTGGAAGAAGGTTGCTGTTGATGGGCCCACGTCTGTCATCGTCGACGGGAAGAGGAAGTCGATGAGGACAAACAACATTCCAGCAGAACTGACGCCTGAACCTGATAGGCGAAAAACGCGTCGTGCGGCAGATAAGGCAACACAGAGCAACGGCATTGCGAAGAACGGTCTCAAGCACAATGGGACTCGAGCCGTTTCGTCTCCTGCACTGGCGCACAAATCGAAAGCTCCCTCTTCTCTACGAAAGACACCCTCTACGACCTCACTCAAGTCCACCCCCCAGCAACATTCCTACCGTAAACGAAATCCCTCAGATGTCCTGTCATCTTCACCTACAGCAACAAACAAAGAATTACAAAATGGTAGTGGGGTTCGTTCAAGGTCCCGGGTTGAACGGCCGTCGACACCTGATAATACAGGCAGAAAGCGGAGGTCAACACGGGCCAGTGAAGCAATACATAATTCGCCGGAATTCGTGACACCAAACGGCCAAAAGGATGACTCTCAAAATGGGATCCCTCCATCTGGTCGGGCTCCCCGAGTTAAACTTATCCTGCGCCGTCCAGAATTACCCGTCCGACACCCCAAACATATTCCCCCCTCAAAAAAATTCGAATCCTTCGAAGAGTGGTTAAAACATGATGATCCTTTAACTGGGGAGGAGGGCCAGAAAATCACACTAAAGGCGGCACGAAAAGAGGCCGAGGTTCGCCGGAGAATATTCGAAGCCGCCCAGCCTGGGGGGGTACTAAGTCAAGACCGCTCCGGGATTTTCTTACCTGAACCGGACGAAGAACTGCCCCCGATGTATGGGCATTACGCGCATGTCGTAGCGCATGCCCTTAATTTCCGTAAACTGCTCAAAGCAGAGCATGAGAACCACAAAAGGCTAGCGAAGCGCATGGCTTACGAGGCCCTAGAGAAGTGGAAAGAAAAATATAAGCGGAAAACTAAGGAGGAATTAGAACAGGAGGAGAAGGACTATGCAATACTACGATACAAGCAACTAGTCAGAGATGTGCAACAGCAATGGAATCTCGTCAAAGGCGAGGTCGACAAGGCTAGACTTGCTAAGTGGGAAGAAGAGCAGGATCGTCTTGGGAAAAAGGCTATGGATACCATGTTGGATCACTCACATCTAATACTTGGTCGAGGAAGGATAGAGACTTCCTCTTCATTTGTTAGCGAGGACGACGACGACGATGATGATGAAGAGACCGGAGATGATCAAAGTGGTAACTCGGATACGAACAGCGATGACGAAAATCTTTCATCAGATGAATCTGACAGCGAGGAGGACACTGCCAATGACGAAGATGCGAACCTCACTCAAGAACAGCTGCTTGCAAAGTACGGCCAACTTCCTGACATCTCCGACTCAGACGAAGATGCAGATGTGTCGGAAGACGAAGACGAAGGTGAAGCTTCTGACATGGCCACGGCTTACCATGATTCTGAAGACGATGATAGGGAGAATCAACTCTCTATACTGGAACGGGACGTAGATCAGGATATTCTGGATTACGATGAAGACGATGCTTCAGAAATGGATCTTGTTGTAGATCATACCCCTGAACCAAAGAAAGTTGAAGGCCAAAACAAGAGTGATGCCCCAAATTCCCCTAGCCCAGCTAGATTACAGGATGCTCACCAAGACAAACTCGTGAACGGGATACATTCTAAAGACAGCACGCCTAAAAGTAGTCATGTAGTTGACCTTATCGATCCCGCAACTGTCGAGCTTGAGGAGGTTGATGCAATGCTCCTGGATTCAGATGAATCAGAGCGCAATTCGGGTTCAGATTCTAGCAGCGAGGAATGGCCCAGTAGCGAAGATAATTCTGGTGAAGGCTCCAGTCCAGGAGCAGAGGGTGAAAGTGACGAGGATGCGTATGACACATGGGGACTTCTTTCTAAAGCAGAGATTAGGAGATTGAAAGCCGCTGCCAATAATGATCCGTCAACAGATACCGAAGAAGCCCAAACCCCCAGCGTCGTAATTAAAGATGGAGAAGAGTCAAAACTGGACCAGCGCCGGACTTCTTCAGAACAGACGATAGATGGCCATGAACTTATCGATCCTGAAGTTGATACTCGTCCCACGAAACTCCCTAATGGCATTTCTTATCAAATTGATGAGAGCGAAATTGCTTCAACTCCTTCCAAGCTCAATGGGGAAGAAGGAAAACAAGGAATTGAGTCAGTCAAGGATAAGCAAGCACAAATCAGCCGGTCCCGCGAAACTTCAACCCCTAGAACTGAAATACCATCTTTGCTGCGAGGGAAGCTCCGAGAATACCAGCATGATGGTTTGGACTGGCTTGCCAACCTTTACGAAGGAGAAACCAATGGCATCTTAGCTGATGAGATGGGACTTGGGAAGACAATTCAGACCATTGCACTTCTTGCTCACCTTGCCGTACATCAGGGCGTGTGGGGCCCGCATCTCGTTGTTGTTCCTACCAGTGTGATGCTGAATTGGGAAATGGAATTCAAGAAGTGGTGCCCTGGATTCAAGATCTTGACGTACTATGGAGATATCGTTGAGCGACAAAGAAAGCGCAAGGGGTGGCTTAATGACGATCTCTATAACGTTTGCATTACATCCTACCAACTTATCCTCCAAGATGCATCCGCATTTAAACGACGTGCCTGGCATTATCTCATTCTTGACGAAGCCCACAACATTAAAAACTTCAAGACTCAAAGATGGCAGACCCTACTGAATTTCAGAACTCAGCGACGTCTCCTTCTCACCGGAACACCTCTACAGAACAATATTGATGAGCTGTGGTCATTACTATACTTTTTAATGCCAGCTGGATTCGCTGGAGAGGGGCGCATTGCAGGCTTAGAAGACTTCAGTATGGCTTTGAAGAAGCCAACAAATCAAATCCTTGAACAAGGCAAGCAAGTGCTAGATGCCGAGGGACAGAAGATTGTCAAGAAGCTCCACGAGGTTTTACGGCCGTACTTACTCCGAAGAATGAAAGCGGATGTGGAGAAGCAGATGCCTGGGAAATATGAGCACGTGGTCTATTGCCGACTATCAAAAAGACAGAGACAGCTCTACGATGGCTTTATGGGACGTGCAGATACGAAGCAAACATTAGCATCCGGCAACTACATGTCAATCATTAACTGCTTGATGTCTCTTCGCAAAGTCTGCAACCACCCAGACCTCTTCGAGACCAGGCAGATTGTAACTTCGTTTGCAATGCATAAATCTGTTGTTGCGGATTTTGAGATCAAAGACCTCCTGGTTCGCAGGCGATTCCTTGAAGGCATTCAGAACAAAACGGTCAATCTGGATTTCCTAAACTTATTACCAGTACGAAGAGAAAATACATCGATGCTTCATGCCAATCGTACTCGACAAATACGGGCATTACGTCCACTCGAAGACCTCATTGAGCAGCATACTCGTCGGATCAATGCAGATCCTAAATTGGACGGTTCCTCCATTAATTCTGTGCTTTCATACATGGCAGAAAAGGAGAACATCTCAATCCTTGATCACCTTAAGAATTGCCTCCGTTTGACCCGCCAACGAACGGAGTTTGTGCCCGCCTACGGCAAAGGCTTGATTAAGCGCCTCAATCTCAATCTCCAGGATAAGTTGGGGACCCGCGTACCGAAGAGAAACGTTGACGCAGCGAACTGGTATCTCAACACATCAACACTACTTCTCGATATTGTCCCAACGTTAGAGGAACGTTCTCTTTCGTTAGAACCTATTATTCAAAAATTCGGCTGTGTGACACCTGCAGTTGTCGCTAATGACATGGGTCCTCTCGTGCTATCGGAGCCAGGCGTCGAACTAATACGCCGATCTCCAGTACCGATGAAAAAAGATCCTTTCCACGAAGCCCGCATCCGCCTCTCTATTGCCTTCCCAGATAAACGACTTTTGCAGTATGACTGCGGCAAACTCCAACGCCTCGCCATCCTTCTCCGTGACCTCCAAGCTGGCGGCCACCGCGCCCTCATCTTTACCCAAATGACCAAAGTTCTCGACATCCTCGAACAGTTTCTCAATATCCATGGCCACCGCTACCTACGTCTCGACGGCGCTACCAAGGTCGAGCAGCGACAGATCCTCACCGACCGCTTCAACACCGATAACCGTATTCTCTGCTTCATCCTCTCCTCCCGCTCTGGCGGCCTCGGAATCAACCTCACAGGTGCTGACACTGTCATCTTCTACGACCTCGACTGGAACCCTGCGATGGACAAGCAATGCCAAGACCGCTGTCACCGTATCGGCCAAACCCGCGATGTGCACATCTATAAGTTCGTCTCAGAATACACCATCGAAGCCAACATCCTCCGCAAATCAAATCAGAAGCGCCTCCTCGATGACGTCATTATCCAGGAGGGCGATTTTACGACCGACTACTTCAACAAAGTTAGCTGGCGCGATGCCTTCGACGACGAGACGCCCGCCGACGAGGCCAGCGTGGCTATGGACCGTGTGCTGGGCGACGCCACAGGACTGGGCGATGTGCTCCAGTCCGTTGAAGACATGGAGGATGCGACGGCCGCCAAGGTCGCGCAGAAGGAGATCGTCGAGGAAGTCCATGTTGACGATGCGGACTTCAATGAGGCTAGCACTAGCGCGACCCCGAAGGCCATCGATGGGTTACGGTCTCGTGGACGATCGGAAACGGGTACTGAGGAAGAAAGGAGGCATGTCGATGAGTACATGGTTGAGATTCTCATGGATGAATGGAAGAACGTGCCTATAAAGCTGCCTGGGGAGCGGAGCAAGAAGCATAATAGAAAAGGACAGGATGTGCATCGTGTGAGGAGGCGGAGGGGTTGAGTTTGTATTACAGTTGGCGGAATTAGTAATAGTCAAGGCGATAAGAAGCGATGAAGCTGATTAAAAACAACAGTTCGTGGGATATGCAGTCGTGCAGCTTTTTGATTGAGTTGGCCAATGTACACTATTAGACTTTGGGGCTTCTTCGTGCCGCTGTGTGAGAGGTACATAGCTCGGCTATTTGGATACAATCAAGCTTGCCACGTCGCTTTGGAAGTGATGGAGGTTGCCGACTTCGCATTTGGTATTCTTAGGGCATGGGGGGCGTTTGATGTATGACTAGGGCTAGGAGTGGTGTGGTTTGGTGTCGGGTTTGGCGCCTAGGTTTTGGGTTAGGGGGAACCAGGCATCGGGATGAAAGTATGCAGAATAAAATATATCTTTGTGATTATTTGAATTCCATCAGCTCAGCTTAGTGGTTTGTCCTTATCAATTTCTCTCATTCGTCAACTCTCCATGGGTTAAGTCTTCCTGAGCTTTATTGAGCGATAGTTTACTTCTACTGAGTTGCTGTTTGTATCTAGGTCAATTGCGGTAAGATGAGAGAAGATCCGCAGATGCTTTTGAATTTGAATTTGAATTTCGTGTGAGAATGCCCTTCAGGAGAGTACATCAAAGATTGACGTGCTTAACCGGTTGCTGTAGTTTAGCTTTTATGACGAAGACGCGCACGGTTCGTTAGAGTAAGACACTAGGGTGGACCCGCAGATCTATTGCTATTCGCATTGCTATCTGCAGGCAGGAAATACAGGAGCTGAGGGTGCCTTCATATCACAGGTTTACAAACTAGTTTTGGACTAGCGTGTGAAGATCCAGCCTCATTTTTTTCGACTCTCTCTTGCTGGCTGAAGAAAGCGTAGATATTGATGCCTAGACCTTGATGTGAGTACACTCTAACCATTTCCTGGTTATTTCCTTACGAGAAAGACTTGGTATTTCTCACAGCCTCTTTTTTTCCAATCGCATGTGGCCAGTGACAGCAAGCTGCTGCACATCCACTTCCTCTTCCAGCATCATCTAGTCAGCATCAAGCGCGCCAGGCGCACCACGCAAGTTTCAGAAACCCTGCGGGTAAGTATCGGAAAGACTCTATCACAGGATTATAGACCTGATACGGAATCATAGATCTTGAGAGTAAGTCATTTAATTAGCGCTAAGCTTCCCGAAGGAGACCGCATAGAACCGGCTAGTATTCAGTCGCGGGATTGACAAGCATTTACCGAAGATGCAGGTGCAACGTTCGTTATGGAAAATCCTACAGGATAGTTGTCCGCCTCACTCCCGCCTCACCCGAACAAATTATCGCACATACGGAAGTAAATACATGCTCAGTCCGAATATGGCTTTAAGGATACGCGGTCAAAAAAATATTCTGTCATATTTTCTCAGTTACTTAGTTGAATTTCCTTCAAGACAAGCATGGACCTGATCCCCGTTGCTCCCGACCCAGCAAGCAACAACAGTCGACACTGCGTCGTAAGGGCCACATACAATCTCGCGCCGATAGAAGAGTGGAAAACCCGGATAGTGGGGAAGCGGATCACCACCACTAATACCCACAAAGCCATCAGCAGCAGCTACAACTTCGCAGATTTCGATAAATCTGCGACTCCCCGGTTCTTCTACTGCGCGCCCGTACCCGCAGAATTCGACTATATTCATACCCAATCATCGCGTCTGCTAACTCTGCCCGTTGAGTTGCGCTTGCAGATTCTTGAGGAAGCATTGGAAAACACGGCCCAGAGCGCCGCGTCTGTCATCTTCGTTTGCAAGCAACTGTACGCTGAGGGTTTGCTCACTGCGCTTAAGAGCCATACGTTTAAGCACACTGAGCTGCCCAGGCTTTGTAGATTGCATCCGTTTTGTTGGCATAATTATTCGGCCAAGTTTCCGAGCGGTGGGGAGAGGGAGTGCCTCACGTACGTAACATACGACTAGCTGTGCTTCAAGAGGCTGATACGTGGTGATATTTAGGTTAAACGTTGTATTCGACCACATGTCGGTCGCTACGGATGTCTTTTACGGTGCGTATCGGATGCCGTGCTATCACCCGCAATAGATTATACACGTTTAGCATGATGAAAGCTGGACAGAAGGGTCGGTCATGGAGGACAAATGATTCTCCTAAGGCTAGAAGGCAGAGCCAATACGTATAAAAAAGTTGTTGCTTTATGATTAACTACATAATCCATTCCCCCTAACAAGTGAAGGTTTGCAATAAATGCATTTTGGATGTCTAAGACAATTAAACTTACTAGAAATACAGACACAGCCAGATTTTGATAGCTGAGAGTTGTGTTGAGAGAAAATGTAGATTATCCTACTCTCATATTACAATGTCGCATGGGATTGGAGCGTTAAGTTCAAGGAGATGGCGTGGTTTCTCCAGGCTTGTCCCCTGGCCCCGAGTGCTTGTGATATAAGCATCTATCAAGCTTTGCATATTCTTCTCTACAGATGAGTCTCTGCTTCTCATCGGGGGCTTCCAGGCTTGTCATAACGTCGGGGATGAAGTCTAAGTTCAAATGTACCTTCTGATCCTTTAAAGTATCAAAAGGCATCGTTAGAACAAAAGTATCCACGTGCAATTTTCGTAATATAGATGACTTAGGTGTGTTCTCGTAAATGTATTGGGTGAGCCCCAGATTCCCAACCCAGGTCAAAGCCATTCTTGTAGTAAGCAAATCGATTGCTTCGTTTTTGAGCCCGGGAATTCCTCGAACGTATCTAAATACATATATCTTGCAGAGAAATCGAGCGCTAAGAGGTATTTCATGGCTTTTGAGGCTCCTAGCAATGGAAGGTTTGACGGGTGATGATAGCGGATCATGGAGTCTATGGGCGTAAATCTAGGTACAGAGTGCTTCATCCAGAGGTAGCTAGACAGCTTCCATATGACTTCCCTCGAAATTCCCATTCAATGCTTCCCTGAGGTAAGAGGAATGATACCCGAGCAAGCCTTTGCGAATGCGGAACAGCTTCTGTTCTTGCCGACGGCAATGGAAATGAGATAGTCATAGTAAGTGCTTAGTTTGTTAGGAGCCACTCATGATGATATGGCTAGACTAAGCTGCTTACTCGCGTTTAGTGGGAATGACGTTGGATGAGAACACGCCCTGATTGGTGGCATGACAAATGGTTTCACCGGGGTTGTCATATTATCAATCGCGAAAGGGCACAACAGGCTAAGTGGGTTTAAGATTAATTCAGTACAACTAGGCTGCGAAGAGAGGTCTGATCTTGAATCGCTGACGAGTATCGTAGCAATGGTTGGAAGATGGTTGCTGGTAGCAAGACTGCTAGGTTATGAAATGTTGCTGTCAGCTTGGTCACGCATACAAGGAGCTGTCAAATGCAGCTACGAAGAGGTCCAAGCAGGTTTGCAAGGCAAGGGTGCAGTCAGCATGAATTAGAGAGGTGAAATAGAAAGAAGGTGTTGTGGTTTGGAGAAATTGCCCCGATCCACGTAGGTCAGAGTGAAATGGATGTTGGACTGAGGAAGGCGTGTAGGTCAAAATTGCTCGGGCCGCACAAACTAACATGCCCTCTTTCTCTTACAAGTAGCTATGACATCTCACACTCCTACTTTCAACAAACAGTTGTATGCCTTCACAATACATTTACATTTATCTATTGCAATTCACTCTTCCCTGCATGACTACGTGATTAGTCTTACACGCTCGCATCCTCAGTTGGGTAGGAAGATCAAACCAAAATTATCTGAGAAGGTTGCTGTTTTACGAAAATAAGGAGACTTTATCTGTAAAGAGCGTACTAATTTGTAAGGTGCGCTAATCTCAGCTAAAACTAATCGGACGACAGGATGTAGGTAATATCTTTGGTCAAATCACAAGTTTACTCTTTCACCAAACCTATCTTTCCTAGAATCTTCCCACAACCCTTCTACCGCCTTCCTTATATCCTCACTCAACGGACCCGCTCGGCAACATCTCACACTTTCCACCACCTGCTCTGCCCTTGATGCTCCAAGAATGACACCATCCTCATTTCCCAGCGCCGAATGATACACAAGCCAGCGGAGACTCACTTCGGCCAAACTCATACCCTTAGCCTCGGGTAGCGACTGGAGCGTCTCCGAGAGGTGCTTCAAAGCGCGGTGCACGGGCAGGCGATTGAAGACGTTGTTCCAAAACGGAGCTGCGTTAGGACCAGTATAGCGGTTACGGGAGCTGAGAGAATCAGTGACCGAAGGATTAGACTCTGCTGCTGGGAACGCTGCTGAAGATGCCATTTCAGGGGGTGTCAGCTTTCCTGTCAGAAATCCACCGGCAAGGGGGCTGTAAGCGTAGAACTTGATGTTATGCTCACGGAGCAAAGGAAAGAGGTGTTTCTCGCAGGACCGGAATAGCGCATTGTATTGGCCTTGGTAGATGGAGGGTTTGGCGTAGCCTTTTGCGGAGCAGACTGAAAGGAGGTCGCGCATCTGCTCAGCATTAAAGTTGCAGATGCCTAGCTGATATGCTCTTATATATTAGATATTGCGGGAAGAGAAATAGATTGGGATATCCAACCACCTTTTCAAACTTTCCAGCAAGATAGTGTTTGTGGAACGCGGCCGCGGTCTCTTCTATGGGCGTTTCGGGGTTCGGAGCATGGGCGTAGAGAATATGAACTTAAAGAGAAAGAACTACGCTTTCCGAGCACTACAGTGGATGTTTATGTATTCCTGCTCACCTTTTCTGTCCCTAACAGCTCCAAGCTCCTTTCTATACTTGAATCAATGCTTTTTTCAGACAAGTTCACCCGCCTCTCCTCGACACTAGATGAGAATAGTATCTTGGTGTCTATTACAAAACCTTTCTCTACCGACCGAGCTTGACCGAGGAGCGTTTCTGTATCCCACGGGCTTCCCGGTGGGTATGAGGCCGCGGAGTCTAGTTGACTGATTCCTAGCTTAGTGAGCGAGGATAGTAAAGAGGAAGCTTTGCTAGGAGTGTCCCATGTGGAGGCGAAGTTGCCGGTGCCGATGCCGCCGGCACCGAAGATGACCGTTACTGGCATAGAGGTTTAGAGGCTGCTGGATTTCACTTTTCTACAGAACTATGGCATATAGAAATATAATGCAACCGCAACACCCCTGGTGCTGTTCCAACACATCCATCGGTCAGGAGAGAACGTGTGGCGTTTTAGTACTTCGGCGGGAACAACGCTATCCCGAAGGGGGAGATCCCCTGAAGCTCCAGGGGGGAACGCCCTGCGCCTATCGATAGAGCGAGCTGAACACCCACCCCAAGGACTCATATGAGAGAATACTTGGTGTCTATTGCCTACTCTTTAAAATATGTTATACTAACTACCTACTCTAATGTTGCTTCTTTCTGTCCCTCGTTTTCTTTGGACTTTGCCTCGTCTCCTCGCGGCTATTGTCATCATTTATGGCTTCTTATGGGTCAAGAGTTTCCCCCGAGAACTTCCCACACAGTCCCTACCAAAGAATCAGGAAACTCGCACCGGCTATGACGATTCAAATATCAACCAGAACCGCCCAGCGGATCCAGATAACGTAATCGTAGCTATCAGAACCGGTGCTACCGAAGCCTACGACAAACTTCCCTCCCAACTCCTTCTCACAAACCCCAGAGATTTTGGCAATCTTCTTCTCTTCTCCGACCTCGAACAAGATATCGGCGGCTTCCACCTACACGATGTCCTCTCGCGCTTCGACCCCGATCTAATGGTGAATAATTCTGACTTCGACATCTACCGTAAACAACAAGAGTACGCACGGCTTGGTTTGGACATGCGGCTCTTGAAAGACGAGAAGGACCCCAACCCTAACTGGCGAACGAAAGGCCACAATGCGGCATGGGCGCTCGATAAATACAAATTTCTGCATATGCTGGAGTTGGCTTGGGAGTTGAGGCCGGAGAGAGATTGGTATGTGTTTATTGAGACGGACACGTATCTCATGCGGTCGAATCTTTATGGTTGGCTGGGCCAATTTGATCCCAAAAAGCCCTACTACTTTGGCAGCCCTGTCAGGAATCCCCACTATAATGATGGCGATACCTATCCGTTTGCGCACGGCGGTAGCGGAATCGTTCTTTCAGGAGCTGCGCTGCGCTGGTTCGCTGTGAACAACAGAGGCGCAGCGGGGAGATGGGATGCAGATATTGCAGACATGTGGTTTGGCGATTACGTTCTTGCGGCTGCTTTGTACGAAGAACTTGGACTCAACATAACGGGCGTATGGCCTTTATTGAGCGGGTTCAAACCCACGACTGTACCGTACGGCCCGGACGTCTGGTGTAAGGCAGTTGTGGCTCTGCACCACGTGCTGCCAGAAGAGCACAGCGCCATCTGGAGATTCGAACGCGAAAGAGAGGACTTCCGTCATATCAACACGCCACTGCTCTTCGAGGAGCTCTGGAAGCAGTTCATCCAGAATGAGGACTTATCGGCGCCTCGTGACAATTGGGACAATCTGTCCAATGATTTCACGAACGTCCAGTACAACATCCTCTTCAAAGACCGTGATCCGCCCAAGAGCCCAAGGCATCGGAGGTCGGAGGTGAAGCCTGCGCCTCCTTCAGAGAAGCCTGCGCCTCTTTCGGGAAAGCCTGCACCTCCTAAGGAGGCGCCTGCCCCTTTAGGTCCAGAGGCATCAGCAGATGCTTGCGCGAAAGCTTGTGAAACGCAAGATCAGTGCATGCAGTGGTCATACTCCTCTACGCCAACGCCCAATTTCAACGAGAACGGCGAGACGAAATGCCACCTTAGTACTAGCTTTAGGCTTGGTAGCCGCAGAATGCCAAAAGATGTTTCAGGCAAGAATGAAACGAATTTACAGAGGACGTGGCGGAGTGGATGGAGAAAGGATAAGTTCTGGTCGTGGGCTGAGCAGCACAGATGTAATAATATCACTTGAATTTCATAGACTCCGTATGTTGTGCATAGGCATTAACCATAGAGTTCTGGCTCTATCCACTTACATGTCTGAGTGTTATTGTATCTGCAAGGTTTTATACACTAGGGTGCCGACTAAGTTTTTAGAGGACCACACTTTTCGAAGATGTTTGATATCAAGAGGCAGAGGAAAGTTAGAAAGGTTGTGTTGAAAATAAACTAGCTGATTCCGTCTCTTATTATAGGTTGACACAGATGACTGTCCTCTTTCACAGATCTAGCAATCCATTGGTGTGATCGTGGTAGATGCATAGGTTCCATGCAGCCCATTGCTCCTTCGAAGTCACACTGGCAACACGATTTGATTTTTGCATGGTTACCACCATGTCGACCAGAAAGTCTTTCGTGAAGTAGCCCCTATATTGCCTCATTTGATCATGGTCCCCGCTTTCCAAAGCCATGTCAACCAACAGCTTTCGCAAGGGGGAGGACTCCTGAGTGTTGTCGAAAACGAAGCGAACTATTTCGATGGGAAAAGCCCACGTTTGAATGAACTTTGCGATAATCAAGTCAACTGCAGCATTCTTGAGTCCTGGGATTCCGCGAGCGTCTCCGAAGACGAAGATCTTGCAGATGAACATCCATTCAATATTCGTAGTGTCGGTTTTGCTGACGCAGGCTCTTCCTGCATGTAAATCAAAGAGCTTGCGGGTGTAGAGTCAGTAGTAAAATTATTGGAAGACCTCAATGTCACCCTCCGGAAGATGCACAACGCCATATAAGCCTTCTGCAAATCGATTATTTAGTGCTGCCTGGAAATAGGAAGAATGGTAGCTCAGAAGTCCCTTATAGAGACGAAACTCTCTTTATCTCGCCTTTACCAACTACCACTGAAATGATTGTGCCATAGCAGGCACTTGTTCGATAGTTATGTTAGATCCGTTGCCTGCAAAAGTGTCGATTCAGGTTGGATTTAGCCTATTACCCTATCCTTGTTCCTATTCAGGTTGTACTACTACCTCCGTTTCAGTTACATACCCCCCCTTTTCCTATTTCCGACACCTACCTCATGTATAAATAGTTTCTTTTCTTCATAGTTTGAATAGACAGAGTCCTCATTCTTTACTTACTCATCGGCGCACGGACTACCGATTGACAAAAAGTTTTTATGAAATGAATTGTCATACCCAGGAGGAAAATTGATGCCCAAAGGACATGTGTTCGTCGACTGTTGTAATGGCGTATTGGAATTGACCGATTCTGTTGGTATCATTGCAATTGAAGGAATATCATAGACTCGTAGATGTAATGCTGATAAATTAAGAGTGAGATAGGATGAATTGACCACCAAGAAATGGGAAGGTTTTAATTTGCAGTCTCTAAAGGGGTTTGAGAATAAAAGACAGGGAATTTCGGCCAAGAATTAGTAGAGGTATCGTGAAGCCCTTTCTAAGCGGTAGTGGTGGATTGAACAGACCTTATATGTGGGGTCACATGACCTGTCAGGCTCCAGTAAATGCCACCCAGGCTGCCTTTTAGTAGAATTTTTATGTTGAAGCTGACGCAATGGATATAGAAGAACGCGCGGCAACTTTTTACAGAATTACCCCGATGCGTAGACCACCACTGAATTTAGGATACTTCCTTTCACTTAGTGAGACCCCTAAATGAATGCTTTTACTAACACTAACCCAGTCATTAATCCTCATTGCAAGTCCCTCAAATCCTCGATGACTTGAATCAAGTAGTAGGCGACAATTCAATGGCTGCATTACTTTTTTGGCTTAACTTCGCCAGATACTACATCCCAAACCCCGCAAAAGCCGCATAATTCTCGTGTCCATGGTATAAGTGCCAATGCCCAAAGCCTGAAATGCTACATCTACTGCTCTCCTTCGACCCAAGCCCTTCCAATTTCCTCTGCAATTCCCAACCTCAAAACTCTCAACACATCCAAACCCCTCGCGTCCTTCACGAAGCCTTTCCTCCAATCCCACGCTCTCTTCACATCGCCAACATTTCCGCCCCTAATCAAAATGGCACTGTTTTCCGTAGACTGGCCTTCGCCTCCAGATCCGGATCCTAGCATCGAGCTTCCAACTAGGGAAAACTGGCTCGAAGCTGTAGTAAGGTTTGAAGTAGATTTCTTGAGCATAGTACGTGGAGAGGGAGCATCAGCACCGTAGGCCGCCGCAAGAGTCGAGGTGAAGCATTCTTCACATTGAGCGTAAATGAGGGAAGGGGAGGTTTGCAGGTCTTCAACTGCGGCAAGGAGGGTGTATAAGTGAGAGAGAGTGAAAACTCGTTTCGGCTCTGTTGAGGGGAAAACATATGTTAGCCTCTTAAAAATACAAGAGATAGTATCCAGAACAATGACTTACGATTAATAAAAACCAGAGCTTCTCCGAGTAATGCTAGTAGGCCATCGACTTGTACAACAGTCTGGATAGAGGGATCGTACAGGCCACCACGGATACTGGAGGCTGCACTGGATATGATGACCATCAGTGCGGATGCAGCTGCTCGTTTACGAGCCATTGGTCTGAGACTAGGTTTCTGGCTAGGCTTTGCGTTTACCTCTTCGTCACGGAGGTCATAAAATTTGCGGATGGTGGCATAGCCGCTGAGGTAGGTTGATAGAAGTTGGGCGGCTTCAAGATCTGTGCGGGAGAGCTGAGTGAGAGTCTGCTTGGGAGAAGTGATCAAGAGTTTGAGGCGGTCGTCAAGTTCAGATATAGGCGGATACGACACTGACTGTACCAGGCAGAGGGAGACAAGAATATCAAGAACTTCGCGAATCTTTTTCGGTTGGTGAGCTCGTGCATAATAGACTAGCGCATCTCCATAGTTGGTGGTGGTCTCGGACAGATAATCGGCGTATTTCTAAAGAACATGTGAGCAAATGTACTCTACGTCTGCATGGTTAGTAAGATGCTTACTGCGGCAATAGTACTTGCGTGTCTTGTGAAACCCAGGTTATTGCAGAGCGCAAGGATCTTGTCAACTCGCTCCGCAGATGTTAACCCTAGCCCGTTGAGAAGTTTCCCAATGAGGTCGTTTGCGTTATCTACGTTGTCGAGACGACCTAGTACTTGTACTGCAAGCTCCCAACCTTCTCGAGTAATCCTAAGTTCAGGACTCTGAATAATCTCTCTTCTCGAGAGTAAATGCGCATAGTGAATCATTAGCTCGTCTTTATTAAAGCCAGTGTGTTCTTGCTGCCCATAGCTCAAGACCATTAGATCGCTCTTATCGAAGCCTTTCATGATGTCTTTAGACTTCCGTGTCTCTTCTAGCCAATTACCTGCGCTCGCTACTTCGACCACAGCAGAAGTGATTAAAATAGACCAGCCTTGGAGGATTTGGATGATTCCTTCGATATTTTCTTCACATATGCATGCTAGTCCAATTTCAAATGCGCTGGCGGTGTTGATGCTAAAATCCTGCTCCTCGCCATCAATGACTGTGGCAAGAGCGGAAGATAGCTTCTGGCGGTAGGCTGACGTTGGAGTCAAGTCCACAGGACGAGCCCTTTGTGATCGTGATATAGAGCGGCGGCTCATGGTGAGACTTCCCTTAGGAATGTCTTCCGTCTCGCCATCCCACCATACCGCAAGTCCTAAAACAGCCTCAACCCAGTCGAGAGCATTTCCAAGAATCTCTTCTTCTTCTCCTTGCAGCTGCTTGTACAGAATGACAAGGTTTTGGTACACAGACCAAGCAACTTTGCTTTCAGCTCTGCGGCTAGCCATACTCAATTTCAAGTTATTTTTTGCTGCGGATATGCCGAAGTTCTCCGCCTGGAATGGCTGGACAATACTCGCTTGATCGTAGTTTTTTCCTTCTGCGAAATCTTTTAGATCTGAAATGGCCTCAGATGCTCGACGTCTGAAAATGCTCCAGTCATTACCCTTCACATCCCAGTCACCAGATTGGACAGCAGGACATGATTGAATCAGGGTAATGGCGCTTTGCGCTGCTGTATTGATGTTGGCTAAATGCATTCCTTCATAGCCATAATCCCCTAGACTATCTGTTGCAGCGCTCTCGGCAACCTCGAAATTTGCTCCTTTGAGCAACTTCAACGTAGTGGGAAAGTTACCACGGAATGCTGAATATTTGACGGCATCCCAGAACCCGGGATGAGCTGAATACCCACGTTGCTCTCTCAAGACCGAACCGATTTCCGAGGAAGATGTATGATATGTGTTCATCCAATCAAGTAAAACTTTGGGAATGGGCGTATTTTGCTTGACCTCGTAGGGCCGGTTAGTAAAAGTTGAGAATGCCGACGGTCGTCCATATCGAGAGGCTTGACTTGGGTAATGTAGTTGTAAAAGTAAACTAGCCAAGAAGTTGGCTTTTGTAACGGGAGACTCGCTGGCAGGAGGTCCCACTGCGCGCATGCTACTGCTAAATTGTGTTCGTGAAGATAACCTCCACAAGTTAACAAGTTGTTGTGCGACTTCAGCAAGGACCTCGCTCTTCCTAAGGGGATTGTCTGAGGTGACAGATTCGTTCAGTTTACCCATCAGTTGTTCAGTCTCTAATATTAGCCCATCTGGTTCATGTAGTTTTACATGTTGCGGAGGAGACACCAAGCCTTTGGCCAGCTTAAGCAGATCATACTTGGATTGCCCTAGCGCAGATTGTGGATTATCCGATGCTGTCGTAGGCTGTACTGACGCACATTGTCGAGAGCGCTTGGTTCCTCTTGGAGAATCGAATATTCCTGGATCCCTTAGGCTATATCCTTGAGACACAACGGAAGCCGAGAAGTGAGACTGTTGTCCAGTTTGGTCTTGGTCTGCGTAGTCTTTATCCTCGTCCATTCGATCCTCGTCTTCTTCCTCGTATTCCTCCTCGCCCTCCTCTTCATCACTATATTGTTCTTCATCCTCATCAAACGCTGTCGCTTGTGGTGGACTGCTCCTTGGTGCGTGATATCCAGTGCGCCCTCGAGTGATGGAAGTTCCGCCATATGGGTCACTGCGAGCAGACAACGGCGCCGCAAAACGACTACTACCAAAAGGCAGTAATGGCTTGGGTGGTGAGCTATTTATGTGAGATGGTTGAAAGGATGGCTTCTTAGAAGAAATGCCATAGCTTGTATGGAGCTGAGAGCTTCCGAAAAAAGAGGACGGCGGCGGACCAGCAGGGGTGGATGAGGGAATGAATCTGGAAGGGGGAGGGCCCGCAGGAGTTGTTGAGGGATTATTCCTGCTCACACGGCGAGAATCTGGTGTGGAGGGAGGGGTAGAGGAGTCTGGGACGCGGTAAACCATAGCTGGAGGGTAGTAATAAGTTGGTGTAGGTGGTGGAGAAGGTAGAGAAATTTATTGTTGCATGCCTATTAGCGGCGGAAGGATAGAATGGAGAAGCGACAATCAGGCGGGAAGTGAATCGCGTAATTAATTAAGAGTGGATTTAATAGTTGTAAAGCCCCACTTGATGTGATGGATGGGGCTGGTGGAGATCGTTGAAGACACTGGCGCGCTCATGGATGCTCACGATGAAAGCTACGCGAAGCTGGTGACCGAAAACATTGGGCATTTTCGTTCGGAGCGGTGCCGGCTCATGTCTACTACGGAGCAGATTACACGTGATATTCAAGCACGGACCTCGATGCTTTCGAATGGTGGGAATAGTTGGATTGAGGGATGCTTCTCTCTCTCCGCATTCCAAATCTCCTATTCCGAATGCGTCGCATGAGATACCTCTACATACCCTAAATCATCTTCTACTTTCTCCTGTTCCACCTTGACTCAGGGGTTGCTCAAGATACCTGCCATTCACCGAAGAACATGGAACTAGCCCCTAGATTTTTTGCTTTATGCAAACTTTCCATGCAGGAAAGCGCCGTCGTCGCTTGCGCCGTTAAGAACAAGGCGAATCAGCAGGGGACTCCTCGAAAGTCCGTATCTCTGACGACCCCGATGGAGAGGCAAGATGCATATCTAATACATATCACAATTAATTGTCGAGGTTGGAGTACCTGCAGGATTGACCAGGGGTCTGTTAATTAGTTGATTAAGGTACAGCTACGCAGCGTTCAGCTGCTGACTGACCATGGGCTGACGTAGGTAGCCTGGTAGTCCGACAGAAACTGTGCCGCCGTCTTCCAGAGCCCTGCGCCTCTGCGCTTTTGCAGTCCGAATCTCGCATTTCTTTTCTCATCCACCCGTCTCCGCGACACTAAGGAGAACGAGTTAATAAGACTACTCTCTCTAATGTCTAATCTTCGTTTTGATTCAAAACGAATCCTCTCTCCATAATCTTTCGACCTTCCCCGCACAGCTAAACTCTAGCGGACGATGCCGGCAACGCAAGCTATATGGCAGAAGACGAAGACGGGTGGGAAAGCGGGCTTCGACAAGGTTTGGGGATGGGCAGACAAACTCGGCGCGCCTGTTAACAAGCTCTCTAACAAACTTGGATCTGAGGCGTTCTGGCCGACAACCCTGGATAAAGAATCCGACAAGGCGGCGCGGATTCTACGAAGCTTCTGTAGTAAGTTTGTCGCCTCCGAGTGCCTCGGAGCCTGCTAACGCTGGCCCAGAGGATGGCTTTTACCAAGAAGAGGTTCACCAGACCGCCGATGGACCCAAGCAGAAACAGAAAGTACTGAAGAAGATACCTCCGGAGGTTTGTCTCTATCATTTTACGGATTTAAATAGGGGTGTACAGCAACTGACAGCAAAACTAGGTCATAAAAAATGCCAAAGGTCTCGCGATCTTCACAACAATGCGCACTGGCCTTTGGGTTTCGGGCGCCGGCGGTAGCGGCATCCTTGTAGGGCGGAAAGAAGACGGGTCCTGGTCGCCACCTTCTGGAATTTTACTGCATACAGCTGGCTTAGGTTTCCTTGTCGGAGTCGACATCTACGATTGTGTTGTTGTTATAAACACCCAGAAGGCCTTGGATGCGTTTTCCAAAGTTCGCTGTACTTTGGGCGGAGAGATCAGCGCAGTCGCCGGACCTGTCGGCATTGGTGGCGTGCTAGAGACGGAAGTTCACAAAAGACAAGCACCAGTATTCACATATCTCAAGTCACGGGGTTTTTATGCTGGTGTTCAAATCGACGGCTCAATCGTCATCGAGCGGACGGACGAGAATGAGAGGTTCTACAATGAACGTATTGGCGTTGCCGATATACTTGCCGGGAAAGTACGGCACCCACCTTACGAAATCAGAACCTTGATGGAAACTATCAAGGCTGCACAAGGAGACCAGGACGTAAACCAATCGTTCTTGGTAGATGGACCGACCCCGGGTGACTTCGAGATAGAGGAAGACGGAAAAACCTTTGGGATTCCAGATGTAGAAGACCCGGATCCTTTTGGGGTACTCGCCTTGGAAAAGGAAGGGTTCGAGATTCGTGAGGCTGGCACACACAAACGCCCAACGAGCGAGCAATTTGAGTTCAACCCAAAGCCTAGCAGTCCGATATACGGCCATTTTAGAAGAAGTGTAGAGATGGGCTCAGACAGCAGAAGTGTTAGCCGGAGAAGCAGCTGGCGGACTAGCACGATGAGCACAATGGATCGCGGCGTTCAGACTACGGATATGTCGACACAAACGGATTTTGATTCTCCCACATCTCAAACACCAAGATCACTTGAGACGAACGGCAATGCCAGGATGTCAGAGATCCCGGAGAATAAAAGTACAGATGACATAACTGAAAGTATCAAAGACAAACCCTCTACATCCGAAGACGTTGATGATGATGTTGATGCTACGGAAGAGCCTGTGGTGCAGACAATTCACCAAGCCACCGCACCTCAATTCATTTCCCGTGCACGCCTTGTCACCGTCGTAAAACCCACCCCACCTAAGCTTCCACCGCGCAATCCAATCCGTGATAGGAAGAAGCCTTTGATTATTAACGCCGATACCTCAAACGAGTACATGGGCCGGGACCAGGCTACAGGCACCTCTTTCTCATCCTCCGACCGGCCTTCTCCATCATCGCTTCCTGGTGATCACTCCTCAGTACGTTCGCAAGACTCCATATCGTCGGCTGAAGGACTAGAAGGCTTGAGCGAGAGGTTCCATCTTAAAATTGACACCGAAGCCAACCGGATTGCCGACAAAGAAATGGCAGTCAAGTCAGAAGAGAATGATGGGTACCATTCAATGCCTGAATCACCCACCAAGCGTATACCTGGCGGATTCAATTAGTACTATGGAAGTCGAATTCTCAAAACATCTTTGTACCCTACGACCTTTTCTACATTCACGGTCTTACGATTTTTAGCAATATACGCTGAAAGCTGCGTTTGGTATGGTGTTTCATGGGAGGGATTGGCGACTATTATTTAGGAAGCGAGTATTTTAGTACTCTCTTGTTTATGATATCACGTTTATTGTTATTCATCCATGTTAAAAAGCGGGTTTATTTCTAGTACGCTTGCATGACTATTCGTTTAACTATTGGTTCCATTCTGGAGTAGATATTATGTGTGTTTGGATTTAGAATCTTCAGAAACCCGACTTTCGCACAGTTGTTCAACACGAACTGTTGATATGTGAATTCTTGAAATACGTATAATCGGTTAAATATGTCCGGTCTCAAGCCGCCGCGTCTCAACACTCAGAGAGTTCTGCCACCGCCCGCGCCTAAATTTCTACCAGATTCTTCGACTCCTACGATATCTACAGCAACATACCGTTCTCGCGATGGCTTCAAAACTTAAAACCCGGCCGGCTCCCGTGCCCCACAAGGTCGCCGATTACACTATCCTCCCCCTCACCATCCCTGCACTGCCTGCCTTCCCAACTCAGTCGAAACATTATATCTACATCCGCCCACACGTTCCTAAACTTCCAGATCCAGACAGCGAACGGAGTCTATTTATAGCAAATATACCGATCGATGCATCCGAAGAGGAAATTAGGAGCTTATTTACGAAGCAGCTTAGCGGTGGACGAGTTGAGCGTGTCGACTTCGAAAGCTCGATACATTCCTACCAGACCAGGAATCAGCAGTTGGGCCAGGGCAAGGAGGAGGATGGTGCAATAGCGCGGGCCCCGAAAAGCAAGAAGAGGAAGAGAGACGAGGTGGCGGCGGAGGGTGTGATTGAGGATGAGGAGACTAGGTTACCACAGACGTGGGAAGAAGAGATCAGGAGCAGCGGGAGCTCGGCGGTAGTCGTATTCGTAGATCGTGCGAGTGCGAAAGGGGCTATGAGAGAGATTGAGAGGGTGGTGAAAAAACCAACGGAGATTCTTTGGGAATGTCGGCAACGGTTGGGTGAGAAAAGTGAGTGTTTTTCAGCCACACTATTATACTAGCTATTTTGGAGCGCAGAGTAGTGTTGCGCCATATCTAAAGCAGTGGAAAATAATGAGGTTTGGGTAGCTATTTTGAGATTGCTGACTAGGAAATTATGTTGTACAGGATATCAGACCCATCACACCCTAGCATTCCCTCCCAAGCCAATCCTCCAGAAATCAATAAATGCCTACCTCTCTGCGTTCACCCGTGCTGAAACTGCGCGGAACCGACTGCGGGCCCGCCAGCGCGCTGTCCCCGATGAAGATGGCTTCATAACTGTGGTCCGTGGGGGCCGGACTGGGCCGGCTAGACTTGAGGAGGCGGAAGCAGCGAAGGAGAAACTGGAAGAGAGGAAAAAGAAGAGGGGCGCCAAGGAAGATTTTTATAGGTTTCAGGTCAGGGAGAAGAGGAAGGAGAGAGAAGGAGAGTTGAGGAGGAAGTTCGAGCAAGATCGGAGAAAGGTAGCGGAGATGAGAGAGAGGAGAGGAAGGGTTGTGGTAAGTCGAAATATTGCTGTATTTCCTGCTGTGGAGGTAGAACACCTGTTAACAGTGGTTTAGCCCATGTCATGATTTTCGAGGGTCCTGATGTGCTTGTCTGAGTTTTTCAGCATTAAGGGCTCTATAGGATATCTCAGGGATTTACCCATTACAACCTGCCAGTATTTAAGACTCTTCTCTGGGCGGCTTTAGCCATTTTAACCTAAGGGTATTAGTGAAAATGGAAGCTACCTGAGTCACGACACTAACTCCGAACCAAGCTGTCTCGTTAATGACTGATCAAGGCATGCCTAGCTCTGTCTTTGGGACGTGCTGTGACAACTCCTCGACGTGGAGTTCCGCATACTAAATTGTTCGAGAGAGAACGTTTCTTCCTTGTCACCACCCCACCGGGAGATACTAGTCGTCTAAAATATAACTTAAATGTTACTATAATTTGAAATGATAACTTTACTCTTACTAAATCAAGCTTTAAATCGTATTTATTGTAGGCCAAAAGTTAGCAAGAGTATTATAATTACGCTTTATCTAATGAAATTCGAACATTGGATAGAATAAAAATTTAATAACGATTAACTAAAGCACAGAGATCGCTAACTGAAGTATTTGCACCTTCCTAATTAAGAAGTTTGGCTTATCGCTCGCTGACTACCCTGAATAATTTAACGGCAGAATATATCTACAGACTCACTACGTCTATGATATCAACACTAACGCCTTACTCTATACACAATACGAACCAGAACCAGATAGCTGGACGGATCTATTGTCCCTTGACACGGCAATTTTGGTCCTTAGGTTATCGATAAGAATCGGCCAATTGGAAAAGCTAGGTTAATATAAATACCCAATTGAATCTAGTCGCGAATATAAGCGACCTTGGCAAAGGACCCTGCCGTGTCAAGGGATACCTGGGCGGGCTATGTCCTCTTCGGGTACGATAAAACCGGCCCATTTGGCACGTGCGCAACCCCCAAAAATCAAGAGTCAGAACACCACATATATTAGATCTAATACCTCGTCATTTAACCGTCTAATTGTCTACATTTATGAAACCGCTTTATATACCACTTATACTACTTCTAAACCTTCTTTTCGTCTAGCTCCTCCTTAAATATACATATAAATCGAGCTAGCGTAGCTATCTCTGTCGTATAACGCCTTAAATAGAACTTCCTCTTTAACCCTTAAGCTTAAGACTTAATAATTAAGAAATTAGGAGAATTTCCTAGCCCCATAGTGGTTAAGAGGCTATAGTTCTTTATCTAGGAATATATTACTCTTAAGTTATAAGTAAAGTCTTTATCTTAATAAAGAGTGAGCCCTATTACGGAGCGCTAGCTTCTTATATAATATCTAACTAAGGCTTTCCTTTGTTATCAAGGGGAATTAAATCATTATTAAGATAGCTAGCAATTGCGGCTGTTTCTAACCATGTAATTAACCTCTTCTTTCCTTATAGATTTAGACCCTTATCCTTTTAATTATGGCGCGTTTATATCTCTTCTAAAGAGAGGATTTGGCTTTAAATACGCCCTATAACACTAGTAACTTTATAAATAAGAGACTAAGGGATTAGGATGCCGAGCTCTTAAGAGTAAAGCTTTACGTAGAGTACTCTACTGTGAGGGGGCTTTGTAGACAGGGGGCTATAAGGCACGATTGTGGAACAGGATAGATTGGTAAGAGAGACGAATCCTTAAGGAGGTAAAGCCTCTGAGATCGTGGAGACTATATACTACAAGCATGTGCCTCCAGCACGTGACCGGCGACCATCCGAGGGGCGTCCGGGGGTTGTCCTGAGGGCAACCCGAGGTGTCCGCAATAATATCCCTTACATCTACACCGCTATAGGGTCTTAATTTGGCCTTCTATACATGTAAGATCCGGAGGAGGTATAAAATAACGTATATAAGTCTTGCGGGATCGAATACGGGCCATTTAAGCTCTTGAATTAATAAATAGGTTGGTTTATTTACATAATATGCGGAACGTTAATCCCCTAATATAAATTTTGACCTGAGTTTATAAGTAATAAGCTAATTAATTTTAGAGCTTTATTATATAGACTTTAATTAATATATATAGAGATAAGGTTTTCTAGGGGGAGACCCCCTAGGACCCCCCTATATAGAGCTTTTATTTAATTTAGAAGTAGTAGTAAGATTAAGGCGCCTTAGTTACTACTAGGTAAGGATCTACTGTAGTAACTAAGGCGCCCTACTTAAGCTAGGCTTAAGGATTATATTAGTCACGAATTTAGTATATATTTAGACTATAGAGCTTTAATATAGAGCTATTTACGTAGGATCTAATATAGTAGATTATAATTATAATTTAAAGCTTTATATACTAAATATTTTTAATGCCTAATAACTAAATCGCTATATAGCTGGAATTAAAGTAAGTCTACTACCCTAACTCGATTAAATACGTATATAGGAAGAGATATAACTATATATAGAGACGTCTAATATAATTAAGTAACCACGTTATTGCCTACCTAGTTTAGACGTATAATAACGTAATAGCTTAGCGACGATATAATAGCTCGGCGCCAAGTAATAGGAGGGGGGAGGAGGGAGAGGAGATTAGGGGTGGCTTAGCTACTATAAGAAGGTCGTAATATTAATATAGTGTTAAACTTTAAAAATTGTGTCCCGGGAGCTTAATTAACGACCCCTATATAAAACGTTAATAATGTTTAATTATAGAGCTTTAAACTAGCAGATCTTTTAGGAATGCCTATTATAAACAGCTCCGAGTATAAAATCTAGAATATTTAGTAGTGGTGTAAGTATAGGACGGGGGTACATATTTGCGTTCCTAAATGTCGTCATATAACGCAATTTTTAGGTAACGAAAACTGCCGTTAATGTTACTCGACTGACACCTACCGGAGGTTCCTCTATCCTTCCTGTCTCCTTATCTAATACTATCTATATCGCTATATTAACTAATAGATCCCTTAATAGAGACTAGGGAGAGGTATTAGAGCGCCTCTAGCTCTTATAAGGAAGAAGAAAGAAGAAGAGAGGAAGGTATAGAGGAGGGAGTATTTATAGACGGGAGGAGGCCTATAAATGGGAGATTAGGCAGCCATAATATAGATATTAACGTTACTCAACTAATACCTACCAGACGCCCCTCCGTCCCTCCTGTCTCCTCTCTTACCTATCTCCTTATTAGATGCTATCTATATTACCACATTAACTAATAAATCCCTTAGTGGGGACTAGGGAGGAGTATTAGAGTACCTCTAGCTCTTATAAGGAAGAAGAAAAGAAAAGAGGAAGGTATAGAGAAGGGAGTATTTATAGACGGGAGGAGGCCTACGAATAGGAGATTAGGCAGCCATAATATAGATATTAATATTACTCAACTAACACCTACTGGACGCCCCTCTATCCTTTCTATCTCCTCTCTTACCCGTCTCCTTATTAAATGCTATCTATATCACTACGTTAACTAATAGATCCCTTAGTAGGGACTAGGAAGGGGTATTAGAGCACCTCTAGCTCTTATAAGGAAGAAGAAAAGAAGAAAGGAAGGTATAGAGGAGGGAGTATTTATAGATAGGAGGAGGCCTATAAGTATAGGAGATTAGGCAGCTATAATATAGACATTAATATTACTCGACTAATACCTACCGGACACCCCTCTATCCTTCCTATCTCCTCTTTTACCTGTCTTATCGTCTAATACTGTCTATATTACTATATTAACCAATAAATCCCTTAGCAGGGACTAGGGAGGGGTATTAGAGCACCTCTAGCTCTTATAAGGAAGAAGAAAGAAAAAGAGAGAAAGGTATAGAAGAGGGAGTATTTATAGACGGGAGGAGGCCCTATAAGCATGTGATTTGGTAAGTACTAATAGTATAAGATTCTTGTATAAGATGGGCTTAATTACTTACTAAAATATAGGGTGTCTCTATTACTATAGTAGCTACTATAGTAGTAGAGATGCCTTAAATATTTAATGTAACCGACTACTAAGGCTATTAATAAGTAAAAGGTAGGCTACTGATATAGTGCAAATGATATAGTTGTTAATATTGTTTATAGCCTATTTTTACTTCTAGTGTACGCGTAGATCGTCCTTATATTTGGCGTAGAGCTAATTATAGGTAGTAAGCTAGTTTGGGTTTAGCTTTGCTATTAATATAGCCATAGGTAGTATGTCCCTTAGTATAGGCCGACTTAGTAGTTCTAGCTTTAGAAGATTATCTTTCTTCTTAAATAGGTTAATATACTGCTATACCTTATTAGTTTTAGCTATATCTTAGATAATAAAGAACTATTAAATCCAATTAGATGGCTTATTAAGGATAAGGTTGATTTTTAATTTAGTAGAGGTTGTTATTTTTAGAATTTAACAGGTTAGGAAGGGTTTAGGTTAGGGTCTAGCTAGCGTCTTAGCAGAACCTTATTTAGACATTCTAAACTTTTAATTTAATTTATTAGTTTAGATCACTAAAATCTAAAATTTTGTTATGGGGAGCGCGATTAATAACCCCTACTAATAGCTTTAACTACGTCTAATTTTTGATTTATAAATTGGTAGATTTATAGGTAATAGTTATTATAAATAGCTCTAGGTGCAGTATATATAAAATCTTAACTATAGTGTAGAGAAGTTATAGCTGCTAATATACCGTCCTAAGTATTCTTAGAGGTTATATAACTTCTTATATAAGCGACATTTCCGCCCTTTAAAAAAAATTAAAAAATTCTAAAAATTAATTAACGTTATAGACAGCAGTAATATTGATCTGGTAGTACTACTAATTCTCCCTATATACCATTATATATATATCTAATAGCTTTAAAGGCGGTAAGAAGGTAGGACGGATAAGGGGGTTAAAATTTAGAAAATTGGATTTCGCGGTTAAGCTATTTAAAAGTTAAAAAACTAAGATAAATACTATATTCTCCGCTTACCTCCGAGCTAATATATAATTTCCTAATTAGGAAAAGTTGTTTATAAGTAGTTGCTACTGCCTCTATACAAAATCTTCTTATTATACCTCTTTAGTCTTACTTATAGATAACTAAAATTGTTTTATATTAAACCTACGTTTAAATATAAGCCCTAAAAGCTTCTTAACTCATAAGATTGCTATATAGGTTAGCCCAGCTATTTTATCCTTTTCCTTAATATTTAGAACCACCCGATTAAGTATTAGGCCCTAGCTTTTATATATAGTAAGAGCAAAAGCCAGAGTAATTAGAAATTAACGCCGTAAGTAAGAGCCTCTTATACCCTCCTACTTATAAAGCACGGAAAATATAGGGATAACTTTCTTACTATCCTGCCGAGTGAATAGGGCAGGTCCGTTATACCTATCTACTATAATTAGTAGTAACTGAGGCTGATCCTTTTTAATATCCGCGTGTCCCTTCTATACGACATCTTTAACTATACTAGTAGTACTATTTACTAAGCCTAGTTTAATCTAGATATTCTATATTAGTATTACTTTCACGCCAATATATAGGGCTAGATTCTCTATAGTATCGCACTAATTAGGAGTGACTTTCCGTATACCTATACTAGTATTAACTAACTTAATAGCTACTACTGGCTGTAAAAGGTTGCGAAGCTAAGTAGTGTTATACTTACCTATAGCAGCGCGTGTGCTATATAGCCGAATTGCGTTATTAAAGCCCGCAACCTTATTAGTGGATAGGCCCTACTTATACCTAGTTAAAAGAAGCTTCTAGGTTAATTTACTTATAGAATTACTACGTAGCTCTATAAGGGCAGTCCTAAATGTAGAGCTTTTAGCGTTATTACCGCCCTACCGCATAACTTAATCTAGAATAGTAGTTTGGTTAATTACCTTATAGGCTTCTTTTCCGTAGCTAGTAAGCTTTAACGGCCTAGCGGGTAGATTACTATATAAGGCCGCCTAATTTATAGGGGGAAGCTAATAGAAATCGCCTACTAGTAAGATGTTTAAGCCTTTAAAGTAGTTATTGTTATATATAGGGTAGATTTAATGGAGGCGGCGATTGATCTAAGCTAGATATACTTGCCCGATTATAGATTTCTCGTTAAGGACGAGATAGTAAATATCCTTAAAAGCCTATTATAGAGGCGTAAGACTAGTAGTAGGCAAGTCCTTAAACGGGCGATTTACTAGTAACCTTAATAGATTATATATAGTTCTGCCGTTAATATTAAAGGTAGCTACCCTAGTAGGGGCCGCTTAAGCTAATAGTATTGGCTTGCTATTAGCCCTTACTATATTATAGAGCGTAGTAGAGAGGATAGTAATAAGATGTGATTTGCCAGTTCCTGCCTCTTTATTAATATTAATCCGTAGTAGAAAGAGGCCAAGGCCCACTTAGATCTGCCTATAGTAATTAACTATAATATTATAGATATAACGCTAGCCTAGTTATAAGGAGGACGGAGTTACTGTTTAGGATAGGCGGCTCTATAGTAGAGGCTATAGTTATACTTCCTACTAATAAGTCCTCTTATTAAGCTGTGAGTACGTACCCTAATATATACTCTAGTTATAGTTATAATTAAGCTCTTTATTATTAAGCCTGTTAGGATCCTTAATTTTAACTTTATTAGTATTTTAAACGCGGGCATATAGGGCCTTAAAGGACTAGTATAGCTCTAAGTTATCTACGAAATCGCCCTTAAACTTATTAATATTATTAGTAGTTTTATAACCTTCCTCTAGTTTCTAATTATAGAAGTAGTTAGGTGGGTGCTAATAAGAGTTAACGCAAGCCTAATAGGAAGCCATATAATTAGGGGCCCTAAATCTATTAGTATAAGTAGCCACTTCCTTATACTCCCTCTACGGATAATAAAGAATAAGCTTTATACGGCAGAACTTAGGATACTATAGATAGGAAGGATTGCCTTTATATCGCGGAAAGTACGATATAACTTAAGGCCTTACTCTTAGTTAACGCTTATAAGTAGAGTAATTAAAATGGAGTAGAAAATTGAGGAAAGTAACGTCCTCTACCCCATCTGGGCGGCGCTTATATTTCTTATAGTTAGATAGTCTATACCCTCTTAGTTACCCACTATTAAGCTTATACGTAGCGCTTTAATTGTCCTCCTAGCAGTAATCTAAAGTTACTATATTTCTAGAGCCTTTATAAAGGGGAATATTGAGAAGTAGATAGTATACCTTCTGCGCTAACTAATCGCGTTCGGTAATAAGCTTATTTATAAACCTTGCCACTACCGAACTAAAGGCATAAAGGCTGTTAGCGTGCGGCTATACTAATTAGAGTAGCTCCTAGTAGGAAGTTAACTTCTTCTCTTCCTTGCTGCAATATTTGCCTATATAGTTAACTATTACTAATACGCTTATAGCGGGTAACGTATTAATATTCGCCATCCATGCTAATATTATGGCTGTATTATAACTATTAAGAAGCTTATTGTTACGCTATAGATAGAATGTCTAGTAATATGGATTTTAATCCTTTAATACAGCGGCCTTATTATAAAGAGAGCGTGGAAAATAGAAGCGGCACTCCTTTGCTCTAGTAGAGCCTTTCTTTAATCTTAAGTAGTAAGATTTAGTGTAATTGCGGTGCCGTTAAAATCGATTAAGGTAGGTAGTAAGAAGCTTACTGCTGTTAAGCTGTTCTTTATAGCTAAGAGTAGAAGGATATTAGAGATTGGGAGGCCTATATTAATTAGGATTTATTATAGATATAAAAGTAGCCCAGTACTTAGTAAAAGCCGCCTTTAATTTACTAGCTAATAGATCTAGCCTTAGGGCTATTAAACTATATAAGAAGCTATATATATAGCCGCTACCTTATACCTGCCACTTATATTAGAACCAAAAGTTAGTGCTATTAAATAGACCTATAAGCACGTGCTTCCTAAACAGATTAAAGCGGCGATATAGCTAGTAAGCAGCAATATGCGGATTATTATTAAGATTTTAAGAAGTAATCCGGTAGCGTTAAGCCTTATTAGTAGCCTTATATTCGTTAAATAGAGGCATATAAGAGTATAGATTATACTAATATAGATTAGTAGCGCTAAGTATAAAGAATAGAGACCTGTTCTTAATATTCTTAGTATAAGCTATAAGCTTATTTCTCTTCTGCCTCTAGTAAGGTCTAGTGCCCTTAAGGTTCCGTATATACCGTATAATCTTATTTAGTAACTAGCCACCCTTATTGCCATTTATAAGATTACTAAGCTTATCTAAAGATAGACTATTTTTATTTAATTAGCTGTAAAGGAAGCGGGTAGTATTAAGGGCTTATTTTCTTATAATCCGATTAAATACATAGTAGCGAAATAAGGGGTGGCGGCCAAATTAACCGTCTTAATACTTAAGCATATGCTTAGTATATACAGCTAGGGTAACTATACGGCTTTATGGTATATTAAAATCGGCTTTACTATAAGGAAATAGAGTAGGAAAGGCGCTATATATAATAAAACTAGCTAATCGCTTAGAGAGAGGTGTCTATTATATAGTAGGAACCTCTAGGCCCGCTTATAGGTCTTATTAGTGTTAAACCTTGCGACCTAAAAGCTCTAATTTATTAAGGTTAGGCACTAGATTAGGAACTAAAGTATCTAGTATATTATTATTAAATTCGCCGTTTAGTATATTACTGCTAAGCTTAGTAGGTAAAGGATTAATAGCAGGAGGATATTATATAGGAGTAGTAGGGTAAGCTATTAGGCTACTAGAATTAGAATCCGACTTATTAATATAAGGTAGCTAATCTAATATAGAGCTATTTTTAGGTAAGCTGGTAAGCTAAGTGCTATATATTTTAACGTTACAATAATTAGGATGATTAACCTTTAGAAAGTAAAGCTATTATACTATAGTAGAGTGCCTTATAGTATACCGTTTGGTAAACTACTAACTTAGGTATTTACTACCCTCTACTACTGTAGGCCTTATAACCAGTATATTAAGTTTAGAAGGTAGCCGTAGTAGCTACCTCTAAGTCTTTAGTATATTCTAGCCAAAGTAGCAGACGTGGCTAGTATAGCAATATTACTAGCCGCGTACACGCACGACTTATAGATAAACGTATACACGCGTAATTAGAAGCTCCTTTACCGCAGTAAGTATAGGTAGGAAGCCAGGAATAGGCCCTAGATTAAGCCCGTTACTTTTACTAAATAGGGGAGAAAGGGTTAGATCTTTAAGGCTATCGGCGTCCTTAATATAGGCTTTATATATACCTATATTGTTACCCTTTATAGCTAGGCCTATTTAGAACTACCGCTCTTTATAACAACTGCACGTCTTTATATATTTAGCCTATAGTATACTCCTAAACTTCTTAATTCGCTTTTAATTAATAGCTAAAATAGGTAGTAGTGTGGCCGTAGTTAGAGCTTACTATAAGGGAGCTTGCCGTAAGGAAGGTGGTATTAGTAGTAAAGTAGGTATTAGAGGTAGAGTAGGTATAGAAGCTAGTTCTAGTAAGGACGCATTTAGGCCATCTAAAGTGCCTATTCTACTATATAGAGCTTTATCTATAGTATATAGCGGAGGAGTAGGCGAATAAGCTTTACCCCGCCGATTAAGAATACGGTACTCCCGTTATATTACCCTAATTATCTTCCGTTATTAAGCCATTTTAGGGGTATCTTAACTGTTCTGGCCGCGAGGCAGGAAGGTATTCTTAGTATCGTTTTTAGGTAGAGTAGTTTACTAGCGCCTTATAGGACAATTCTTAGTAGTAGAACCTAACTCTATAAGAGCTCTCCGCTTATTTAAACTATATTTAGAGGCCTAGAAAAGTAAGTAGAAGTAGAAGTAATATATAGAAAAGACGCGCCTTTAACTAATATAACTAGCACAGCTTTAAAATCTTCTTTAAAGGGCCGTCTTTAATAAAGTTAAGGTGGGGCTTATAGATATAGCACTTACTACACTTAATTATAGTAGGATCTGCCATATATATAATATATATAGTGGTATTAATAGAGATATTAATAAAAAGGAAGGTGTAATACTAAGATATTTTGATGTTTATAATATTTTAATATTCGTCACATAGATTCTGCTATAACTTACTACCCGCAACTTTTTTTCTAATTAATAAGAAGCTGGCTTTCTAACTAATTAGAAGCTAGCTTGGCGGGAGTTTAAATTCCAGGACACCTAATCCGAAAATATAGACCACTCGTACCTCGGGTCAATAAACAGTAGATTTTTGGTGTTGACGCACGTGCTAATTTCGGCCAGTTTTTACTCCGCCTTATCTTAGGTGGCCTCAGCCGCTTCTCCGAAGAATTTGTGGCGCTACATAGCCCCACTCTAAAGCTACAGCCCCACTCTACAAACTTGTACAAACTCCTAAGCTAATTAGCGGTTTAGACTAACTCTTACAAACTCCTAAGCTAATAGAATCTCGCGCTACCCCTAGCCCCCCTACACCCCCCCAAATTCCTCTACAAAGCGTCTAAGAGATTATAGGCGCGTATTTAGTGTAACTTATATACCATCTCCAACGCGTGTCAAATTTAAATAGCTATACTAGGGCCAATTTAGCAGCTATTACTACAGTTCGCGATATATTTACATTATAACCTCTCCTACTAATATATTCTAATTAATTAAACTAGCTAACTAACATATTAGGGGGCGAAGTACAGCTTTAAAGTTTAAAGACGCGTTTTTAAACCCGTATTTACTTAACCACCCCCATTAATACGGCAACCGTACTCCACTATTACACCTCTATTCACCCTTAAACTTCCTAAGGTACCTTTTATACCCTATTACAAATAGCTTATCTGACTTTACTATACTAATATAACATTAGTAACGCGTTCTTGGCTAGATATACTCTATTAGACACTCCTACAAACTCCTACAAACTCCTATAAACTCCTAGGCCAATTAGATAGCGAGGTTCGGGTCTAAATTAAAGAAGAAGAAAATAGGCAGTTAGAATACAGACTATTAGGGTTAGTAGTATAGAGCTTAGGGTAGGGTAGTAGAGCCGCCTATATTATAAACGTTAGCCAATTATAGTTCTATTTTAGAGACTCTCCAGTTAATTCGGAAACTAAGTATAGAAGAGTTACTATTAGTTATTTAGTAGGTAAGGCGTATAGAGAATATACCATTCTAGTATAAAGTTGTTAACCTTTACCTTTAGCGAATTCTTCTTTAAACCTATCTATAGCTTAAAGACTTTAAGCCACGTAATAAGCAGGTGCGTACTCTACGTCAGCTTATATTTAAAAAAGGCGATACTCTTCTTATTACCCGTATAGGCTTTAGTAAAAGTCTTATCTTCTATATATATTCTGTCCTTACTATAACGGAACCTTATAGCAAGAACTACGATAGGCTTGTTATTAGGCTAGGTGTATAGGTAAAGCAAGTTAAAGTTAACAAGTAATAATAACTAGTAGAGTGGTTGCCTAATAGATTAACTCTAATTGTATTCTAAGAATCACTACAAGGAGGAAACTATCTAGGTAGGGACTAAGGGTCCTTAAATACACAACCGTACTCCTATAAAATCCTTCTTATATATAATATACGTGTGCTCTATTTAATCTATTGCGGATTATATAGATCCTATAGATTATATAGATCACCCTACGTGACCTTAGTTACTATTCCTTATCATATAGCTCTACCGGCTCCATCCTAGACCGTGCTTAAATTAACCAACTAGCTTCTTTTAACTCCTCTCCTAGTAGTTATAACATTGTACTTAAAGCGTCCGTAATACTATCTCCCTCCTCTTTATCTTCGTCCTTAAAGATTTAAAATATCTCTAAGTTATTTACTAGAGGTATAATATCCGTCTAATTAATTTAGTTAATATTATTGCTCATTATACCTAAAGCAATTTCTTCTTCTTTAACCGTTTGTCGTATTCGCACTATCACTGCGATATTATCCCTTGGTAAGATTATACCGTCTCTATATTCTCGCTATTTAAAAGAGGGGTTAGTTTATATTGCGTTAGTAAACCCATCTTTATAACAACCGTCCTCTTACTTAGAGTACACTAAAGCGAATATTCGTTTATCTTATAACATTTGCTCCATCTCTAATACTAAATATATATAATTTATTACTTTTAATAGTTATCTAGTTCCCTAATTAATTTATCTTAGGGTCTTGTGTTTAATCTGCTGCTATATAGCTAAATAATAAACTATCTATTACTCTGGCGGAACTATGCCGTTTTTATAATACGGAATATAAGGCTGCTAAAGCTTAGCAAAGAGCCCTTAATTCCCGTCTCACTACATTCGCTTAGTTAATTCGTCTTAAAAAAATCTATAAAAAGGTTTAATTTAAAAAGTAGAAACTTATAAAACAAGGTTTATAGAAACTTAGTAATAAAAAAACGGATTTTTTTCTAATAAAGAAGGAAATAAATTTAAGTAGTTTAGCAACTACTCTTCCTAGGTCCCCCTTAGGTAACTTATTTTTTAGTAATTCTTTTTTTTTAATACTGCCTAACCTAATCTCTTCTAATACTCCTATACCTTTCCTATAGCATTCTTTAAATTTTCTAGTAGCTCCTAGGTAGTTTTAGTGTAGCCTATTTACTTAACCTTATACCATATTTTATCGTTAATGTCCTTATAACCAATAATCCTTAAAACTTACTATTTGTCTTCTTCCTATCCTCTATACGTGTCTACTTTATAAACTAGTGGCTTAACATTCCCATATACTAGCTTTAGTATTATAATGTGCTATATAGGGTAGATCTTTATTCTAGCTAGTAGGTTTAACTTAAACGTAACTAGTAAAATCCTTTATGTAATTTTAAAAGGTCCTAGTCTAATATAGTTTAACTTTTTACTTAGTCGTCAACTCTTAAAATTTTTATATAGTAGCTATACTTTATCTCCCTCCTTAAGATCTAGTCCCTTAGATCTCTTAGCATTATAGTACTTTTTTATTCTCTCTTATACTTTCTTTACTAATTTTATAAGGTTTATATAAAGATTTATCAACGTCTTTATCCTTTCTTTAGCTATACTACTTATTCTCTTTACTTACTATAGTAATAATAATATCCTTAGCTTATATCTATAATTTACCTTAAATAGTAATATGCCTATTTCTTCTTAAGGTATTATATTATATACAAACTATATAACTAGTAATAGCGATACCTAATTGTTCTATACGTAATTAATATAGTGCCTTAAATACTACTCTAGCGTCTAATTTAATCTTTCTATTTAACCGTCTGTCTATAGATAATATGCGGTAGAAGTTACTACTCTAACTCCTTACTCCGCTAAAAATACCTCCTAAAATACTACTATGAATCTTAAATCCCTATCTAATATAATCTTGCTTAGTACTCTATATCTTATAAATACTTCTTTAATATAAATTCTAGCGATATCTTCCGCTAAGATTTCTTCCGTATATACTATAAAGTATCCCTACTTTATAAGCTTATCCACTATTACTAAGATTACATTATAATCTTATCCGGTAATAGGATCTCTTAATTTTAGCAACTTAATAATAAAGTCCTATAATATAACCTCCTATAGTCTCTCTGGTATTTTAATAGGTTATAGCCCTCTATATAGCTTATACCTTATTAGTTTATTTCTTTAGCAATCTAGATATTTCTTTATAACTTTTTACGCTAAGCCCTAGATTCCGTTAATAATATACTCCTCCTAAAGTCTTAACACTAAGCCTATAGCTCTATTATATCCCTAAGTTAATCCCTTATAGAAGTCCTCTATAAACTACTCTGCTATACTTCTTAGGATATACTTTACTTCTCAATTCTTATATATATCCGTTTATAGATCTTCTAGCTATACTTCTAGAATTCTCTATACCTAAAAGCTTTTTGGTGTCTCGTAGACTCTATCTAACTCTTCTTAGGTTGCTATAATTTTTAGATAGTTATACCTAATTAATCCGTCTATATCTTTTCGTAGTAAAGCCCCTAATAGCTTTTCATCGTTCTATAGTTTAGCTTTTTAACTTAGAGTATCTGCTCGCGTATTGTCTATACCTTTAGTATACTAAATCTTAAAATAGTATTCTATAAGCATCTTTGCCTATCTAACCTATCTTTAGTTAAGTTCCTTTATTATTAGGAATCCTATTAGGTTCTTATAATCTATCTTAACTATAAATAGTTTTTCCGTACCTTATAAGAATGCTCTCTATTTCTTTAATACTGTAACTATACCTAGCAACTCCTTATTATAGATATTATAGTTTAACTCTAGTGGTGTTATCTTCCTACTATAGTATGCCATTGGGTGCTATTAATTTTAATATCTCTATATAAAGCATACCCCTAGTATATAGTCTAATATATCTATTTCTATAACCGTCTCTAAACCTAGTTAATAAATCTTAAAAACTGGCTCCTAGGTAAACAACTCCTTAACTTTCTTAAAGAGTTCCTTCTATTCCTCTCCCTATACCCATAGTTTTTCTTTCTTTATTAATTGCGTAAATAGCTTAATATCTTTTAACCACTACGCTATAAACCTTCTATAGTAATTATAAAACCCTAAAAATAATTTTAACTATATAACGTTCTCTAGTTCTTACTAATTCGCTATAGCCTTAATCTTCTTTAGATCTATATTAAGTTGGCCTAATTTAATAATAAATCTAACAAAATTAGTCTTCCTAGTAAAGAACTCGCATTTCTTAATTGCTACTAGCATCTATTCTTCTTATAGTCTCTTTAAAACCTATTTAATATATTCCCCGTATTCTTCCTTAATTATTAAGTAGATAATAATAATATTAAGGTATACCATAACAAATTTATCTAAGTGTTCTCTTAATATATTATTAATACGCTTCTAAAATGTTACTAGTGCATTTATAAGCCTAAATTATATAACTAATAGTTTATATAGTCCTTTTTTTAACCTAAAGACTGCCTTTTATTTATTACCTTCCTTAATTCTAATCTAATAGTACGCCTATCTTAGATCTATCTTTGTAAAGATTTGCGTATTACCTATTCTATCTTAGATTTCGCTAATTAAGGGTAAAGGATACCTATCCTTTCTAATAATGCTATTTAACTATCTATAGTTAATACATAGCCTTAGTTTACTATTCTTCTTTAGTACGAATAGTACTAGATATCCTACTAATAACTACAATGGTCTAATATATCCTTTTTATAGGTTTTCCTAGATAAACTCTTTTAGTACTCTACCTTCTTCTTTAGTAAGCTTATAGATTGGAAAAAACCTTAGACTTATTCCTAGTTTTAATTCTATCTTATAGTCCTAAGCTATATACTCTAACAGCTTCTTACTTTCTAGTAACTATAGCTTCTTACTATACTTATAGTATCTCTTTATATATTACTCCAACTTAGTACTATACCAACTTAGCTTATTATTGTATCTTACGGCGTTAAGTATCTTTAATATTAACCTAACCTATAATTTAATTAATCCTTAGATTATATTTCTATAACTAAGGCATCCTTAATACTGCCTTATCCATTCCTAATAATAGGATATTAAAAGACATCTTAATTCGTCTTCCTTTAATAGTTATCTAAATAGGTCCTATTTTAAGATTAATAATACCTCCTTTATAGGCTATTAGATCTCCTAAAATTATTACTAATAGGTAAGGCTCCTCTTTCTATCTATAAGGTAGTCCTATTCTCTTAACTACTGCTAGTAAAATATAGTTTTTTATTACTCCATTATCTATTAGCGCTTTAAACTACTAATCTTACCATTTAACTTATAAATTTAAGTGCCGTTCTTAAATTCCTTTAAGGGTCTAAGGCTTTACTACTAGCTTCCTCTAGTCCTATAAGCCTCTACTTTTCCTAACTATTAGCTACTTAATCCTATTATACTTGGCTTACTTTTTAGCTAATACCTAGTTCGCTTCTTATCTTCAATATACCATAGATACGTATTTTTTAGGTATTCCCACTACTATTGTCCGTCTAAGTATTCTTCTATAAGGAATCTTCCTAGCTAAAGTATTAAATTTCCTTCCTTTTAAACCTCTGCTAGATGCTATCTATGCATATATTTAGTATTTCTATACTATTACTTATTTATTATCCAGTACATCCTTATAGGGTATTTCCGATTATTTTCCTTTAGATTCTTATATATCTCGTATATATCGTCCATATACGCGATCTATAATAACGTATAGTATACCGGGTGCTTTGGATTAACTCTTAACTCGTTTTTATCTTTAAGTTTAAACCTTTATCGTATTAATCTAAACGCTATAACTTTATTTATAGGTACTAAGATACGTCTCTTACTTCTCTAATCCTCTAATTATTCCTCTAAATCCTTTAATGTTATAATTAAGGCTCCTTTAATATGCGTTATAGCCTTTTCTATAATTAGGTAGTTCTAAATAACTCTTTTATCTAACTATATATAGAAATCTTCCTACTTATTATTATACCTTTACCTATACCACTTTTAGTATAGCTGCTAAAGTATATACGGCTTGTCTGTAAGGAAGTATCTTCTTATTACTACATTATAATAGCCCTTTATATATCATTCTTTAAACCTAGTTAGGATTCCTAAATCCTCTTTATCTTCTAGTTCAGTAAGCCATTTGGCTCTTAGTATGCCTACCCTAGGCCTATTAGTGATTCTTTATACTAGCGCTCTGTCCCTTATATATCCCAATATACTAGATTTCTTATCTAGTTTCTGTTCTTGCCATATAATAATTCTTTGCCTAAACTCTTCTATAGTTTCCTTTAGTTTGCGTCTTACGCTTAGATCCTTAAAGTTCTCTTACTTCTTAATTTTAGTATCAATTTTTTAATCTTTAATCTAAACACTATATTCTATTAGTAAATCTTCTAGGTTTATATATTCGTCTCTTAGTCTAATTACTGTTTATACTATAGATTCTCTAATCTGTATAGAAGCCTCTTGCCTCTTATTTATAGGTGTCCTTATTTATACTCCAAATTCTTAACCCCTTTAGATTCTTAATCCCAAGCTTACTTCTATCTTAAGCTTTGCTCCAGCCTTAGTTTAACTAGGCTTACTTAGTGTTCTTATCTTATCTTAAGAGTCTTAAATCTCACTTATTTTATCTTAAGAGTCTTATATCTTTAGGAAACTTCGTCCTAAGCTTATTTATATATTACTAAACTAAGCCATTACTCTGCTCTATCGGTTATCGTCCATTATAGGTCCTTAAGCTTGCCTTCTCTTATCTTAAGAATCTTAAGCCTTTAGCCTTTTACCTTTATCGAGTGCTAAAGTAATTCACTATCCTACTTCTCTTATATCTCGCGAAGCGATAGATATTATATCTAGTGGGGTTTTAATCCCTACTAATATTCCCTATTCTATAGTGGAATTATCCTCTACCTCTAGTATAATATCTCTAAGGTTTGCTCATTCCTAGTAAACGGCCCTTATTACCTTATCGTTATAAAATGTTTCGCCTACATTAAATTTATCGTCCTTAATGTCCGATTTATAAACTAGTTTATTAGTTCCTCTATATCCTATAGGTGCTAGCTCTTATAGCTAATAGCTTACGCTATACTTAGCGTCCTTATAAATTTAGTATGCGTTGTTATAATAAAACGCAAAACTTTTAATTAAACACTCTTTTGTTCCTTATAGTATACTATTATCCCTCTATATATATATATCGTCTACTAGTCTTATACCTTTTACTATATAGTAACTCTGCCTACTTCTACAGTCTCTAATATAATAACCCTATTTTCCGCAATTTATATAAGCTCCTTCTTTAAACCATTTTTCTTACTATAGAGTCCGCCTAAACGTCTTCTACTACTAAGATCCCTAATTTGGCCTCTGCTCCTTAGACCTTTAATTACTTAATCCTTGTCCTCTAGGTTTCTACGGTTTCTTACTCTATCCTTTATAGGCTTCTTTAGTACCACTTAGGTCTATTAGCTTTGCGCTATACTATAGTTTCTAACTTGGCTTTTATTATTATATACTCTACGCCTTATATAACTATAGAACTCTATCCTAGCCTTTTTTAGCCTGCTCCCTTTAGTAGATCTAATTGTTAATCTTAATTGCCTAATCTATTAGTTCCCTTAGGGTGTCCACATCTTCTATTAGGATAATCGCGTCCTAGACTTTAGCCTTAAGTTCTTGTTTATACTATACTATAAGCGCCCTATTATTCCACTCTACTTGCGTTACTAGCGTTTAGAACTACGTTATATACTTAATTACTAAGGTTCGTTACGTAATATCTTAGAGTTTTCTTTCCGCTGTGGTTACTGCCTTTAGGTCTCTAAATATTTATATAAGTCACTCTACAAATCTATTTTAGCTTAAGAACATAAACCATACCTTTTAGTTAGTGGTCGTTATGCCGTTCGCTTATATCTCTATAAGGTAAGGCTTAAACCATTTAAGTGCTCTTCCTGTCAAGAATAGTCCTATATAGGCTATTTAATCTATAGGTGTTGCCAGCTTTGCTCCTTCCTGTGCTACCTTAAAGTGCATTTATATAAGGAATCCTTTAAGCTTCGATCTCTCTCTTAAGTATCTTTTAATCGATAGTAACTTAACCTTTACTGCGCCTATCCCGTTAATCCTATTTTCTAACATTATATTATTTTCTATTAACTAGTCAACTATCTTTTATAGTTGTCCGACTATTACAGGTTGCTATAAGTTAGTGTCTACTATACTAGTATCGTTACCTAACCTTAAAGTAGTTGCCGCCGTTAATAGCGTCGTGGCTGGTGCTTTTAGTGGCATGTTGTTTAACTTTCTATACTTGTTACCGTAACTAGGTAGTAATTATATAACGGAACCTTGTAGCAAGAACTACGATGGGCTTATTATTGGGCTAGGTATATAGGTAAAGCAAGTTAAAGTTAATAAGTAATAATAACTGGTGGAGTGGTTGCCTAATAGATTAACTCTAATTATATTCTAAGAATTACTATAAGGAGGAAACTATCTAGGTAGGGACTAAGGGTCCTTAAATATACAACCGTACTCCTATAAAATCCTTCTTATATATAATATATATATGCTCTATCTAATCTGTTACGGATTATACAGATCCTATAGATTATATAGATTACCCTACGTGACCTCGGTTACTATTCCTCGTTATATAGCTCTACCGGCTCCATCCTGGACCGTGCTTAAATTAACTAACTAGCTTCTTCCGACTTCTCTCCTAGTAGTCGTAACATTGTACTTAAAGCGTCCGTAACACTTATCAGTAAGATTACTATTTAGATAATACCGTTAAATAAGCTTAGTGACGAGCAGTTAGATAATATTAAGAAGATAGATAGGTTTAATTCGGTTCTTATTAATGCTAAGATAAGAAGTTAGGAGAAGGATCTAATTACAAAAATTTAGAAAGGGGTGTATACGCATATACTTCTTAAACCTAAGTAGGTGTTAACAAAGTCATTTTAGGACGCCTTAAAGGGGCTAGAGCTATAGTCTTAGATTAGGCTAGTTGCAATTAATAAATATTATCTAGTAAAGGATTAGGAAAGCTTCTAACTAGCCTATTTAATGCTAGGCGAGCTACGGATAATCCTCTGTCTAAGTATTATCCGGTTTACCTATTCTGCGACACTTAACAAAAAGGTAGAGAGATTAGTCCTATTGCGCGCTAAGTTCTAAGTAGTTAGCGTTTATCTATACTAAACCGAGGTTATAAGAATATCTATTAATTATTTAGACGTATTTATATATATACAGCTAATTTCTAGGCAAAAGATAGACTTATAGGAGAACCTATATTTTCTATTAGATAACTATATAGACGGCAATAGAATACCTATACCTATACGTATACCAAAGATAATAGTCTTTATTAATAGTCAAATTTCTATTTAGGACGTAGCAGAATACCTCTAGAATATACTACTCTAGAAGTCTAAGGCGTATATAAAAGGGGCCAATAATAATAGCGAGGCCTTTTATATTAGTAGCGTAATTTAGAAGTTTACCGCTACTATATAGGAGTATAATCGCAACTAACGGTATGCAGAGTTTAAGAAGCCTTCTTCTATTATCTAAATTATAATAGCTATAACCTCCTTTAGCATAGGCGTAAATATTACTAATATTAAGCGCGTAATTGTTTAGGGGTTTCCAATTATAAAGAGCCTAGGTAACGCGTGGTAGCGGATTAGTTAAGGCGGATAAAAAAAGAATCGCACTAGTATAGGCTTTATCTTCTTACTATACTGGGCGTTTAATATAAAAGGAGTAAATAGGCTAGGATAGAAGCTACTACCACTGCGTATAAAGCCGCGGCCCACTTAAGCGCCTTAGAGAGGATATAATAGCCTACCTACTAGATATAGACAGAGTCAACTTATCTAGAGTTATACGCCTAGTGATATTAGTAATGTAAAAAGTATTGCCTTAGAGAAATTAGCTATAAGTTGCGATTCTATAGCTAATAGCGACCTTCTATTTTAGTTAAAGGCTAAAATAGCTAATTGCGAAAAGATATTAACTAAATGGAAGGAAATAGTAAATAGTAAATACCATTAAAAGGCCTTCCTTACCTTTTTAGGAGAGGATAGGTTACCACTAGCAGTCTTAAACTATATTATTCGCGCCCCAACTAATTAGTGCTGTAATCGATATAATCCCTTATTATTTCCTATATTTACGTCGGCCCCTAATACTTAGGCACCGCTTTATTAGCTAAGGGCTAGCACCCAGCCTAATATTATATTAGGGTTTATTAATAAGTAGGTAGTTAAGTAGGTAGAGTTAATATACGCTAGCAAATATTAACGCTTCCCTATACTATTATCTATGTTTATAAATAAGAAATATCGCTAGCAGCTTATATATCTATATAATAGGACCACGCCTAATACCTTCTAGGAGATACTTACGGCGGGTTTACTAAAAAGTGCGGCTCCCCTATTTATCTTATGGCGATATTATAATACCTATAGTAATTAGTTAATTAAGTGATTAAGGAGTATAGTTAAGACGGTTAGGACTACTTACGAAAGCAATTTAGCGTAAAAGAGACGGGTAAAAGCTACTTAGGGCGAGGCCTCTATAGTATATAAGTTGCTAAAGTAGCCGTCCATACTAGCAGAGTATACTGCGCATATTTGGTGACGGGATAATAGCCTTACCATCTAGGTTGCTATATAGGAGGTAGCGCGGAGCGTAATAGATATGCCAGCTTCGCTACTTAGAAGTTAAGTTACTAGTAGGATTAGCGCGCTAGGCTCTCTATCTAATACTCCACTTCTAGCTATACTAGAGGGTATTAAACGCGCAGCGTAAGTACTTAAGGATATTTAGAGACTAATCTCTACACCTATAACGCATAGTACGTCTACTATAGGCTCTTAGGATGTCGCTGCTCCTAACGCTTAAAATGCCGCAGTTCTTAACTCCTAGGATACGGCCGGTCTTAATTCTTAAGTCGTGGCTATTCTTAATTCTTAGCCTACCGTTCTAGTTGCATCTCGGTTATAGGTAGTCCTAACGCCTAGCTAAAAAAGATAAGCTAGTAACTAAAGGGACTCGCCTACTAAATATTAGATAGTTATATAAGAGAGAGATATAAATATAGATACTATACTTATATTTACTTTAAAAACTAGATCTAGGCGTATTAGGAAAGCTATACTAAGGGGTAAAAAGAATTTCCTTATAGAATTATAGATAGAGATAGCTTAGGGTTTTATATAATAGCGTGTTTTAATTAGTCTAAGAGTTAGCAGAAGTTAGTAAGAGTTAGTAGAAGTTAGCAGAAGTTAGTAGGAGTTGGTAGGAGTTTATATAGTAGATTTTATATAGAATCTTACCTATTAACCTGCGACCTCTACTTAAAATATTATAATATATTCTAATTAGCTTAGGAGTTTATAGGAGTCTTTTAATTAGTCTAAGAGTTTATAGAAGTTTTTAGAAGTTTTACGCTAGTGACTTAATTAATAATATAAGGTAAATAAGTGTTAAATTGCAGTAAATATTTATAAAAGTAAAGTAGATAAGCTAGTACTTATAGTTATCTACACCCCTTATTTCTCTCTAATACCAACACTAATAATTTTTTTAAAAATTGTTTATAATAACTTCCCCTATGGCCTAGGTGCTTTCGCACCTAGTAAACTTTCTAATTAATAAGGAGGTTATTCTTACCGCCGCCTCTATACTTTATCGCGGAGCCCTACGTTTAGGTCGCGTCCGGCGTCCTCTATAAGTATTTTCCTATGCTAGGTAGTTAATTAAAGCTTTAATAAATTAACCTAAGCTTCTAACTACTTCCCTACTTAAAGAGGCCGTTTACTAACCAATTCTATAGCCCTCCTCCTCGCCCTCGCCACACTTACGCTCGCGCTCCCCCTGTCCCCGTCCCCGTCCCCATCCCCATCCCTTATCCCCCTCTTATGCTGCCTCCTGGCAATAATAATAATAATAATAATAACGACGATGATAACGGTATTAGCTAGTGGCCTAATCTACTATATGTTTTATAATACCTTATATCTTAAACGTTAGCTAATATAGTATATAGATTACTATTACCATCACCACCACTACCGCCGCCGCCGCCGCTGCTACTGCCGCTGCCGCCGCCACTACCGCTCGCGGCCCCGCCGCTACCCCTTGCTTAGGCTAGCTTCGCGGCCGCCTAGTAGGCAGACTAATAGCAGCTTCTATGGAACTAGGCCCTTTATAAGAAGGCCACTGTTAACTATATACCTACGGTCGCGGGCAAATAGTAGTTAGACTTCCTGGCGTTGGTGGGCGCTAAGAACACCTTTTATATTAGGAGGATTATAGAGATAAAGCTAGGTAAGCAGCTGATGGGAGAGAATTAGTACTTAGCTTGCTAAGTAAGGGATAAGGAGTACTAGGCCTATTCTAGAAAGGGTTCCTAGTAGGTAAATAGGCCCGGTAATACCTATGCTTACTATTATATAGCGGCCCGCTCTAGTAAATATAGTTTATTAAAGCAGCGTAAGTCCTAGAGAGGCTTACGGTCGCTACCTCCTCCCCCTTAGTCTCTTCTTTTAAAGGGGCCGCTGCCGCCTCCTCTGGGAGCTAGGGGTTTAGGTATAATAGCGTAAGAAGGTATAGTATAGGATTAACGGCTACAGCGGAGACTGGTATCTCTTTATAGGTAAGCTTTAACCTTATTTTAGTTGGTTTAAATCCTATATAGGTAAAGAAGCCAGTGTTTTAGGCGGGCCTAACTGTAAGTTATCCTTTATAGGCAACTGTAAGGCGTTATAAAAGCCCTTATTCTACTTCCTATCTAGGTTTAAGTTAAAGGGGTAGATATAGCAGCTTTAGCATATCCTTTATAGGGTAAGCTTTAACCTCGTTTTAGTTAGTTTAGATCCTATATAGGTAAAGAAGCTAGTATCTTAGGCGGGCCTAATTATAAAGTATCCTTTATAGGTAAGCTTTAACCTCATTCTAGTAAAAGCTAGTGTCTTAGAAGGGCCTAACTATAAGGCGTTATAGGTTAGGATAAGTATAGTGGGCCTTTATCCTAGGGTAGGATAAGTAAAAAGAGTAAGTATAGCGGGCCTCTGCTCTGGTATAGATAGATAGAGAGAGTAAGTATAGTAGGCCTTTACTTTAGTGTAGATAAATGGAGAAAGTAAGTATAGCGGGCCTCTGCTCTAGTGTGGATGGATAAAGAAAGTAAGTATAATGGGCCTCTGCTCTAGTGTAGATAAATAGAGAGAGTAAGTATAGCGGGCCTCTACTCTAGTATAGATAGATAAAGAGAGTAAGCATAGTAGGCCCCTACTCTAGTGTAGATAAATAGAGAGAGTAAGTATAATAGGCCTTTACTTTAGAGTAGTAGTATTAGAATAAAGGTTATCTTTATTCTACCGCTTAAATATGCTATAACTATTCTTACCTACTTAAAGTATATAAGCTTATAGCCTGGCGCGTGCTCTAATTAGTCTAGAAGTATATAGCAGTTTACTAGGAGACCTTAGGGAATAATAATAATAGTAGGAAACTTAGCGCGCATTCTAATTGGCCTAGGAGTTTATAGTAGTTTGCTAGAAGACCCTAAGGAATAATAGTAGTAAGGGGCTTAGCACACACTTTAATTGGCCTAGAAGTTTATAGTAGTTTACTAAGAGACCTTAGGGAATAATAATAATAGTAGGGAACTTAGCGCGCGTTCTAATTAGCCTAGGAGTTTATAGCAGTTTGCTAGAAGACCTTAGGAAACAATAGTAGTAAGGGGCTTAGCGCGCGCTCTAATTAGCCTAGGAGTTTATAGTAGTTTAGGTAATATCTAGGCAAGGAGCTTAAGAGATATCTAGCTCCTAGCCTATATTTTAGTCGGAGGTAAGATCTACCTTATCTAACCTATCGCCAATAATATTAATAAACTCTTATATATCTATAAAGCTAGTTAGGTCATTAGTATCTAGAAGAGGATAGGAGGTAGTAGCTGAATGCGGGTCTTATACGTGGAGCTGGTTAAACTGCTTAATCCTTTCCGCTAAAACGTCTATACTAGTACGGAGAATATTATAAGAGTTAAATAGCTATAAGCCTGCTAGCTGCCCGGGGCTTCACGGTATAGCTAGATCACTTAAATAGATTGTATAAGTAAGTAGGAACATATTAAGTTCTATAGAAGCCCGCGTATAAGCACCCGATATCTCCTCATTATATATATACTTTATCTTACCACGCACTATCCTAACCGTCGCGTTTAATAGATATACTTAATTAAATATAATATTAGTATCGTGGGTAGAGTTCTTATAATACTTTATCTCAATTTTATAGCTACTATTTAGGTACTCTAGTCTAAAATTAACGGCCTTATATATATTAGAAGACCTAAGCTAGTTTATAACCCCTAAAGCTAGTATTATATGCTAGAGTTTAGGCGAATTTACTAAAGTAAGATTCTACCGATAGAACAGCATCTCGCGGCCATAATTATACTATAACGCGCCAAAGAAGTAGACAATAAGGGGGTTAATAAGCCGTCGTAGTATACCCACATTAGCATGTTTAACGGCATGCCAAATAGTAAGAAATAGCTCGGCTTCTTAAAGTAGGTAACACATTATCTAAAACTTAATATCGCTATACGCGCGCCTACTTAAGTCCACGCCGCTCTATACTTTAATAGTAAAAGTAGTAAACTAAATATCCTTAACTATTTCTAGGAACTACTCTAGTGTAAGGCAACTAATTGCCTAAGTGACATTCTCTATACGTTCTGACGATAACGAATTAGATAGGTTAAATAGTTTAGGTATTATAGTAAGGAGACCTTAGCACTATATAGCCGTATAGAAGAGGGCTATTATATACGCTATAAAGCCCTACTTAATAATTAGTACCACTTAATAGTACTTAGCATTCTCCCGTGTAAATGGTGTATAATTTTATAGAGTAACGTCGGATCTTAAACAGTAGTGCGCCTCCTCTTAATAGTCCTTAGGCGCTAAATGTGTGTATATAATAGTATTGTATAGATTTATCTCAATATAGAACTATGTAGGTATACTAAGGAGCCAGTTCTAATAATTAAAAGGACAACCCGCGTAGGCCTATTTTTATTTTATTAACCTAATATAATACGCAGTAAGCTAGTTACTATAGGCAAGCTAAAGCCGATTGGTAAAGTCGTTATGCGTAGAGCTATAGGGGTTATCTAGAGCCTAAAGTCCAAGCTAGTTAAGGAAGATATTCTTATAGACGCCGTATATACCCTAGATAGTACCCTTATCTTTTATTATAGTACCAAACTGCCAAAACTTAGTCTTCCTAGTATTAATATAGTATATACTTAGCATCTAAGGGAAAAGATCACTTTTAGCAAAAACGCGCTCCACCCTATATAGATAAACCCCCTTTATTACATTGGCGATAAGGTAATAGCTAATCTTTACTATTAACTCGTCTCTAATAAAGCCAGGTGACCAGAAGATATTATTAAGTTATAGCGGTTTTATTAGATTATATATTAACTAGCGTAGCCTAGATAAAGGCAATTCTGGATAGAATATAATAGTAGCAGTTATTAGCGAATGCATAACAGACGTATAACTAAGCAACTTATCGCGTTTTATGTCCTTAAAGTTTATATTATTGTATATAACCACCGTTTATAGGTTATACGCTAGAGTTTTGAGATGCCTCTATAAATATTAGCCCCTAATTAGCCTAGGAGTTTATAGAAGTTTATAAAAGCTAATCTAATTAGCTTAGAAGTTCGCAGAAGTTTATAGGAGTTACTTTTAAATAGAGATAAGACAGTTAACATACCTCTACCTCTTCTATAATACTGCCTATAATGTAATTTACTAAATAATAACTATAATATAGTCTAAAGCCCAATAATATTTTAAACACCCTTCTTTTTACACTAGAGCCTATAAGATAGATATCTACAAGCGAGATAAAGAAATTAGACCGCTTCTTTGCTCTAAAAGTATAGATTATACTAGTAATAGTATATACCCGCTTAGCTAAAGCGTCCTAAACTATAGCCTTCTAATCTCCTACTAGATAACTTGCTTTATATATACGCTAGTTACTAAGCAGCTGTAGTAAAGTTATATACTATATTAGGGCAACGTCCTATATAGTACAGAAGGTGACTTTAAAGTCTAGGTTCTTTATATTTAATGTCCTATTAAATATAGTAAAATAGGGTTCCTAAATAAGGCAATCCAACTCTATAATAAAAGACTCTGCTAGTATAACTGCCCCTTAAATATAACTAAGTTGCGGATTATCCCTAACTGCCTTTAATAACGCTTATCGTTAATATTAAACGCGAGCGTACCGGCGGTGCCTAATTATAATCTCCCTATCTCTTCTATTATTTACTCTAACCTAAGCAGATAAGAATTGCCCAAAGCTCTATTACATTCGTTTTAGTATATTAACTATAGCTTATAGCTTATATATACGCCCCTACTATCTCTTATATTAACGGGGTAAAGGAGGTTTAGGCTTGTTAGTATTAGTATTAGGTCGGCTATTATTATCTATTTAATTATCGCCATTAGATAAATCCTTAGATATATCGCTAAGGTTTACTAGCGGGCTAGAAAGGCCGGATAGAGGGTTAAAAAGGCTAAATAGAGGACTTTAAGCGTTCTGCTCGGATAGAGGCCCGTTAGGGGTACGGTTAGGTTCTATATTAGATGCAATATATAGAGTAAGAGATAAACTTTTAAATAAAGGTATTAGTAAGCTAACTAGGGCTATATTAGGGGGCGATATACGGCATTAAAGGCAAAACAGTAGTTGTCTACTAGTAAAAGTGGCACACTCTTACAAAACGCAACCATAATCCCTTAGACCCTCGGAGAGAAATCCACCTCGGCGCTCTGTAATTGGCTACTGAAGCTAGCGCAAGCACTAACGCCTACGGCGTATATTAGGCTGTAGCGCCGGTCGCTAATTAGCTCAGGAGTTTATAGGAGTCATAGGGGTTACAGAGGTATGGCGGTGCCAGTCGCTGATTGGCTTAGGAGTTTGCAGGAGGTGGATTTTCTCTCCGTGGGTCTGAGTCAACTGAGATAAACTCCGCCGTAGAGCTCCCGGGCGTGCACCCGAGTAAGGGTCAAAATAACCCTTACAGTAGGCCGTTAATAACGTTCTCATTTAACAGAGCTTTTCGTTTACTATTACCTCCTAAGAGTATTGTTCGGTTACCCCATAATACCCCATGTTGATGATGATGATGAAGTTTATTCCGCCCGGAGGCACTAAGCCTAGAGGGCACTAGTACTATATTACATAACTTCGCTTCTTTTAGTCTTGCNATATTCTCGCATAAGCCCATACATATGCCTTATTTAGTACTCCCTAGTACTATTTATGCCTTATTCTACGAGATCTCGTGGGTAGTTAGTAGCAGGTACTCCTGGGGGGCCGTTCCTCNAAGTNTTTAGTGTCCTATCTTCGGCGACTAAAGCGNGATCTGCTGGTGCACGAGGGTGCGTGGGTTAGTTACAGTGTAGGGGTATAATATCGCTTAGACCACGTCCACTTATAAACGCTGGTAGTATATATAATAGGAACTGTGCAATTGACTGAGCTGCTAGTAGTGGTAGTGGTAGTTATGGTTGTAGTTGTGGTTGTAGCTGTTGGAATTGGAATTGGAACGGAGACGGTTTACCCCGAAATCGTGCCATAAGGTCTTGAACTGTAAGTACTAGGCCTAGTGGTTTCTGGTGAGGTTGAACTGGTTATAGGGGTGAGGATGATGCTAGTACTGAGGCGTATGTACGTGGTTGTAGAGGTGGTAGGTAAGGCGATTGTGGCGATTGAGGTAGTGGTCTGCGTTTTGGTGATAGCCGAGGTATAGGGCTTGGAAGCGGTTTCTGAGGTATCTGAGGTATCTGAGGTATAGTAGGTGTAGGCGTAGGCTTAGGTAATAGCTGAGGTATATTAGGTGTAGTAGGCGTAGGCGTAGGCGTAGGCTTAGGCTTAGACTTAGGCTTAGGCTTAGGTGTAGGCGCAGGCATAAGATAGTTGTGGAAGTCGGCTTTGAGTTTTGGCCACGAGCAATCGTCGTCATGCTCTGTTATTAACTCTTCGATAGAGTAGTCTATATCGTTCCAGCTACACTTCTGTATACCACAGAAAGGGCATTGCGTAAAATCCTTATAGTCGTCGTTGAAGATTAGATGGTAGAAACCGGCACTAGCGAGTTTTATTGGGGAGAGACGTTGATGGGGCTAGTTTGTGTATGAGCTTATACGGGAGGATATCGTTATAAAGCTAGGGGCTAGGTTTAGTGAAGGCGGAGGCGAAGGCGAAGGCGAAGGCGAAGGCGAAGGCGAAGGCGATGGCGAAGGTATTAATGGAGGAGATGCAGCTGGGCATGGTGGGAGCGGCGATTTAGGGGGGGGGGTTNGAGTTGGAGTTGGTGAACGAGACGGTAGCGAAGGCTGTAAAGGAGGCTGTAATAGCGGAGAGAAAGGATTCAGGTCGTCTGTAAAAGAGGTCCGTTCCTTCTTCTTTCTCTTCCGTTCCTTCCTTTCTGTAGTCGCCCGCGTCTTTGGAGCCATCTTTCATCATATACCCCATGTTACCCCATGTGTTGGCGAGCAAGCTCACAACTATATCACGTGATGAGGCTTGGCGCCAAATGAGGAGGAACCTCGTCTACCACCTATAGAAGATAAACAATAACAGAGCTTTAGCCACATAACCTGCCAATATCAACACCATGGTAACCCCCGTGGTGCTCTTCTGAGACATCTCTACTTGCAGTTTTGAAGCCGCACGCGATAACTACTTGCCGCTTTGGATCGTACTTATCCGATCTTCCATTCGCAAGGCGCCCTTTCAAGTTCGCATCCAGCCGACCCGGTTATTGAGAAGAGCAATTGCCGGTGGATGAATGCTGATTGCTCAATGGGCGGCAGTGGCATTCATGCTCCAACTATCTTTTCCATGTCTATTTGGAAGTCTGTTTTACAAAGTGAATTACTTACACCTTAAGGTCCGAGCTGTTGGCTATGGCGTCATATGGCCCCCAGCAGCCATCTCACTATCGGCCTCCGACGCCAAGCAATCCTTTCCGTGCGGTGCGTAGGCGAAACCGTGGCGTCCAAAACGTTCGGCTGCTTCCCTCCCGAGCCCCACCGCTGCAGACATTGACGCCGAAAGGGCCCATTCCATGGTTAGGTCTATCCCCCATCCCATCTGTTGAGGCTTGCCCGAAGTGGCTGTCTGTAGCGAATTCATCTTCCTAAGCGCGCAATTATCTTGAACACCCCCGTCATAGTGAACCTCACAGGGCCGGCGGTACTGTCACTCATCGAGATGGCCGACATCGCCCATCATCCGACTGCGCCCGGCGGCGGGAGAGGCACTTCAAGATTTACTAGCGGGCAATTTCCGCAGCTTATCACTATGACGGGATGATGCAGATACAGGATTGATCAGGGTAACTCCACCAGAAGCCTCAGGTGTCGGTGCGCTGCATATACGAATCGATAACGGCTGATCCCGCCCGTCGAATGTACAGCGCACGCTCGTCGGAAAGTTTCAAGCCTTTTACGAATGTCTGCAGCTCCTTAGATGTTACAGGCAGGAGACCAAAAAAGCAAGAGATCTGAAAACAACCTGGGGAAATTTGGGGGCCCTAGAAAGGCTACGAGAATTAGATAGATAAATACTGTTCGCTGGTTACAGACGAAAATACCCGCGCAGCATATACTAAAGTATTCTCAAATTCAATATGTCATCCACACCACCACACCACGAATGGCCCACTTCATTGTCCCAAGTTCCGTCTGAAGGACCAGGCCAACGGACTCCTAAACTCCGTGCCTCCTGCGATTCCTGTGCCGCTGCCAAAGTCAAATGTGGTAAAGAGCATCCGCGCTGTGCTCGTTGTGTCTCATGCGGTACTACGTGTGTTTATGGTCCTTCCAGAAAACATGGCAAACCGGGTCGGCACCGGAGACGAAATCCAGATACAGGAAACTCGGCCAGAGGGATCGCGCGAGGAGTCTCTTCAACGTTGAATCAAGACCAGTATCCTGAATTGCAGCTAGCTTTCAAAGGGCTTATGCAGGATGTGGGTCACGGAGGGTGGAATCTAAACGGCGTTAGCAACATGGCGACCGACGGCCATCTTGGTGGATCTGCCTTCTCTTTCTTGGACGATGGCTCGATGCTCATTCCAGACCATTCAGCCGCCGGACGAATTGAATCCCTTGACACAGATTCTAGCTCAATCAAACATGCCTTCACAAAGTGCGATGAGTCTCAAGGCGGATTGTGCTTTTCTCCGGTCTCGATGGATTTCCAGGACTTTAAGACTTTCATAAACACAGACGCAATTCAGCCAATGGACACGTCCCTGGATAGGCCACATATTCTAGAACCTACCCAAGGCCACGTTGATTGCCTCTTCAGCCAACAGTTAGGAGGTGGCGAGGGCACCAATACCCATTGCTGCTACAACCTCGCCTACACGACATTAGAGAGCCTGCACTTCCGCTCATTAGGAGCAGGCAGTGCCAGCACTAGTAGTACCACTAGTAATGCATCTCCAGTCTCCCCCACCTCTTCTCCATTCTCGAATTTCTTCCATTCAGCTGCGCCATCCGGTCAAACGCTCGACAGTGTGCTCCGCAACAACAAGACGGCCATTAGCAATGTCTTGCAGCTGCTGACGTGCCCTTGCGCTCGCGATCCACACCTGGCCATGTTATACGCCTCGATAGCCTCCAAGATCTTGATATGGTACCAAATCGCCGGCGGGATTAAACCCTCGTACTCCACCCCTCCAACGATCCACTCTGCCTCCACCCCCTCCTCAATAGGTTCGGCAACCGGGTGTATGGGTGGCTCCACACCCACATCAAGAAGCGGTCTTGGATCTTCCACCCCTGCAGCGATTGCCCTCATGCCTATCACAATTGGCGCGTTCAGTCTGGACGAAGATGATCAGGAGCCGCTGAGGAGACAGTTTCTGTTGAGCGAGTTGCGGAAGGCTGGACAACTGATTGACGCACTAGCTACGTGGCATTCAGAAGGTGGGGATGAGGTCGATCACCTTTACGGGACCTTAGGCACTTGGCTTAAGTCGGAGCTGTTAAGAACGATAAGGGAGGTCAAGGAGGGACTGGGGGGCGTGGCTGGTGGGGGGGCTTAGTATGGTTTACTAGTGGTACATTGGATATTTTCGGCCTTGGTTGAGATTGGTCGGTAAACGCATTTACTTCGCACAGGTTTTTTTTTGCTGGTGATATCGGATATATGCGACAGATTATTGAAGCATGTGAGAAAATCTATCATTAGCGGGCGAAGCTTTTCTTGAGTTAGATAGTAAGCATATTCTTGATGTATAGGACCATTTGTGATCACAATTTTATCTGGAAATGTGGTTGAACGAGCCTCCAAGCTGGTGATAGATTTGTGGTGTTGATGAATGAAGCTTTCCACGAGTCATTATGACAGGGTAAGCAAACACCTTGTAATGGGCCCGAGCTCAAAATAGTCATATCACCAAGACGGAATTTCTGCAAATGAAATTCATGTCATGACTTTACTTGATCCAAGATTCCTTTAATATGAACGTAATTCCACTATATAAACTACTCTCAAGTGATTTGTTCCACTATGCCTTAATGTCACCGCCGTGACTTAATGTCACTGCCTAGTCTCTAAAATGCAGACCGCACTGCCGCAAGTTAGTTTAATTTGCCTTATTCTCCGCAATGCACGCCTATATTGGCCATCTGCTGATCTCTCTAGCTGCTCCAGGTTTGTCTGCTTGGCAACAGCACCCTGCAAATCCGAATACGCGATCGGTGCGGGAATAAAACGTTGGCGCATCATGTTCTTCTTTTTCACCTCTTCGCATCTCAAACTTGTACTCGAGGTATGGAGCAACCGTGTAGGTGCAGCCTTGGGCGCACTGACCGTGGTAGGCCTGTACAATCAAATTCAACAAGTCGTAGTGTCTTCATTTACAACTCTAGGTTTAGAAAGCACTTACCCTGGCGTAGAAGCATTGGCCAGCAATCGCGATGAGAACAAGCCCCTGGGGATAGAGTAGCGCAGAGATAGATGCATGGAATTTAAAGTTCAAACTTTGTCTGTTGCATCTGTAAGAGATACCCCCACGATGTTCAATCGTAGCCGCAAGATGCAGTATGCAACCATATCAGTGAAACAGACAACCAAAACTCTAGAAGCGGAAGGTTGGTGCTGGAGCAGTTTTAAGCACGACGCTACATCATTGGAGACACTCATAATTGGCTGATATGTATGAGAAGCTTACCTAAATCCTACTTAGATGAAAGTTGAGGAGCCATCAACGCACAGTGAAGCAGAGCGGCGGCACGTCATTCGGAACGGCCCAGCCACAACTAAAACAAGATTAGAGCGGAAAGAACAGTAGCCATCCTAGAGGAGATAAAATCCATCAGTGGTAGCTGAGAACCCTTTGCCGTAATGTTTTCCATCTTTGCCATGATCTGGAAGATCCTTATCGAGGGCATTGATTGCGATGACGAGCTGGAGGCTTGTTGGGGGTGTGGGTCTCACAGTTAAGATCGGGATGTCGGAGTCATCTTCCGGCTTCTCTTGTCGATCAAGGCTGCCCTCCATCCACCTTTTCCTCTGATGTCCAAGAGCCCTACCCGACCGACAGTTTCAAGCATTCCAAGCTTGTACCAGCCATCAGGGGATCGTCAATTCAGAGATATAGCGACGAATCCAAACCGCGAGAGTATCGATTACCCGATAGAGACCAGGTCTCACACCACATCGCCCTTCCAACGCACTCCCATGGCCTAAGGAAGGTAATTGCGTACCGCCTCTACTCCGAAACCACCGAGATGGTGCCAAGATGAAGTCCTAGCCGTTCGACCCACCTATGCTCACTGTACTGTAAATTTGCAATTGTATATCGCATTGTTTGGGATATTCTTCCTCTTTCTCGTGCGAAGCCGGCGCTATTGAGAGAAGTAAGCGATAGATGGGCGACGCCATTTTTAGTGAGATGTTGACAATGCAGATGCATTGCAGCTTACCAACATGTAGGTGAATGCAAGGGTTCTTCGGCCGAAGACGTATATCCCCCGACAATTCGATCAGATGACAGTGCTAATCAGTTCGCGCTGTAGGAGCAGGTGGAATGGGCTTTCGGCCGAATGTTCTCTGCCCGAGGGTGTCCTGCAAGGCAATTCGATCGTCGGTGCATCTTAAACGTCGAAAAAAATCCTGGCCGTCTATCACCCCCACTATTTCTTCCAGGGAAAGCTTCGGGCCCTTCGGACGCTCCCGTAGGCTTGGTTCTGCCGCTCTCAGCTTGGTCCACTCTTACCCACACCTCCTTCGGTTGGCTCTTCTGACAGCAAATCGCATGCGAAATGGATCCTGATGTTCAGCCTGTAGCGTGGCACTCTGGGCAAAATTGTTAGCTCCTGCTCTTGCAGCGCTAGCCTGATGAACTTGACGTCATCGACGATTGATAAAGATTCCGACGTCGCGCTATGTGCCTTGCATGATCGTGGTTCTGAGTCTCTGATGACCCCACACTAAAACCGAGTGGGCACCATCTCATGCTGAATAATCTCTGACAAAAATTGTCGGCCCTTTTCGGTGCAGTTCAGCTCGCCTGTGGATTCAGCTTTCGGTCTTCCTCATCCATGGCTTGAATCGCTCTAACGCTTTACTGGCTGTTAAGCAAGGACTTTCCATGACAAGAAATAATACGTACTCGTCCACGCACTGCGAGAGCTTTTTCGCTCGTGGGTTTCGGGAATCGGAACAAACGTATGAGGTGATACTGCATTGCTTCGTAGCAGGCCATTTTTAGGAGATCTAGTGGACTTCCATCTGAAACAGTCTTTACTCAAGGACCTTCGCTGTCGGTGTCGGGTCTTTCACGGCAGCAAGTATCCGAACAGGTCTCGTCGAAATCCCTGAGGGCATAAGCTCATGCCTTTCTCCCATATTTCTTCCGGGACACTGAAAAAAGAACCTTAATCATCTAAATTCGGTCTGGGTTATAACGGACACACAAGAAATATCAAATTCTACTGCATAGCTGATAATAGTGCTTGATGAAACCTCACAGTGTAAGGAGAGTTATTGTTTTCTCAAGACACAATCCGGAGAGGAAGCCAAGAAAGTACCATACCTGCATTCACCTTTCTCCTTGGGTGATATTCGCCTCCCGATATGGCACTATCATCACCCGAGCAATCGATCCGAAAGCCTGGCGCGATGCAGCTTCATAGACTCTTGGATCACTGACCCGAAGGCAATTCGGAAGTGATGTCGCAATGATAACTCCAAGCATGTTGATGCCTGCATGTAAATGCGAACCAAGATTGTGCACCATCGAAAGCTGGTCGACAGCACCTCTCCACTCTCGTTCAAAATTATTCGGAAGGCACCCAGAAACCTTGTGAAGTTTACTGTGGCACCATACCCCTCAGGACGCGTTGATCCAAGATTGAATGTCGTCTTGTAGTGCCCGAGGCCTGATACATCTTTAAGTTCGGTGATATTGGTCCACGATTATAGGCTATCGAGTTGAAGGCTGTGCCTGACTATCTTGGTGGTTGTGTTCGTTGCACCGGGCTGCCAGTCATCCACATCTAAGGACCATTTTTTCAGTTCCTGCGCAACGGGTGCTTTCCCAATACTGTCCAAATTTTCAAGCCGCTATCAAGTGTAGTTGTAAAAGTTCCGGCAACAGATGATCTCACAAGCAGATTATTCCCGTTACAACGCACGACAGGAGCGGTGCTTGTAGTTGCACACCTAACAAGTAGGTCACTCAGTAACCCAGGATTTGCGAGTATTATGAGTGTGCTTTGATCCGTTGCAAGACTCAGATTGAAGGCAGATACGGTCATCTTTTTCAATATTGTAAAGCGGGGTCTAAACAATCGAACACGGACCAAGGATCGAGAATAAACGGAGCTGCCCGACTGTCCGTCCGAGGGATCATGACGTCGGCGTCTACATATACAGTTGCGGATGAGCCCGAAAAAAAGCAATAGTCTATGCCGTTCTCAACCCGACGCAAATATAGAAGTTGACATTGATTGGAGTATGTGACACCTGGCTGCATGCCGAGTTTAGCAATCCCGGCTTCCATATCCACCCGAGTGACTACATTGACGACGCTTTTCTGTTTCAAGAGTTGTGCCACTGCGGATTCGATCTGCTTATTCTCCGATTGCTCCCCGTATCTGTATGCCGTAGCATTAGACCGATCCCCAGCAACGAGCATGGGGAGATCATCTTTTGCATATGAGAGAAGTTTCGTGGCAGAGTCTAGCGTGAGCACTGTTGCTCCACTCGCAAAGGAGTCTCCCTCAAAGCGCAAAAGCCCAAAGCCTAGCCCATCAGGTGCGAGTCTTTTGTTGCGGACATAGGCCGAAGGTAGTCGAAGCAAGCTTGGAGAAATGAAATTCAAGCTCCAGCCCTCGAACACTCCAGGAGTGGTAAAAAACGAAGCACCAGAACCTGACCCAACATAGCCTTTCTGTCGAAAAAAGGCTACATCATGCTTTGGTACCCCTCTACGTATGATGTACTGCGCGCGACCGATGTAACCGGATATGCCGGCTGCCATTAGCCACTAGGATTGCCTAGGTCCCCATGATTCGGCATAGCCAATGGCCCCGCTGTATAGTGTAAAAGCGGCAAAGCCAGACCATGCAGCTCCCTCCACATCTAAATACGAGAAACCATGTAGTACATGTTAGTTAACACCGGCAGCAAAGGTCGGATTAAGGGTCCGGATGACTTCCTCGAACGTTGTTGAATACGCTCCATTAGCAAACGCGGTAGCCTCGTTCGAGATGATCGTCTTAAGTACCATATTCACTCCACCAGCCAAAGACCGATAATCGTCAAGATTCTTAAATCCGAGAGATTCGCCTTCGGCAATAGTAAGGCCGCAACGGCACCCATGGCATTCATCGATAAGCCGAATGGCTGTACTCTTAAGCTCAGTCCAAATTCATTTGCCCAAGATTCGGTTGAGCCGATATGGTCGTTAATATATAGCTGGCCAAACACGTTCCAGTAATTTAAGGGCACCCCTCGCCATGTCGCTGTCAGCAAAAGTGAAGGGTTGTTTCTCTTTTTCGCGTATAATCACCGGTACACCATTCAGCACATTGTAGCCCATCCGCTCGACGAATTCTGCAGAGAAATTCAATGTCCAAAATGTTGTCGCATCTAGCTCGAGCGAATTCTCGAAAATTGACCTTCCAGTAGATTTCAGAAGATCTCGCATCTCGGAATTCATAACGATTTTATCCCAGTAGCCCGTTATCGAAGCACTACCAACTTGAGAGAAGTGATCAATCACGTAGCTTGGAGGGCCAGTGTGGGGGCCAGCTTCTAGTTGCTGTCCAGTACCATGCGTCCAATATGCCAGGAGAATCCAAGCGTTTCGGTTGGGGGGAAATCCATCGTAGGCTGACGTTGGTGACATTCGCAGTAAAGCCGACAAGGGTTTCTTGACCTAGACTCACAGTCTCCGCCGTCGAACTGCTTGCATTATTCATGCGTCACGCTCGGACTGCAAAGAGTGATTTGTTTGTTACCCCATCTCTCAGAGCTTAGAAGGAATCCGGGACTTTGCCATCAAAGATAGAACCGTTAATACCGACTGCACGGCCATCAACCAATTCCTTTGTGGCCCCTTTACTATCAGGCGTAATGGAGGGAACAGCAGCAGGCCAACAAGGTCCAATGGCAATATCGATATGCATTCCCCGGTCTTCGGCCTGCTCTAGAGCCGCAATAATTACATTTATCCACGGCGCTGTAGCCCAGCCATGGCCATTCAGATCGATCGGATCGATAATGCCGCTGCTGTGATGGACTGAGGATCTCCGTCAGATTATGTATGCAAAGCTGCCACATTATGGCACTACCATCGTCAATCTCTGCGCCTTCGAATCCTACGTCTACCATCTAGTCCGATCTCGCCGGCGGTTTCCGCTGTAGACCAGCCCTGGCAATAATCAAATAATCATAATCACCAACCTGATTCTAATTATTATATAATCACCGGCTTTCATTCTGATTGATTATATTAATTGTATAATTATACCTTAATTACCTAATATAGAAGTTGGTGAGGGTTTTGGTAAAAAAAGGGCCTTGGAAGTCTTACTAAAATACTTAACGCTGCGTGCCTACCTAATTTCCGCATTAGAAAGTCGGCGATAGCTTTCTAGAGTTATTTATACTCTAAATCCTTATTTGCTGCCTTATCTACTACCTTATTATTGCCTAAATCGTTATCCTATTCCCAATTAAGCCCTTTTTTAATAGCCTTTATTGTCACGGCACTGACCTAACGCATACTGTTTTATACTACCTCGTACTATCTCGTACTGTTTTCTACTATTGGCTGGCCCACCACTAGCGCCTTGGCGGCTGGCCCTACTAGGTGTTACGGATGCTTTAAGTACGATGTTACGACTACTAGGAGAGGAGTTGGAAGAAGCTAGTTGGCTGATATAGGCACGGTCCAAGATGGAGCCGATAGAACCATGTGACGAGGAATGGTAGCCGAGGTCACATAATATGCTACGTATTAAACGAGAGGAACGAAAGGAACTTACGTACCTTACGTACTATACGTACATCACGTACAAGGAGGATTTCTTAGGAGTACGGTCGTGTATTTAAGGAACCGCAGTCCCTACCTAGATAGTTCTTTCCTTATAGTAAATCTTAGAATATAATTGGAGTTAATCTGTTAGGTAACCACTCCACCAGTTATTATTATATTGTTAACTTCTTGTTTACCTATATACTCAGCCCAATAATAAGTCTACCGTAGTTCTTGCTATAAGGCTTTGTTATATATTTACTACTAAGGTTACAGTATTAATAAAGTTAAATAACGTGCTACTAAAAGCAGTAGCTAAAACGGCGTTAACGGTAGCAACTACCTCGGGATTAGGTAACGATACTAGTATAATAAACACTAACTCTTAGCTAGTTACCATTAGACAGCTATAGGAAATAGTTAATTAATTAACAGATAATAATAGGATATTTAAAGAAAGGATTAATAGAATTAGAGCAGTAAAGGTTAAGTTACCCTTAATTAAGCGATTCTTAGGGGAGAAGTTAAAGCTTAAGGGATTCCTTACGTAAATGCACTTTAAGGTTATGTAGGAAGGAGTTAAACTAGGAACGTCTATAGATTAAGTCGCTTACGTAAGATTATTTTTAACGGGAAGAACACTTAAGTAGTTTAAATCTTACCTTATAGAGGTATAGGAATACGGTATAATAACCACTAACTAGGAGGTATAATATATATTTTTAAGTTAAAATAGGTTTATAGAACGCTTAATATAGATATTTAAAGACCTAAAGGTAACTATAACGGTAGAAAGAAAGCTCTAAAACCTAGTATAAAGGACTTTAGTAATTAAGTATACGATATAGTTTTAAATATTAGTAATATAAGTTAAATAGAATAATAAGGCGCTTATAGCATAGTATATATAAGGGCTTAAGGCAAAAGTCTAAGATATAATTATCCTAATAAAATATACGGATACTCTTAGGAATTTAATTAATTAAGTAATTAAGATTAATAATAGGATTTACTAAAGAGAGTAGACTAAGAAGGGTTAGAATAGAGTTCTATAGTTGTATAAGGCGCAGGGCACGTAATAATAAAGTTAAAGTTAAAAACTATAGTATGGCGTAAAGCTAATAGACCTAAGTAGTACTAAAGAAAACTAAAAATAAAATAAATAACTATAGAAACCTAAAGAATAAGAATTAAGTAATTAAAGGTCTAAGAAGCAGAGGCTAAACTAGGAATCTTAGTAGTAGAAGATATTTAGGCGGACTCTATAGTAAGAAAAATGGTTTAAAGAAGTGTTAAGTAAAACCTAAGTAGATAGTTATATAGCCGCAAGGTATAGGCGACCCTAGGGCAACCTAGGGGTAACTTGCCTATAAGGTATGTGCTCTATATATACCTAGGGAAAACCCTTCCTACCTTATATATAGACTCCTCCTTTTCCCTTAAGGATTTGTCTCTATCTATACAATATACCTATTATTTTATTATTGGACTTCCTATCCATATTCTTACCTTATATTTAAATTCTTACTAATCCCCTTAAAAGGATAGCCGGTTTAATTTTTCTATAATACCTTTAAAAAGAAAACTAATACCTAAACCTAATAGTAATATACTAGCGATATAACTACAGAACGCCTTAAGATTTAGTATAAATGAAACCGCTAGAAGTATACTAGTAGTATTTAAGCCACCTTCTAAACCTTAAAACGATTAGATATCTATAAATACTAAAGACTAGTTTAATTTATATACCTAGGCTTAATAGGAGCTTAGTAAGGTTACTAGCGTCCTACCTAATACCGCTAATATAAAGGAGCTAGATAAGCTAGCTAAGAAAATAGCCAACTTATAAAGTATTATTAATTTAATAAAGCCCTCCTATTATCTCTTTAGTAAAGAGTATAAGTTATATAGTAAACGCATATGCTAATTAAATCTTAACGCCCTAGTTAAGAAGTCACTACCTAATATTAGCGGTACTACTTAACAGCATTTTAACCGGTAAATTATTGTAGTTAAGAACCGATTTAAGGTTAATAACGCTAACTATAACTATAAGCGACGTACGCGCTAGGCCATTAAAGGTCTTATAAAAGAAAAGATAATTACCTAACTAGTTTATTGCCGGTTAGGTACTAAGGATAAGGGTCTTTTACTATAGGATAAGTTTAAGACTATAGTCCAAGACTAGATTAGGAACCCTATAGTAAGACGCTTTAATAACGCTATAATATACTATATGGCTATTATAAAGGAGAACTAGAGGTTTAACGTCTTCCTAGTCCGTATACGTAGCTTAAAGGACCTCTTCTTTTATACCCCTTTTATTAATCCTAAATAATAGGTAAACTTTTAGTTCTTATATCTTCTAGCCTACCTATAAGTAGAGCTCTTTTGCTAGAACTTTGCCTAATGGGTAAGAACTGCTAAAGACCTCTTTAATAAAATCCGCTATATAGAGTAATTACTTAATACTATAAAGCTTGTAGAAGATCGCGTAAGTAGTAGTAGCAAATTATCGCGTATAAAGCGCGGTCGTAGTATAGGCTTTATAAACTTAGGCTTAGGAAATAAAACCTAAAAAGGGCGACGCTTTTTTAAGTAAACTCCTAGGGAGATTACCTAAAAGCTAGATAGCTTAGGGGACCCCCTAAACGCTAGTACTACGTAGGCGAGTTAAAGGACCGTAGGTGGCTACTATAAGGAATACTAAAAGTAGGCTAATAAAAAGAAGTTAACCCAGCCTTTAGAAAACCTAAAGCCCTAGTAGTATATCTCTCTTAACTATAACTAGGGCCTAATATGTTACGGACGCTTTAAGTACAATATTATGACTACTTAGAGAAGAGACGGAAGAAGCTAGTTGGTTGATATAGGCACGGTCTAGGATAGAGCCAATAGAACTATGTGACGAGGAATGGTAACTAAGGTCACATGATGTGATCTGTATAATCTGCGTAATCTATGGGATCTGTAACAGATCAGATAGAGCGCACGTACATTATATATAAGAAGGATTTTATAGGAGTACGGTTGTGTATTTAAGGACCCTTAGTCCCTACCTAGATAGTTTCTTCCTTGTAGTGATTCTTAGAATATAATTAGAGTTAATCTATTAGGCAACCACTCCACCAGTTGTTATTACGTTATTAACTTTTATACTTGCATTTCCTACACACCTAGCCTAATAACGAGCCTATCGTAGTTCTTACTACAAGGTTCCGTTACACAATCACTACCTAGTTACGGTATTAATATAAGAAGTCAAATAATATGCCACCAAAAGTAGCCACTATAATACTATTGACGGCAGCAACTACTTTAGGGACAGGAGGTGATACTAGTATAGTAGATACTAACTTATAGTAACCTGTGACGGTCGGATAGCTATAGGAGATAGTTAACTAGCTAACAGCTAATAGTATAGTGTTGGAAGAAAGACTTAACGGGATAGGAGCAGCAAAGATTAAGCTACTATTAATTAAGAGATTTATAGGAGAGAGGTTAAAACTTAAAGGGTTCCTTACGTAGATGCACTTTAAGGTCTTACAGGAAGAAGTAAAGTTACCTATACCTATAGATTGGATAGCCTACGCAGGACTATTCTTATTAGGAAAAGCACTTAAGTAGTTTAAACCTTACCTTATAGAGATACAGGCAAATAGAATAATGACCACTAACCAAGACGTGCGATTTATGTTCTTAAGTTAGGAAGAATTTATAGAGTGACTTACGCAGATGTTTGGAGACCTAGAAGAAACAATTATAGCGGAAAGAAAACTCTAGAACCTTATATAACGAACTTTAGTAATTAAATATATAATATAGTTCCAGATACTAGCAATATAAGTAGAGTGGAATAATAGGGCGCTTATGGTATAGTATAAATAGGGACTTAAGGCTAAAGTTTAGGACGCGATTATCCTAATAGAAGATGCGGATACCCTAAGGGAACTAATAGATTAGATAATTAAGATTAATAATTAGATCTACTAAAGGGAATAGGCTAAGAGAGGCTAGGATAAAGTTCTATAGTTATATAAGGCGCAAAGTACGCAACAATAAAAGCTAAGTTAGAAACTATGGTATGGTGCAGAGCTAATAGACCTAAGTAGTACTAAAGAAGCCTATAAGGGAAGGAGTAAACTATAGAAACCTAAAGGATAAGGATTAAGTAATTAAAGGTCTAAAGAGTAGAGGCTAAATTAGGGATCTTAATAGCAGAAGACATTTAGGCGGACTCTATAGCAAGAGAAATGGTTTAAAGAAGGAGCTTATATAAATTGCGGAAAATAGGGTTATTATATTAGAGACTATAGAAGTGGGCAGAGTTACTATATAGTAAAAGGCATGAGACTAGTAGACAATATATACGTATAGAGGGACGATAATGTACTGTAAGGGATAAAAGAATATTTAATTAGAAGTTTTGCGTTTTGTTATAATAACATATACCAAATTTATAAGGACGCTAAATACGGCGTAAGCTATTAGCTATAAGAGCTAGTACTTATAGAATATAGAGAAACTAACGAACTAGTTCGCAGATCGGATATTAAGGATGATAAATTTAACCTAGGCGAAATATTCCGTAATAATAAGGTAATAAAGGCCGCTTACTAGAAGCGAGTAGACCTTAAAGATATTATACTAAAAGTAGAGGATAATTCCACTATAGAATAGGAAATATTAGTAGGGATCGAAACCCCACTAGATACGATGTCTATCGCTTTACGAGACGTAAAAGAAGTAGGATAGTGAACTACTTTAGCACTCGATAAAGGTAAAAGGCTAAAGGCTTAAGATTCTTAAGACGAGATAAGAGATAACTAAGACTCTTAAGAAGAGATGAGGCATACCTAAGGACCCACAACGGACGAAAACCGATGGAGTAGGGTAGTAGCTTAGTTTAAAAATATATAAATGAGCTTGGGATAGAGTTTCCCACAGGTATAAGACTCTTAAGACGAGATAAGTGAGATTTAAGACTCTTAAGACGAGATAAGAACACTATGGACGCCTAGTTAAACTAAGGCGGGAGCTAAGCTTAAGTTAGAAGTAAGCTCAGGATTAAAGAATCCAAGGGACCAAGATTTCGGAGTACGAATGAGGACACCCATAGGTAAGAGGTAAGGAGCTTCTTTATAGATTAGAGAATCTATAATATAAACAGCAGTTAGACTAAAAGACAGATATATAAACCTAGAAGACTTACTAGGGGAATATAGTGTTTAGCCTAAAGATTAAAAGTTTAATACTAAGATTAAGAAGTAAGATAACTTTAAGGATTAGAGCGTAAGGCGTAAACTAAAAGAAACTATAAAAGAGTTTAGGTAAAGAATTATTATATAGTAAGAATAGAAACTAGATAAGAGATTTAGTATATTAGAACATATAAAGGATAGAGCACTAGTACAAAGAATTACTAATAGGCTAAAAGTAGGCATATTAAGAGCTAAGTGGCTTACTAAACTAGAAAATAAAGAGGATCTAGGGATTCTAATTAGGTTTAAGAAACGATATATAAAGGGCTGTTATAATATAGTAATAAGAAGATACTTCTTTATGGACAAGCTGTATATACTCCAGTAGCTGTACTAAAAGTAGTATAGGTAGAGGCATAATAATAAATGGAAAGATTTCTATATATAGTTGGATAAAAAAGTTATCTAGGACTACCTAATTATAGAGAAAGCTATAACGCATATTAAAGGAGCCTTAATTATAACGGTAAAGGATCTAAAGGAACGTTTAGAGGACTAGAGAAGCAAAAGACGTATCTTAATACCTGCAAATAAAGTTACAACGTTTAGATTAGCACGATAAAGGTTTAAACTTAGGAATAAAAACGAGTTAAGAGTTAACCTAAAGCACCTAGTATACCACACGTTATTATAGATTACGTATATAGACGATATATGCGACATATATAAGAATCCAAAGGAAAAAAATCGGAAATACCCTATAAGGATGTACTAGATAACGAATAAGTAATAGTATAGAAATGCTAAATATATACATAGATGGCATCCAGCAGAGGTCTAAGAGGAAGAAAGTTTAGTACTTTAACTAGGAAGATTCCTTACGGAAGAATGCTTAGACGGACAATAGTAGTGGGAATGCCTAGAAAACACATATTTATAGTATATTAAAGATAAAAAGCGAACTAGGTATTGGCTAAAGAACGAGCCAAGTGCACTAGGATTAAGTAGCTAATAGTTAGGAAAAGTAGAGGCTTATGGGACTAGAGGGAGCTAGTAGTAGAGCCTTAGACCCTTAAAGGAATTTAAGGACAACACCTAAATTTATAAATTAATTAGCAAGATTAGCAGTTTAAAGCGCTAATAGATAGTGGAGCAACACGAAACTATATCTTACTAGTAGCAGTTAAGAGAATAGGACTACCTTACAAACAAAAGGAGCAACCTTACCTATTAGTTACGATTTTAGGAGATCTAATAACCTATAGAGGAGGAATTATTAATCTTGAAATAGGACCTATTTAAATAACTATTAAAGGGAGATAAATTAAGATGTCTTTTAATATCCTACCATTAGGACGGGATAAGGTAGTATTAGGCATGCCTTAGTTATAGGAATATAATTTAAGGATTAATTAGATTATAGGTTAGGTTAATATTAAAAATACTTAACGCCGTAAGATGCGATAATAAGCTAAGTTGGTATAGTACTAAGTAGGAGCAACCTATAAAGAAATAGAAAAGGGACTAAGTTACGTACTAAAGAGATACTATAAGTATAGTAAAAAACTATAGTTACCGGAAGGCGAAAAGCTGTTAGAATATGCAGTATAGGACTATAAGATAGAGTTAAAACCAGGAATAAGTCTAAGGTTCTTTCCAATCTATAAGCTTACCGAAGAAGAAGGTAGAGCGTTAAAAGAGTTTGTTTAGGAAAATCTATAAAAGGGATATATTAGACCATTATAGTTATTAGCGGGTTATCCAGTACTATTTGTACTAAAGAAAAATGGTAAACTAAGGCTATGTATTAATTATAGATAGTTAAACAGCATTACTAGGAAGGATAGGTATCCTTTACCCTTAATTAGCAAAATCTAAGACAGGATAAGTAATACGCAAATCTTTATAAAGATAGATCTAAGATAGGCGTACTATTAGATTAGGATTAAGGAAGGTAATAAATAAAAGGCAGCCTTTAGGTTAAAGGAAGGACTGTATAAACTATTAGTTATGCAATTTAGGCTTATAAACGCACTAGTAACGTTCTAAAAGCGTATTAATAATATGTTAGGAGAATACTTAAATAAATTTGTTATGGTATATCTTAACGATATTATTATTTACTTAATAATAGAGGAAGAATATAGAGAATATGTTAAATGGGTTTTAAAGAGACTATAAGAAGAACAGATGCTAGTAGCAATTAAGAAATACGAGTTCTTTACTAGGAAGACCGATTTTGTTAGATTTATTATTAAACTAGGCTAACTTAATATAGATCTAAAGAAGATCGAGGCTATAGTGAATTAGTAGGAACTAGAGAACGTTATATAGTTAAGATCGTTTTTAGGGTTTTATAATTACTGCAGAAGGTTTATAGCGTAGTGGTTAAAAGATATTAAGCCATTTACGCGGTTAATAAAGAAAGAAAAACTATGGGTATAGGGAGAGGAGTAAAGGGAACTCTTTAAAAGAGTTAAAAGGTTATTTACCTAGGAGCTAGTTCTTAAGATCTATTAACTAGGACTAGAGACGGTTGTAGAAATAAATACATTAGACTATATACTAGGGGCGTGCTTTATATAAAGGTATTAAAACGGATAGCACCTAGTAGTATACTATAGTCGGAAGATAATACTACTAGAGTTAAACTATAACATCTATAATAAGGAGTTATTAGGTATAGTTATAGTATTAAAGGAATAGAGAGTATTCTTATAAGGTATAGAGAAACTATTTATAGTTAAGACGGATTATAAGAACCTAATAGGATTCCTAATAATAAAGGAACTTAACTAAAGACAGGTTAGATGGGCAGAGATGCTTACGGAATATTATTTTGAGATTTAGTATACTAAAGGTATAGATAATACGTAGGCAGATGCTTTAAGCCGTAAAGCTAAACTATAAAATAAGGAAAAGCCATTAGGGGCTTTATTACGAAAAGATACAGATAGATTAATTAGGTATAATCATCCGAAAATCGCAGCAACTTAAGAAAATAATAAACTAGAGAAAGTCTACGAGATACCGGAAAGCTTTTAGGTATAGAGAATTCTAGAAGTATAGCTAGAAGATCTATAAACGGATATATACGAAAATTAAGAAGTAAGGTATATCCTAAGAAGCATAGCAGAGTAGTTTATAGAAGACTTCTATAAGGGACTAACTTAAGGACACAATAGAGCTACGAGCTTAGTGTTAAGACTTTAGGAGGAGTACATTATTGACGGAATCTGGAGGATAGCTAGAAAAGTTATAAAGAAATGTTTAGATTGCTAAAGGAATAAACCGATAAGGTATAAGCTATATAGAGGGCTATAACCTGTCAAAATATTAAAAAGACTATAGGAGGTTATATTATAGGACTTTATTATTAAGTTACTAAAGTTAAAAGATCCTATTACCGGATAAGATTATGACGCGATCTTAGTAATAGTGGATAAGCTTATAAAGTAGGGATACTTTATAGCATGTACAGAAGAAATCTTAGCGGAAGATATCGCTAGAATCTACGTTAAAGAAGTGTTTATAAGATATAGAGCACTAAGTAAGATTATATTAGATAGAGATCTAAGATTTATAGCAGTATTCTAGGAAGTGTTCTTAGCGGAGCAAGGAGTTTAAGTAGCAACTTCCACTATATATTATTTATAGACAGACAGTTAAACGGAAAGACTAAATTAGACACTAGAATAGTATTTAAGGTATTATATTAATTATATACAGAACAATTGGGTATTATTATTACCAGTTATACAGTTTATATATAATGCAACACCTTAAGAAGGGATAGGCATATTACTATTTAAGGCAAATTACGGATATAAGCTAAGGACATCATTATTACTACGGTAAGCGAAGAAAACGAGTAGTACAGCTAAAGAAAGAATAAAGACGTTAATGAATCTTTATATAGACCTTATGGAATTAGTAAAGAAAGTATAAAAGAGAATAAAAAAGTACTATAATGCGAAGAGATCTAAGGGACCAGATTTTAAGGAGGGAGATAAAGTATAGCTACTACACAAAAATTTTAAGAGTTAACGACTAAGTAAGAAATTGGACTACGTTAGACTAGGACCTTTTAAAATTACGCAGAAGATTTTATTGGTCACGTTTAAGTTAAACCTACTAGCTAAAATGAAAATCTACCCTATACAGCATATCGCAATGCTAGAGCCAGCATATAGGAATGTTAAGCCACCGGTCTATAAAGCAGATATATATAGAGGATAAGAAGAAGACAAATAGCAAGTTTCGAAGATCGTTAGTTATAAGGATATTAACAATAAAACATGGTACAAGGTTAAGTGCATAGGCTACACTAAAACTACCTAGGAGCCACTAGAGAATTTAAAGAATGCTATAAGAAAGGTATAGGAGTATTAGAAGAGATTAGGTTAGGTAGTATTAATAAAGAAGGATTACTAAAGAATAAGTTACCTAAGGGGGACCTAAGAAGAGTAGTTGCCGAACTACTTAGATCTATTTCCTTCTCTATTAAAGGAGAATCCGTTCTTTTATTACCTAGTTTCTGCAAACCTTATTTTATAAGTTTCCACTCCTTAAAATAAACCTTCTTATATACCTTCTTAAGATAGATTAGCCGAGTGGACGCTGCCAAACGAGACTTAAGAGCTCGCTGCTGAGCATTAGCAGCCTCCTATTTAGCATTTTAAGATTATTACAATTTAGTAAGAGCAATAGACAGTTTATTATCTAGCCGCGTAGCAGTAGATTAAATATAAGACCCTAAGATAAATTAATTAGGGAACCAGACGACTATTAAGAGTAATAGGTTGCGTATATTTAGCATTAGAAGTAGAGCGAACGTTATAGGATAAACGAATATTCGCTTTAGTATACTCTAAGCAAGAGGACAGTTGTCGCGAAGATAGGTTTACTAACGCAATATAGACTAACCCTTCTTTCGAACAATGGGAATATAAAGACGGTATAATCTTACTAAGAGACAATATCGCAGCAATAGTGCGAGCACGACGAGCAGTTAAGGAAGAGGAAATTGCTTTAGATATAATGAGTAATAATATTAACTAAATTAATTAGACGGATATTATACCTCTAGTAAACGACTTAGAGATTTTTTAAATCTTTAAGGACAAAGATAAAGAGGAGGGAGATGGTGTTACGGACGCTTTAAGTATAATATTATAACTACTTGGAGAAGAGACGGAAGAAGCTAGTTAGTTAATATAGGCACGGTCTAGGATAGAGCCGATAGAACTATATAACGAGGAATAGTAACTAAGGTCACATAATATAATCTGTATAATCTGCGTAATCTATAGGATCTATAATAGATTAAATAGAGCGCACGTATATTACGTACAAGAAGGATTTTATAGGAGTACGGTTGTGTATTTAAGGACCCTTAGTCCCTACCTAGATAGTTCCTTCCTTGTAGTAATTCTTAGAATATAATTGGAGTTAATCTGTTAGGCAACCACTCCACCAGTTATTATTACGTTGTTAACTTTTGTACTTGCATTTCCTACACACCTAGCCCAATAACGAGCCCATCGTAGTTCTTGCTATAAGGTTCCGTTATATAATATAAAGGGAGAGAAAAATATATTATGGTATATATTGCGATAGACACGCCCTAGGGTAAAGTCCGCCTATATACTTTATATAATAATAGGTGCCAAATTAACCTTATTAATTAAGACATTGTCTATAGATTTAACCTGCCTATATACTACGCGCTATATTTACGTAAACCTATTATACGTTTCCTTAGTAACAACTAGATAATAATTTAGGATGCTTATAATCTAATAGTTACCACTAGCGACTCCTAGGGTACCTTTTGCACTATCGGCCCGTAGACCATTTAGGGTGGCTTATTTAATAGTTACAATATAGTCCTTAAATAGGATTAGCTCGCGGAAGCAGATCTATTAATTAGCTTCTATTTTAGATAGTTTATCTAAGGTACTTTAGACCTTAAACGCCTCTAGATAATTACCCTTAATGCTCTTTTACTAGATATTAAGGTTAGCAAAATAGTCTATTTACTATAGCCAGAAGACTCCTTTTCTATACTAGTTATAAATATAATAGAGGGCCTATTGTTACTAGCAGCGAGTACCTATATAGACCCTCTAGACGTAAAGACACTAGTTATAAATATAGTAGAGGACCTGCCGTCACTAGTAGCGAGTACCTATAGAGACCCTCTAGTGCCGGCGCAGATTACCTATATATAAGGGGGAGGTAATTAAAACCCTAAAACTATTAAGTATACTATAGTAGAGCTATATACACTCTTAGTATAAGTATACCTACGAAACGTATATTAGCTATATCCTTCTCTTTACTAGCTCCTAGAAGTATACTACTATATAATAGTCACTTCGACCTTTATAGCCCCTAGCCTACTAAATGTATATAAGGAAGTTCTTAAGTAGGTACCTATATATAAGCGCCTATCTACTACGCTAGCTCCCGCTATAGCGGGTTTAAGAGCAATAGTAGGATAATTTAAAGGTCTAGATATTAATTACTACTAGTAGATATAATAGGTAAGCGTAAGACGCCCCGTCTATATATTGGGTAAGCTATAGTTCCCTTACTCTATCTATAGCAAAACAGTCCCTAAAGTAAGCGTTTAACTTAATATTTAATAGACTATCTCCTAGACTCTTTAGCCGATAATTATTTACAGCTCTAATAAGGTTCTTTAAATCTAAAATTATTCTTATCTTAGTAATAGAATCCTATTAATACTAAGCTAGTCTATATAATTTTTTTTAAATATAAATAGTGCTCTAAATAGTAGTGGAATGGGTTTAGGAACTTATTTATAGGCGTAGGAATATAAGTATATGGTTTTATTTATCGGTTAGTACTATTAAACTTCTTAAGTAAGTGGATTTTCTATTTAAAATCGAATATTTTCCTATACGAAAATATCTATATCTGGCGTAAAGCAATCTAGAATTTGTAAAGTCTCCCTTAGAAGCTCTAAATATGACTATAGTTACTCTTCCTTATCTAAAAAATATTGTAAAATAATCTATAAGACCTATGCCATCCTAAACAATGTTATATTCTTAGAGGCTGATTTAGGACTATATATATACCTCCGCTTAACTATAGAACCTACTAATACTTTCTCTTTAGCAAGCCTTTAGTATTCTATAGCACCTAGATATAGGTCTGCTTTATATCACTATATCTATACCTTATAGCCTATAAAAAGGCCTATAATATCGCACCTATATAGCTCCTAGTAATAGTTGTATTAGCACTTATCTAATTGCCTCTATATCTACTATATATAAATACGCACTTTTTTTTAGCCTTCTAGTCCTTTATAAAGTGCTCCTTACTAAATCTATCCTTATTAATGGGGTTGTTTATACACTATAGGCTTTTAAAGAAGCTCTACGCGCTAGTAAGTAGCTTATGCGTATTATTAACCTTGTTATAAGTAAAGCCTCCTTTAAGGAGATGTGAAGCGGTAGATATACGGTATATACCCTACTTAACATTATTAACTAAATTAATGTTACCGTCCTTATTAGCGCGATATATAAAGGGTAACTTAATAGCTAAGCTGGAGTAATAGTAGTTAAATATAATAAAGAGCGTGCTGCTTAGTGGTAATGCACTAACTAGATAATAGTATAGGGTATTGCTATTAATCTACCCGTTTATCTCGTAATCTACCGGTATAATGGTGTCGTTAAAACCCAAGTCTTAATTACCGTCCAGATCCTAGACCTACCCGCCGTACCTACTATAGCGCAGGAAATAGTATGTGTTAGGCTCGTTAACAAGCCAATCCATAGTGGCGAGGGTATTACGGCCAGTGGGGAAGAACGGGCCTCTTAGGTCGCGGTCGTTACTTTAGATCGCAAGTCGGTAGGGTAGCTTTTTTTAGCCAAGAAGGAGAGCATATTATACATATCTTGGTAATAGCCTTAAAGTTAGTAAGATGAGCCGGTGTAATCTGCTCTATATATAAGTCATCAGCTAAAGGACAGGGTGGGTATGGGAGTAAGCGCACTAATGCCAATAAGTAGGGACTTGCGGCGCATTATTGGATGTTTATAAACAGATATAAAGCTTTCAGGGTCCACGAGGAACAAGAGATGGCGTACTGCTGTTTTGGGACCGGCCTACGTATCAATAGTAGATTACCAGGAGCTTTGGGTGGATTGGATTGTGGAACCTGGTGTATTTCAACACTCTCCGAGTCTCGGACTCCGCCCAAGTCGTCTAGAGCTTGGTGCTTCATTAGCGTCTTGGCGAATTTGGCTTATCTGGTTAACTCGGTTCTAGGATTCCAAAACACTTTCATGGCGGAGGAGGTTCCGTGGAGTTGTTCTTCACTGTCAGCATAACTGCTTATGTGCTCACCACCAAGATGACGCCACTTATAACTCATACAATTATGTAACGTCGTTGGTAAGATAGTAGGCATCTATATAGCCCTTTCCTTGTTCTCTGCGCGGAGATTATCGTTACACCCTCGGCAATACCTGACACCGAATCCATCCCACATTTCATAGATGATATTCTAAATCCTTCGTCTTGCTGTTCACCAGAGCAAAAGTCTTTGATAAAATCTTCTTCTCGCCTTTCTAAGGATCTTTCCGCCTAATATTTCAAATTAGCTTTTCCCTTGGACTTCTCGAAATATATTTCCCGGATAAACTCAACCCGCTTGCATTTAGCAATTGGCGTTCTCTTCGGTCTGCCAGCAATTCTATATCTCATAAACTTCAACTGCTTGCATACCGCTAATAAAAACTCTTTGAAAATTACTGGAATCAATGTCTCGTATTCTCGCCAAAAGCTTGCAATGGACTCAATCTCCGCTAATCATTAATGCCCCAATGGGCGGTTTCGCAGGCGGAGACTTAGCTGCTGCAGTCACTAAGGCCGGAGGGCTTGGAATGATTGGTGGGGTGTTCGATATGAATGAATTGCATGACAATCTTGCAAAGGCGACGGCAACACTCCATGTAGATCAAAGTCTCGACTCCAGCAAAACCCTTCCTGTAGGTGTTGGACTCCTGCCATTTGTTTCGAAGCTCGAAGAAGCACTGCCGGTCATTAAGGAGTTTAAGCCGCACGTTCTATGGCTCTTTGCAGCGAAGGAGTTTGAAGACTATACAACGTGGGCTCAGCGGATCCGAGAAGTCAGCCCCGATACCCAGATCTGGATTCAATGCGGAAGTGTAACCGCGGCACTGCACATCGCAGAGGCGTGCAAACCAGATGTCCTGGTCATGCAAGGCGTAGACGCTGGCGGTCACGGCTTCGAAAAGGGCGCCGGTATCATCTCACTCCTGCCTGAGACAGCCGATGCGCTGCAGAGGCATGATTTTGCGCACATTCCACTCGTAGCAGCGGGCGGGATCATGGACGGCCGTGGCACAGCTGCAGCTCTTGCGCTAGGAGCTCAAGGTGTGGTAATGGGCACTCGCTTCCTCGCTGCAAAGGAGACCATCGTGCACGGGAAGTACCAATCTACCTTACTGGATGCGGAGGATGGTGGGCAGAGTACTGTTCGCTCGAAACTGTTTGATGAGTTGAGGGGCCCAAACATTTGGCCAGAGGCTTATAATGGGCGGAGTCTAGTCATCGATAGCTATAGGGATCACGTAAATGGAGTTGGGATTGAAGAAATTAGAAGATTGCATGGAGAAGCAGTCAAGGGAGAGGATGCAGGGTTCGGTGAGAGTAAAAGAGCTGCGATATGGGCTGGGACTGGTGTTGGGCTTGTCAAAAAGGTGGAAGGAGCTGCTGATATAGTGGTTGAAGTCAGGAATGGCGCGCGCGAGGTCCTGCAGAGAGCGGCTAAAATCTAAGCTTCATAAATACATCTCGGTCCGCGCTTCAACTATACCTGCAGTGTCAATTTTTATCATTTCACGTTAAATAGCCTCGCCACTACGCAAGCATCCATCGACGTGACTTCGGCAGCTTACAAACTCCGTCTTACAGCTCCCCAGACCGGAACTCTCCACCGAAGTGAGCGAGTGCGACTACGTATGTCCACAGAGGTAGAGAGTAGATAGTTTTATCATGGATATTGTAGGCTGCATATGCGCGTACGATAGTTGAAAGGAGTTTCCACGTGCCAAATAGACACAACGCGAGAGGTGTTTATCCCAGTTGACTCATTACCTCAGCAAAGCTCATTACCTCAGCAAGCTCAGACCATAGAATCAGGTATTGGAGGTCTGGGTTAGGCTTGGTATAACCTTGGGTTACGCATGACCCCCTAAGGTCCGCGACATATCGTCTAAATATTACCCCCCCCCTTTGGTGGTGGCCCCTACTTTTTAGACGCGTTTTTGAGGCCTAGGTTAGTACTAGGTTAGTATAGAGGGCCTCTACGCGCCTTTAACCTCACCATTGCCTTAACAATACATTTTCCAACCCTCTCCTATCTTTATGCCCGCGCTAGCTCGCGTAGGGCTTCTGATTTTATATAGAATGGCCTATCGTAATTCTAATTGTATAATATAGAGCCCTCTTCTTCTCCTTCTCCTTTAATATTTACGCGTTCGGTGACTTTATTTACCTACGCTACGCTTACGCGTCTCCCCCCTTACCTCTTGCGGATATGGAATCCTTTAAGAATCTCCTTACCCTATAGTCTACTTTATGGTCAATAGAAGCCCCCCTAAGCCCTTTACCCTATAGCCTTTAGAGCGAATTTAAGGCCTAGATAGTACGGCTATAGAATATTTATAAGGCCTAGCGCTTAAAGAATACTATAAGGGCGTACGAGCTAAAGTAGAAAGAGTGGGAAGACTAGTGTATAAGACTGGAAGGTAATATAGACGGCGCCTAGGTAATAGAAGATAAGCTTTACTTATTTTTAGAGTAGTAAGTTATTAACTAAGAATTGCAGGCCGCTAGCTATTAAAAACGGAAGTTAAAACGGAAAGAGATATAGAAAGATAGCGAGTGGGTAAAGAAGAGGTAGAAGACGGCTAGCTGGCCAAAAGGGCAGCTAGGGGGGAGGGTAGCTATAGGGGTAGTTATAGGGGCAGCTATAGCCGTAGAGGAAGCTATAAAGGATAAAGAGGAGATATAGGATAAGGACGCCTTAGACGCCCTATTTAATAAGACGGTCCAATACTTAGTTATAAATAGCTACGTCTCTACTATTACCGAGCTTTACGTATAGTAGTTAGAAGGTAAGGCCTTATAGCCACTGCGGGGGGCAAAGCTCTTAGTGATACTAGACAGCGTCTACCGCGATAAGGACTATATTTAACGCGTTAACTTTATTAATTAGGGCCTATTTATAATTACTAGCAGCTATAACGTTAAAGGGCTTAAAAAGGCAATTACTTAATACTAGGAGACGGGCTCTAAGATGCCAGGTTTAGTTAAGTCTTACCTTTAAACTACGGCTAAGCATTTATTAGGTTTATATCCCGTCTATATAGCTACCGTTTTCTAACCTATTTATTAGGCTATAGTACTGTTACCTAGGGTAAAAGTAGACGGGACGTTTAGCTTACTAATCTTATCCTTATTAAACTAGAGAATAAAGGGCCTAAATTAGATAAGCTAGCGCTGTATATAATTATATTAATAATATAGGGGAAGCAGAATTAATACGGTAAGGTTAAGTATATAGGCTATATACGCAATACTGACCCTATTCTCTACCCTCTCTCTATAATAGCCTTCTACTTTTTTAACTACTAGGGTAAAAATAGTGCTAAGAGCTTTCTATCCTTTTAGCAGCTAGAGAACTACTACAACCTATATATCTTCCCTAGTAGCATTAAAGTACTATAACGGCCGTTAAGTTATTATATGCAGTTTAAATAGAATAAAAAGATGTTCTAGGGGGTAGGAATTTACTTAAAGGAGAAGACCTATAGCGCCTGTAAGTAGAGCGTTTGGTATGCCGAGCTTAGCGGCGTTAAGGAAACCTAAATTAGATAGGCTAGACGCTAGAATATAGACGCAATAATAGGAGCCTACCTTAGCTATCTACTCTATATATTTATACGGTTAATTACTAGCTTCCTAAAGAAGGGAAAGGGCTACTTTTTCCCCTACGCGCGAGAGGTGCTAGAGAAGGCCCTTTGCTTAAAGATATAGCCTAAGACTAATATCTAGCTAAAATATATAGAGACCTACTACCTAAAGAGGGCCGATAATAAGGTCGTATGGCTTAACCTTATAGGCTTAGGATTTCTATACCTCCTTTATACGCTTAGGGTAATCCTATTATAGAACTTAGTAATCCTATATAAGCAGTTCCCGCTCTACCCCCTATAAAAGGACTCCCTCTTTAGCTATAAGGAGTACTAGAGGTTTACTACGTAGGTAAAAAGCTTACTAGCTAGCATAATTACGCTAAATAAGATAATAATACGGAAATACTGGCCCGCCTATAAGGCCGTAGCTAAGCTAAAATATAAGGCCGCAATCTTAGAAATAAAGGGGGTTTAATTACGCGTATAGACGATCTTAGAACGCCTTAGTAAAATAAAAAGGTTATTAGCAATATTCGCACCTATATAGATCTAGTAAGGGAAGATAGGTATCTAAATAGGGCCTATAGAGTCTATATAGCCGTCTTTAGACGGCCCCATACCCTTACCTTTGCCTATACCTATACCTATACCTATACCCGCGTCCGTTCCTAAACGTATTAATAGCTAAATTCCGTCTTTAGATAAACCCTCTCCCATATATCTAACCCCTAGGAAGATACTAAGGGGTCCTTAACTATCTACTGCCGTAGAGCCTACTTAGCCGTCTACTATAACGTCTACTATACCCCTCTAGCAGCTGCCGCAAGCTTTTACTATACCCCCGCCGTAGCTACCGTAAGCTAACACTTAACCTCTCCCATTTATCCTTAACTTATAGGCACCGCTAAAGAAATATAAGATGCTTTAGGGCGGTAATTTAGTATTCTAGCTTTAGGTTAAGTGGACTTTAGGGCTAGCAAGTAGGCCGTTAATTAAAGCTCTTAATCGCTGCTAAGGGGCGCGCTAGCGGGTTAACGGCGAGGCTATATTCTATAGCCGTCGCCGTAGAATAATTAAGGATATAAGACGGCGCGTAGAAGACGGTATGGTAAAAGATAAAAGATAGGCTATTAACCAGCTGGAACAGCTACAGGGTTAGCATTCTTTAAATTGGCTTTATAAGAATATCTAAATAGTTATTTTACTATAGTAACTAAAACGCCTTAATATACAACTATACTAGTAACTAAGACGCCTTAATATATAACTGCATTGCAGTAACCAAGACGCCTTAATATAGGACTATAGTAACTAAGACGCCTTAATATAGGACTGTAGTAACTATAGTGCAGTCTTATATTAAGACGTCTCGGTCACTAGAGTATAGTCCTATATTAAGGCGTCTCGGTTACTATAGTATAAGTATTTTAAATTTAGAGCAATATTACGCGACCGCCTAAAAGTATTAATTAAACTTAAATTATATACCTTTTCGCCTAAAATCGCGTGCAAAAATACTTGGGGGCGGTCGCTACATGACCTCGTATGGGGTTCGGGGGCGTTATTAACAGGGGTGGCCCTAACCTCGTATTAACCCAGGTCGTAACCGCGCCAAATAACCCCCCCTAATATATAATAGTTATTGGTATAGGTTACTACTAGTGGGTTACTAGTAGGTTATAAACCTTAGTTAGATGGACCTTGGTTATAAATAGGCCTATTCTCTAATATATAAACAATCTGCTTAGCTAGTATAGAGTAATAAACTAGGTTTAGGAAGGGTACTTTTTAAATTAAGGCTGCAGTTCTTACAGCAATTATTACTTATTCTTTAATCCCTTAGGATATCCTCTGCTCCGCTTTAATATAGGTTATATTTTAATAGCGGCGCTTATTTTTCGCCTGCGCTTTAGCTATAAGGCTAGGGTATTTTACTTACGGTACTCATCTAACAGTTATTAACAATTCTTAAGTTCTATCTCGTATTTCCATTTATTATACTTATTTAGCCATCCTAGCTATTTAATAAGGTACTATAGTTGTCTAGCACAATCCTAGTAGGCGATAATTACTTCTACTTCCCAGCTGCCTTCCTTAAGCTCTTTTACTACTAGGGGTTAAAACCTAGAGCGTGACCTATAAGGCTCTAGTAGGGAGATATAAAAGACTAGGTAGAGCCGTACTATAGTAGGTAAAAGCTCTAACTTATATACTTACTACCCTATACGCTCTAGGATCTAAAATAGTCCTATAAACTTATAGTTAAGCTTTTTATAGGGACGTTTAATATAGATATTCTTGGAGGAGAGTAGGACTTGTTTACTGACGGCAAAGTATTTAGCTAGGTAGTAACGATTATAGTATTTTACCTAAAGCTTTTAGGCGTGCATTATTAACGCCGCCGCTGCCTTATATATAAGGCGTAGGCGTTATAAATACATCTCTACAAGTTGGATATTTGTTAACTTAGACCCCTCCCTACCTTACTAGGCGTCTTAGACGCTATCTAGGACTCCGTCCGGGACGTTTAGTAGCTAGCTATAGGCGAGCTTAATAGGGGAATGCTTTATTATAGTATAGACCTTAGAGTTATAGGTAAAGGCTACTTCTTTAAGTAGGGAGGCCTAATTAGACTGTTCCTAGTTTATAAATATACACAGGTATACCTTAAGCTCCTAGTTCTAACGCTCCATCTAACTATCTATCTATAGGTAGAATATAATGCTAAGTTTATATTAAACGCGGAGATAGTAGCATATAGTGCTCTAGTACTCGCTTATAAATATACTACCCCTATTAGAGACGATATTATCTAAAGGCCCTATTTATACAAAGACTCTAAATAAGAGTTCTGCGAGTTGCGTAGTATCAATTATCTTACACACTAGATAGTAGCGTATTAGCTTCGTAAAACGGTCTATAAGGATAAGGATAGAGTTATACTCTACGCTATTAGGAGTCTTAGACTTTAAAAAATCTATAATAAAATTAAGTAAATAATGCCGCTAGGCTTAGGTAGGGGCCTAAAGAGGCTATAGCTTACTATAGGGTTTATAGCGGCGCGATTTAGAGCGTTAGTAAATATTATAATTATCTAGGTATTTACAGAGGTCTTAGGTAAGGCTATTCCAAGCATACTTTTATATAATTACCTTAAAAGTATAGTTAAAACCATAGTGGCCGCCTATAGGATCGTTATAATTCCGCTTAAGGATCTCCTATTATAGTAGTATATAATTCAGCACCCAGACCTTATTATTTTGCCTTAGGAGTCCTTAATTATTAAGGGTATAGTTCTTATTACCGGCAGGAACTCGTTCCTAGGTCAACTAATTATATATAGAGCGTATAAAGGCGTCCCTTTTTTATACTCTATAAATAAAATTAACTAGTAACTTAGGGGGTTATTCCATAAACGCTGTTTCGGCTAAAGTAGCTACTACTACTTCTTACTATAGCACAAGACTCTACGCAAAGTTAGTGCCAATAAAGTAATATATAATGCGTAGGTAACTCACCAAGTCATTACGGGGGACCGTAGCCTAGGCTAAGGGGTCTTCCCTAGGGTTAAGCGCTATTAGGTTAGTTGGAGTAGTCTTAAAGAGAATAGCAGGACGCTCTAGTCCGCCGGCGCTAAGTTTATAAAAGTCGCTCGTATACTACACACATGCTACTTACTAGTTTGGTATAGTAGCACTAGGGCCGCCCACAAGGCCTATAACCCGTAACTTTTGCTACAATATAGGCAGTATAGCATTAAGGATTATCCTCTTACTGTTATCTTTAAAGCCTTTAGTATAATCTAGGCGCTAGGATAGTATATTAGCAGGATTTGTCTTACCTAGCTTATATTTAATCTTAAAATCAAACTTAGCTAGTTTCTTAGCATACTAGGCCTAGTAAGCAGATAAGCTCTTAGTGGTTATAAAGTACCTAAGATTATTATAATTATAGAGCACGCGCGTTACATATACGGCGTATTTAAGGTAATAGCGCCACGTCTTAAAGTATTGTACTATAGCGAGTAGTTCTTTATTATATATATTATACCATACTTCTAGACTAGTAAGCTTCTAACTATAATAAGCGATTAGGTACTAGTGAAGTTAATCTTCTTACCCTAAAGGCTATAGGAGTATACCGCTATAGGTATAATTAGAAGCGTTAGTAATCACTATTAGGGGTAAATTAGGGTTAAAGTGGCGAAGTAGAGGAGCCTATATAAACGCAGCGCGTAGCTTTATCGGCAAAATATAGTACCCTTTCAATGGCCTCAATGGTTGGTGGTTGACGCAATTAGTGCGCAGTTAAGGGCATTTGGCAACTCGACCGACTAGCCTATGTCGTGTTTTTTTGACACGCAGCCTGCGCGTAGCCTACGCGCAACCTACGCGCAACCTGCCAGTAATCTGCGCATTTGGCAACCATAATTATATTTACCTCTTTTATACTAATAATATATTTTAAATAAATAAAAGCTATTTTAAAGCTATTTATAAGGCTAGTAAAATAAATATTATTATTTTAGATAATTTAATATAATACAGCGATGGTTCTCTTCTACCTATTTACCTATTGACTTACCTACCTACCTGCATCGCCTACCTATTTACATCGCCTACCTATCTACATCTACCTGTCTACATTTGCCTACCTATCTATATCTACCTACCTATCTATATTTACCTACCCGTTAGCATCTACCTACCTATTTATATCTACTTGTCTACATCTGCCTACCTATCTATATCTGCCTACCCGTTAGCATCTACCTACCTATCTATATCTACTTGCCTATCTGCATTTACTTACCTATCTACATCTGCCTGCCTATCTATATCTGCTTACCTGTCTGCATCTACCTACCTGTCTACATCTACCTACCCGTCAGCATCTACCTNTTTATGCCTACCTGTCTGTGCTACCTTAATTCGATCGATCGATCGAATCGTTTATAGTGTTGGCTGGCTAGTCGTTGTCGTCTGGCTCTGGCGACGGTTGTCTGGTTCTGGCGACGGTCGTCTGGTTCTGGCGACGGTCGTCTGGCTCTGTTCTGGTAACGTTCGTCTGGGTTCTGGCGACGGTCGTCTGGTTCTAGTAACGGTTCGTCTGGCTGGCGACGGTCGTCTGGTTCTGGCGACGGTCGTCTGGTTCTGGTAACGGTCGTCTGGCTGGCGAGCGGTCGTCTGGTTTCTGGCGACAGTCGTCTGGTTCTGGTAACGGTTGTTCTGGCTGCGACGGTCGTCTGGTTCTGGTAACGGTCGTCTTGCTGGCGACGGTCGTCGTCTGGTTCTGGCGACGATCGTCTGGCTCTGGCAACGGTCGGTCTGGTTTCTGGTAACGGTCGTCTGGCTGGCGACGGTCGTCTGGTTCTGGCGGGACGTCGTCTGGTTCTGGTGACAGTCGTCTGTTCTTAGCGACGGTCGTCTGGCTCTGGCAACACGGTCGTCTGGTTCTGTTAACGGTCGTCTGGCTGGCGACCGGTCTTCGTCTGGTTCTGGCGACAGTCGTCTGGTTCTGTAACGGTCGTCTGGCTGGCGACGGTCGTCTGGTTCTGGTATCGGTCGTCTGGCTGGCGACGGTCGTCTGGTTCTGGCGACGATCGTCTGGCTCTGGCAACGGTCGTCTGGTTCTGGGCGACGGTTTGTCTGGCTGGCGATGGTCGTCTGGTTCTGGTAACGGTCATCTGGTTTCTGGCGACGGTCGTCTAGTTCTAGCAACGGTCCTCTGCTGGCTGCCGTTCTGGTGCCCTCCCTAGGTAGGGGAGGATATAAAGAAGGAAGGAAGGGTAAAAAATAAGGTGGCTATATAGGGTAGAGGCACGTGTAGAGGCTATCGGGAATATAGCGGGGCCCGATGCAGAGCTTCGTGTAGAGCCTCTGTTACGCAGAGCTTCGCGCAGGCCTCGTGCAGAGCCTCTTAGTACGCAGAGCTTCTCGCAGAGCCTCTGTACGCAGAGCTTCGCGCAGACCCTCGCGCAGACCCTCGCGCAGACCCTCGTGCAGAGCTTCGTGCAGAGCTTCGTGCAGAGCCTCTAAGTTACGTACGTAGAGCTTCGTTGGTAGAGCTTCGTGTAGAGCCTCATGCAGAGCCTCCAAGTAATAAGACTATAAGATTGTATAAGATTGTATAAGATTGTATAAGATTATATTATAATAGTTAAATATATAGTATATTAACTTTCACCTATTGTACGGTAAGAATATATACAGTTAGCTTTTAAAGTTGTTAAGTAGGTTACTGTATATTAAGTTGTTAAATTATATGTTAAGTAGGTTAACTGCGTATTAAGTTAGTTAAATTGCATGTTAAGTAGGTCAACTGCGTGTTAGTTAGTTAAATTGCATATTAAGTAGGTTAAAAACTGCGTGTTAAGTTAGTTAAATTGCATGTCAAGTAGGTCAACTACGTGTTAAGTTAGTTAAATTACATATTAAGTAGGTCAACTGCGTGTCGAGTTAGTTAAATTGCATGTTAAGTAGGTCAACTGCGTGTTAAGTTAGTTAAATTGCATATTAAGTAGGTTAACTGCGTGTCGAGTTAATTAAATTGCATGTTAAGTAGGTTAACTGCGTATTAAATTAGTTAAATTACATATTAAGTAGGTTAACTGCGTGTTGAGTTGGTTAAATTACATGTTAAGTAGGTCAACTGCGTATTAAGTTAGTTAATTGCGTGTTGAGTTAGTTAAATTGCATGTCAATTACGCGAAACGCGAAAACCAAAGTCTACTTAAATCTCATCCTGCGAATATTTTCCCGATGTTATAGAACGCCTACTACGCGTTATTAGGCTAGGACTAGGGTTAATACTATTTAGTAGGCCCTTTTAACTTACGCTTCTTCTTCTTTTCCCTATCTAATATTAGGTCGTGATATGCCTATATAAGATATATATATAGGGAGTATACGGTATCTAAGTAGTTCTAGATAAATCGCCTATAGAAGTTAGCAAAGCTAAGGAAGACCTAGATATCCCTATAGGACTTGGGCTCAGGCCATTCCTTAATAGCTTTTACGCGGTTAGGGTCTATTATAATACCCCTAGGGGTAATAATAAAGCCTAGAAACTTAACGTTCTTAGTATAAAAAATATATTTTAATAGTTTAGCGTATAGGCCCTAAGCGCGGAGCTGTCGCAGTACCTACTTAACGTGCTCGACATACTTATCCTTATTATTTAAGTAGATAAGAATATTATCTAGGTAGACTATATAGATAGTATTTACTAGAGTTTTTAGAGCTTTATAAATATAGCTCTAAAACATTATAAGGGTATTAGTAAGACTAAAGGGTATTACTAGGTACTTAAAGTAACTATAGTATATCTTAAATACGGTCTTCTATTTGTCTCCCTTTTTAATACAAATCCTATAGTACGTATTACGAAGATCTAGCTTTATAAATATCTTTGTATAGCTAAGCCTATTAAAGAGTTTACCGACTAGCAGTAGGGGGTACCGATTTTTGATTATAATCTTATTTAGGCGTCTATAGTCAACACATAGCCATATTATACCGTCTGCTTTTGGCACAAAGAGGATAGGCACTCTAATAGGCGACTTACTAGGCCTAATCCAGCCCTTCTTAAGAGTACTGTCTAGGTACTTCTATAAGATCTGCAACTCTTTCTATAAGAGGTTATAGAGGGGCATTTATAGTAGCGTCTTGCCTTCTTCTAAGTTAATTATATAGTCGTACTTAGAGTTCTGCGGTAGTATACTTGCTAGCTTATTAGAGAAGATATTAATTTCCTCCTTATATACATCTAGCAGGCCAGGGGCTACAGAGGTCAAAGCGACTATTATATAGTAGTGTGCTTTTAGGAGCTAGTAAAGAAAAGGGTACAGCCGATATACGTTTTGTAGATATACTTACATAGAGAGTATATACAGCTCTACTATAGTATACTTAATAGTTTTGGGGTTTTAATTACCTCCCCCTTATATATAGGTAATCTGCGTTAGCACCAGAGGGTCTCTATAGGTACTCGCTGCCAGTAACGGTAGGTCCTTTACTATATTTATAACCGGTATCTCTACGTCTAGAGGGTTTACACGGGTACTCGCTACTAGTAATAATAGGTCCTCTATTATATTTATAACTAGCATAAAAAAAAAGTCTTCTAGCTATAGCAAATAGACTATTTCGCCAGCCTTAATATCTACTAGGAGAGTATTAAGGGTAACTATTTAGAGGCGTCTGGGGTCTAAAGTACCCTAAATAAATTATCTAAAACGGAAGCTAATTAATAGATCTACTTTCGCGAGCTAATCCTATCTAAGAACTATATTATAACTATTAAATAAGCCGCCCTAAAAGGTCTGCGGGCCAATAGTGCGAGAGGTACCCTAGGAGTCGCTAGTAGTGACTATTAAATTATAATATCCTAGATTATTATCTAGTTACTATTAAGGAAACGTATAATAGGTTTATATAAACGTAGCGCGTAGCGTATAGGCAGGTTAAACCTATAGACGATATCTTAATTAATAAGGTTAATTTGGCACCCATTATTATATAAAGCATATAGGCGGACTTCGCCCTAGGGCATATCTATCGCAACATATACTATAATACGTTTCTTCTCTCCCTCTATATTAGGCCCTAGTTGCAGTTAAGAGAGATACGCTACTAGGGCTTCGGGTTTTCTAAAGCCCGCACTAACTTCTTTTTAGCCTACTTCCAGTATTCCTTATAATGGCCGCCTATAGTTCTTTAACTCGCCTATATAGCGCCAGTATCTAGGGGGTCCCCTAAGCTATCTAGCTTTTAGGTAGTCTCCCTAGGAGTTTACTTAAAAAAGCGTTACCCTTTTTAGGTTCTATTCCCTAAGCCTAACTCTATAAAGCCTATACTACAACCGCGCTTCATACGCGATAATTTGCCGCTACTACTTACGTGATCTTCTATAAGCTTCGTAGTATTAAGTAATTGCTTTACGCGGCAGATTTCGTTAAAGAGGTCTTTAGCGGTTCTTACCCGTTAGGCAAAGTTCTAGCGGAAGAGCTCTACTTATAAGTACAGTAAAAACTGGTTAGTACAATATCTGATTACAACGATATACTCTATATTACGATCTACACCCCTTAATCAAATTATTTTTGGTGTAATATTACGATATTCTGACTTTTGATGATATCGTTAAGTCTCCCCTACCAAAATCGTTATAACCAGTAGAGATTTTATATGGGAGGGAGTTGTAACGTGTCCCGCTCCACGTNGCTATATAGCCAAAAAGATAGAGAGTACTCGCGAACTTGTATAACTCTTGCGGGATCTAATATATATGCTCTTATACGAGCCTAATTTAGCCGGTAAGGTAGACGCCTTAAGCCTTTTTAAGTATAAAGCCCCCCCTCTTATTACTTATTAACCAAACACGTGACTCTTTATATAACAATACCATTGGTATAACGATACGCTTGGCCGTACGAACCGTATCGTACTAACCAGTTTTTACTGTAGGCTAGAAGATATAAGAACTAAAAGTCTACCTATTGTTTAGGATTAACAAAAGGGGTATATAAGAAGAGGTTTTCTAAGCTATATATATACGGGCTAGGAAGACATTAAACCTCTAATTCTCCTTTATAATAGCCGTATAGTACATTATAGCGTTATTAAAGCGTCTTACTATAGGGTTCCTAATCTAGTCTTAGACTATAGTCTTAAATTCGTCCTATAGTAAAGGACCCTTATCCTTAGTGCCTAACCGGCGATAAACCAGTTAGGCGATTATCTTCTCTTTTATAAGACCTTTAATAGCCTAGCATATGCGTCGCTTACAGTCGTAGTCAGCGTCATTAACCTTAAATTGGTTCTTAACTGCGGCAATCTAGCGGTTGAAATGCTATTAAGTAGTACCGCTAATATTAGGTAGTAACTTCTTAACTAAGGCGTTAAGATTTATTCGGCGTATACGTTCGCTATATAACTTGTGCTCTTTACTAGAGAGGTAACGGGAGGGCTTTATTAAATCAATAATGCTCTATAAGTTGGCTATTTTCTTAGCCAGCTCATCTAGCTCCTTTATATTAGCGGTATTAGGTAGGACACTAGTAACCTTACTAAGCTCCTATTAAGCCTAGGTATATAAGTTAAACTAGTCTCTAGCGTTTGTAGATGTCTAATCATTTTAAGATTTAGAAAATGGCTTAAATGCTACTAGTATGCTTTTAGCGGTTTCGTTTACACTAGATCCTAAGGCGTTTTATAGTCGCATCACTAGCGTATTACCGTTAGGTATAGGCGTTGGTTTTCTTTTCAGAGGCATTATAGAAAAATTAAACCGGCTATCCTCCTAAGGGGATTAGTAAGGATTTAAATATAAGGTAAGGATATAGATAGGGAGTCCAATGATAGAATAATAGGTATATTATATAGACAGAGACAAATCCTTAAGGGAAAAGGAGAAGTCCGTGTGCGAAGTAGGAAGGGTTTTCCCTAGGCATGTATAGAGCACGTGCCTCACAGGCGAGTCACCCCTAGGTTGCCCTAGGGTCGCCTATACCTTACGGCTATATAACTATCTACTTAGGTTTCACCTAACACTATAGATAGAGCTAATCCGTAAGGCCCACTATTAAGTCTTAATAGCGTATCCTAGTTAGGATAAGACCTACTAACTACTAGCGCCCTATTATTATTAGTAAGGACTCCTATCTAATATAAAACAATTTATTAGAAACTGCCACGCCTATAAACGCGCAGATACCCCTAGGGATTAAACTCCTAGGTAGTTACGTCTATTGCTAGTTCTAGAACGCCCTTAGTAATATATTATAATAGACTTTAAGTCATTTTTAAAGGATGCCTATAGCCACGACGTGGCCTTTATAGTAATTAACCGACTATATAAGCAATCCGTCTCCCTCCTTTACTTTAAGACTATAATTATAAAGGATATAGCTCGCCTTTATATTAACAATATCTATTAATTCTACGGCGCTCCTAAATTAATTATCTCTAACTATGGTCCCTAGTTTATATTAGACTTCTAGAATAAATTCTACCGTATCCTTAGGATTAAGATTAAGCTCTCTACCGTATTTTACCCTTAAACTAACGGCTAAACTAAGATTATAAACTAGTACCTTAACTAGCAACTATATCCCTTTATAAACTACTATTAGGACAACTAGTTGGAATTACTACCTATAATAGACTACGCGCAGCTACGCTCCCTTATAATAGCATAGGGATATCGCTATTTAAACTACTTAACGGGTATGCACCATAAATGTCCTTTAATTGGGATAGGCCTACTAAACCCGCTACGGCTCGCGAACGCCTTAGCTATAAAGAGGCTTAGGCATTTGCCGAGAGAATGCATAGGGCCTAAGAGACTGCTTAAATAATTATAAAAAAGGCGTAAGAGAAGAAAGAGGCTAACGTGAATTAGTATTGTCGCGAAGTAGACTTTTAAGTAGAAGATAAGGTATAAGTGTTAATAAAGAACTAGAAAACCTAGAGGCTAAGCTATAAGTTAAACCACTAAATAGCTAGTCTATATAAGATTTTAGAGAAGGTAGGACACTCCTTTAGGGTTAAACTACCAGATTTAATAAAGATCCACCCTGTTTTCTCCTTAGACTAATTATAAAAGGCTGCAAACAACCTACTGCCTAGATAGTATAACGACCCTCCGCCGCCAATTTAGATTGTAGAGGATAAGAAATGGGAAGTTAAAGAGATCCTAGTAGTTAAGAAGGTCTATAGTGTCTTAAAATACTATATAAGCTAGGTTGGCTACGACAAGGACCTAAAATAGTATCCTGCATCTAATTTTAAGTACTCCCCCTATAAACTATAAGACTTTTACCTAGCTTACCTAGACCTCCCCGGACTACTAAGTAAGTTAGATAGCTAGATTAAATACTAGGAAGAGGGGTTAGATAATTATAATAATCTAGACAATAATAAGGAACTTAGACAACGCCTAAGGGTAGGCTTTTTTAAGAGGGGGGGGTAATATAACGGTGCTGGTGCGCGTTACCTACTACATTTAACCAATTAGGATTTTCCATGCCCGGTATGGAAAATCGCTATTGGCTCGCTTACCACTAGCGCCTTAGCGGCCCTCGCGATATATCTACCTACTGCCCCTAAACGATTCTCCTTAGCTTAGTATCTTTACTAGATAGCAATCTACAAGCTTTAGTTTAGAGGCATTTGTGCAAGCCGTTACAATTTTAATACTTTATATATTTTAACTACCTATAGATACTAAATATAATTAAAGAACTTTATATTAACAATTTAAGCGGGCTAGCTTATAATAGCGGAGCTAAGTACTATAAGTAATTAATTTATAATCTAAGAACCTCCGGGGGCAAAGGGCTGCGAAAAAACCAATTTATTAGCCTTACGGCCGACTTTAAAGCTAAAACCCACTACGTAGATATCCTTAATATACTATAAAAACTACTTAGGCGTTAAGGATCTAATATATCTTTTAACTATACCTTCTTTATAGATATTAAGCCTATCGCAGATATATATTAAGAAGAGTGCAATAATACGGGTATTAAAACTATACAGTACTAGCTTCTTAAGATGGTAAAAGGGAGGGCATTCTATAGAAATATTTTATCGCTTAAGGTAATTTATATTTATATAAATATAAAGTATAGAGTACTACTATATATATTACTTACTACCAAAGAAAGTCCTTATAATTATATATAGGAAGTTTAATTAAAGGTGCTAAAGACCTAGAATAGGTAGTACCTAATAATAGCTATTATATAAAAGCGTAGCCTCCGCTTACTTCCGCTTATAGGTATAAATAAGCTTTATAGTTTTTTAATCACCGCATACTAGATATAATTAGTCCTAAAAATTATTATTATAATTAAGCTATAGTTACTTTAAAAAGATTATCTTAAGTATATAGTAGTTACTATTTATAAAAGCCTTACTCTCTATAATAGGGCCTAAGTTTATATAGATTATCTTTATAAATAGTAGAATATTAATCTCTAGTATACGCAGATATTTAAGTTTAGTGTTAGATTTAAAAATACTATTTATAGCGGCCAGATACACGCTTTAGAGAGTATTTATAATTATAAAAATTAATATATAATTTTAAACGCTATTATATATATTACCTAGCGCCTTAGTAATATCCTTAATTTAAAGCTATACCTGGTTATATAGTATACTTTAAAAAAGGCTATTAGGGGGAATATAAGATCCGCAGATAAGTTTTCTAGTAGTATAGGAATGGAAAATACTAATATCTTTAACCAACTAATATCGCGATCGCTTAAGGTAGTTAAAATTGTTATATATAATATAGATATTATTAAAAGCGGATATTAATTAGAGGTAAGTCTTTAATAATATTAGCACCAGTATATCTGCCGCTAGTATTATAACCTTCCTTAAAGCATTTAGCCAATCCTATCTTCTAGGAGTTAAGTATTTAATATCCGTTAATAAGTCCTAGTCTATAAAGCAGTAATAAAACCTAATACTTTATACCTATACCTTAAAGATAAAGACTAAGAAGCTAAGTAAAATAGTTAATAGAGCTTTAAGCGCGGCCTAATAAAATAATAGATATAAGAAGAATAACCCGCCCTAGGTACGGATTTTATAAGTTATTACTTCTTAATTATACTAATAATCCTTCTATTAGTTAGTAAAGTAGAGGGGTATATTAGCTAATTGTCTTATAGCCCTATAAGAGTTAAACATCTTTAAACTCTAGATCTAACTTTTATAGGCTAAAGATAACTACTTTCTACTAAAGATTACAAAGCTCTTTATAGAGGATATTTATAACTATTTTAACCAGTTCCAAATAATTACATTACAGATTTTTTTATTCCTTAAAAGGGTAGTAATAATATCCTTTACCTTCTTCTTTTTAAAGCCCTATCTTTTACTAGAACCTAGTTATAGCCACTTTTAAAAAAATGGTTACTAAAGGACTAATACTAGTCCCGTAAATACTCTGTAATAAATAAAACTTTCTCTTCCCTTATTACCGGGGGCGATATCCACTTAGCGGATACTCTAGTTAGTGTTTAGATAGGCGTCCGCTAGTTAACTAGTATTGTGTTTATAGTAGGAGCGGGCGATTTAATTATTAACATATTACCCGTTTAGCGGCGCTTTCTGCTTAATATCGCGGGAGCTAATAAGGTAGATATATTAATCGATTATAAAGCTGCTTCTGCGGATTAATTTAACGGTATTTTTAAGATGGTAGCTATTATGGAGGTATAGATTACTTTTGTTAAAGAAGGTAACTGCTTTATATATAAAATAAGTTAGATCGCCTAAGAAACCTTACAAAAGTCTCTTAGACCATAGAATCAACTTTTTGATAAAAAAGGTTAGCGATATCCGCTTGCGGATATACGTATGTCCGCTAACTATTACATATCGGGGGGGGTTATTTGGCGCGGTTACGACCCGGGTTAATACGAGGTTAGGGCTACCCCTGCTAATAACGCCCCCGAACCCCGCACGAGGTCGCGCAGCGATCGCCCCTAAGTATTTTCGCACGCGATTTTGGGCGAAAAGGTATATAATTTAAGTTTAATTAATACTTTTAAGCGGTCGCGTAATATTGCTCTAAATTTAAAATACTTATACTATAGTAACTAAGACGCCTTAATATAGGACTATACTCTAGTAACCGAGACGTCTTAATATAGGACTGCACTATAGTTACTATAGTCCTATATTAAGGCGTCTTAGTTACTATAGTATAGTTATATATTAAGGCGTCTTAGTTACTAGTGTAGTTATATATTAAGGCGTCTTGGTTACTATAGTAAAATAACTATTTAGATATTCTTATAAAGCTAATCTAAAGAATGCTAACCCCGTAGCTGTTCTAGCTAGTTAATAGCCTATCTTTTATTTCTTACCATACCGTTTTCTACGCGCCGTCTTATATCCTTAATTATTTTATGGCGACGGCTATAGAATATAGCCTCGCTGTTAACCCGCTAGTGCGCCCCCTAGCAGCAATTAAGAGCTTTAATTAACGGCCTACCCGCTAGCCCTAAAGTCCACTTAGCCTAGAGCTAAAATACCAAATTACTACCCTAAAGCATCTTGTATTTCTTTAGCAGTGCCTATAAGTTAAGGATAAATAGAAGAGGTTAAGTATTAGTTTACGGCAGCTGCGGTAGGGGTATAGTAGAAGCTTACGGCAGCTGCTATAGGGGTATCATAGATATTATAGTAGACGGCTAAGTAGGCTCTACGGCAGTAGATAGTTAAGGACCCCTTAGTATCTCCCTAGGGGTTAGATATACGGGAGAGGGTTTATCTAAAGACGGAATCTAGCCGTTAATGCGTTTAGGAACGGACGCGGGTATAGGTATAAGTATAGGTATAGATAAAGGTAAAGGTACGGGGCCGTCTAAAGACGGCTATACGGACTTTATAGGCCCTATTTAGATACCTGTCTTCCCTTACTAAATTTATATAGGTGCGAATGTTGCTAATAACCTTTTTATTTTATTAAGGCGTTTTAAGATCGTCTATACGCGTAATTAAACCCCCTTTATTTCTAAGATTGCGGCCTTATATCTTAGCTTAGCTACGGCCTTATAGGCGGGCTAGTATTTCCACATTATTATCTTATTTAGCGTAACTACGCTAGCTAGCAAGCTTTCTACCTACGCGGTAAACCTCTAGTACTCCTTATAGCTAAAGAGGGAGTCCTTTTATAGGGGGTAGAGCGGGAACTGCTTACGTAGGATTACTAAATTCTATAATAGGATTACCCTAAATACGCGGAGGAGGTATAGAAATCCTAAGCCTATAAGGTTAAGCTATATAACCTTATTATCGGCCCTCTCTAGGTAGTAGGTCTCTATATATTTTAGCTAGATATTAGTCTTAGGCCATATCTTTAAGTAGAGGGCCTTCTCTAGCACCTCTCGCGCGTAGGGAAGAAAGTAGCCCTTTCCCTTCTTTAGGAAGCCGGTAATTAACCGTATAAACGTATAGGGTAGATAGCTAAGGTAGGCTCCTATTATTACGTCTATATTCTAGCGTCCGGCCCATCTAATTTAGGTTTCCTTAACGCCGCTAAGCTTAGTATACTGGACGCTCTACTTATAGGCGCTATAGGTCTTCTTCTTTAAGTAAATTCCTACCCCCTAGAATATCTTTTTATTTTATTTAAACTGTATATAATAGCTTAACGGCCGTTATAGTACTTTAATGCTACTAGGGAAGATATATAGGTTATAGTAGTTCTCTAGCTACCGAAAGGATAGGAAGCTCTTAGCACTATTCTTACCCTAACGGTTAAAGAAATAAAAGGCTATTATAGAGAGAGGGTAGATAATAGGGTTAGTATTACGTATATAGCCTATATACTTAACCTTACTATATTAATTTTGCTTCCCCTATATTATTAATATAATTATATACGGCGCTAGCTTATCTAGTTTAGGCCCTTTATTCTTTAGTTTAATAAGGATAAGATTAGTAAGCTAAATATCTCGTCTACTTTTACCCTAGGTAATAGTACTATAGCCTAATAAATAGGTTAGAAAACGGTAGCTATATGGACGGGATATAAACCTAATAAATGCTTAGCCGTAGTTTAAAGGTAAGACTTAACTAAACCCGGTATCTTAGAGCCCGTCTTCTAGTACTAAGTAATTACCTTTTTAAGCCCTTTAACGTTATAGCTGCTAGTAATTATAAATAGGCCCTAATTAATAAAGTTAACGCGTTAAATATAGTCCTTATTATAGCGGACGCTGTCTAGTATTACTAAGAGCTTCGCCCCCCGCAGCGGCTATAAGGCCTTACCTTCTAACTACCACGCGTAAAGCTTAGTAATAGTAAAGACGTAGCTATTTATAACTAAGTATTAGACTATCTTGTTAAATAGGGCGTCTAGGGCGTCCTTATCCTATATCTCCTCTTTATCCTTTATAGCTTCCTCTACGGCTATAGCTGCCCCTATAACTACCCCTATAGCTGCCCTCCCCCCTAGCTACCCTTTTGGCCGGCTAGCCGTCTTCTACCTCTTCTTTACCCGCTTACTATCTTTCTATATCTCTTTCCGTTTTAACTTCCGTTTTTAATAGCTAGCGGCCCGTAATTCTTAGTTAATAACTTACTACTTTAAAAATAAGTAAAGCTTATCTTCTATTACCTAGGCGCCGTCTATATTACCTTTTAGTCTTATATACTAGTCTTCCTACTCTTTCTACTTTAGCTTATACGCCCTTATAGTATTCTTTAAGCGCTAGGCCTTATAAATATTCTATAGCCGTACTATCTGGGCCTTAAATTTACTCTAGAGGCTATAGGGTAAGGGGCCTAGGGGGGCTTCTATTAACTATAAAGTGGACTATAGGGTAAGGAGATTCTTAAAGGATTCTATATCCGTAAGAGGTAAGGGGGGAGACGCGTAAGCGTGGTGTAGGTAAATAAAGTCACCAAACGCGTAAATATTAAAGGAGAAGGAGAAGAAGAGGGCTCTATATTATATAATTATAATTATAATAGGCCATTCTATATAAAATTAGAAGCCTTATATAAGCTAGCGCGGGCATAAGGATAGGAGAGGGTTAGAAAATGTATTATTAAGGCGACGGTAAGGTCAAAGGCGCGTAAAGGCCCTTTATACTAACCTAGTACTAACCTAGGCCTTAAAAACACGTCCAAAAAGTAGGGGCCACTACTAAAGGGGGGGGGTAATATTTAGACGATATGTTGCGGACCTTAGGGGGTTATACGTAACCTAAGGTTATGCTAAGCCTAACCTAGACCTCCGATACCCGCTTGCGGATATATATATGTCCACTAATTGATTCTAAGCTTGCTGATTACCTTAGCAGGCTTAGACGTGATTCTGTTAGTGCGGATTTTCAATTAGTCCGCAAGCTGACTAACTACGTTTATGCGAAACTACTAGAATTACTTACCTTAGTAGGCTTAGACGTAATTCTATTAGTGCGGATTTTTAATCGGTCCGCAAGCTAACTAACTACGTTTGTACGAAACTACCAGAATTACGTCTAAGCCACATTTACGATGGTTCTTACGCGCTCTGATAATATCCGCGTTGCGGATATTACGGATATTAAAATAACTCGACACTAATATTTTATATTATTTCCTAAAGTTTATTAATTATATAATAGAACCTAGGCTTTTAGAATATATTATTTTTATTACTAAGGTATTTTTAGGTCTTATGATTATTTTCGTTAAAAAAAACGCGTTATTAGGAATCCCAGAACTATATATAACTTTATTAAACGCTAGCTAATATATATAAAACCTACATAGATCTATAATAGCCACCCTAAAGAACCGATTATAGCCTAGCGGATATATAGCACCTACTAGCACCTACTAAAACCTTATTGCGCGCCGACTACTAAGTTATAGATATCTAAGTAAATCTACTATATACCGCCACCAAAACCCGCTAGGCGGAGAGGGAAGAAGTTAAATAAAGTGCTAAAACAGCCGCGGCCGTATTAGGTGTTAGATAATTGGACTTAGAGGAGTTATAGAACGGACTAGGAGCGATAGCTATGGGACCTTTAAGATTAGCTTCTTATACTTCGCGGAGAGAGTAAGGCCCGGTAGCTAAGTAAGGTTAATAAGGCTATTACTTTTTTATATCCGTATCACGGACGTACGGAGCAACTTAAAACCCTTAGGTAGCTGCTGTTTAAGAAAAAAGATATAATACTTATTATAAAAACCTTATTTGGCAAGAGTATAATAATGCAAGCAATGCTATGTCTTCTTTAGGCCTTAGTAGTAATTATTATCTTACTACTTAATGCGATTGGTACAGAGCAGAAGGTAAAGATTGAGGAGCTTTTTAGAATAAGGCCGGTTTACGTATACGCCAAGACAATATCTATACGTCTTTTACAGGAAATCCGCATTGGAGTATATACCTATATTTTAATATCACCAGAGCTGTTGGTTGGTAAAAGGTTCTATAAAACTCTTACTAACCCTACCTTTCGTGCGTATGTTAGCTTAGTAGTAATTAATAAGGTGCACCTTATAGCTAATTAGGGGAGTTTGTTCCGGAATTCGTATATATAGCTATAAAAAGTGCGATCGTTATTAGGGTAGAAGCCTTGGTTTGCTTATACTGCAACGCTTAATAATATAACGTTTAAGATTGTTTAAGAGTTGGCAGGCTTTTAAAATAATATTAATATAGTGCAGATATTAATTAACCGGCTAGATCTATTAATTATTAGAGAATACGTTAAATAAGGAAGTAAGAAGTTCTTTAAGAGCTTATACTTTGTTATAGACTACGCGTATACCGCTATATCCGCTAAGTAGAGAATCTAATATATGCTAACTCCCCACCGGATCCTAAAGATAATTATCTTTCTTAATTTAAAGGACCTGATATTACTAGGCAGAAACTTAATTTATTTATAGTTGGTATATTACGGGTACTAAGAAGCGTAGGCTAGAAGAGCTGTTTAGCTTTATTATATATCGTTAGCTATTATAGATAAAGATAGACTATATAAGGAGTTTAGAAAGCCTAACTCGGAAATCCGTATTCTGCTCTCCTCTAACGCGCTTGCCTATAGCGCTAATATTCCTAATATTAACTATATTACGTAGTATTGTATGTATAAAGACAAGTCTACTAATATAATGTAGCAACGACTTAGACGCGGTACTTATAATAGTGGTTAAATAGGTAAGGCGATATTTCTAATTAAGGATTGGTATAAAGGTCTATATAAGGATATTGCTAGGCCAGCTAAAAATCGCGGTTATACTGGTAGAGCCTTCCGATCTTAGCTAAGTCAACTTAGCCGTAAATATTGTGTTAAGCAATAGGTGCTATAAGAGGACGGGGCTACTGATTTTGCTAGCGATATATCTTTAAGAGTGTCTGTATATAGTAATGCTAATTCTAATCTATCCGTATCTAATATAGGGCAAGAGCTTAGTCTAGGTAGAACATCCGTAGTTTTACCTATAGATATTCTACTAAAGAAGCTAGTATAGCGCCTAAAGACTAAAGCTAAGAAAAGAGTAGCTCTCTCCTATTATATATATACTCTTATAAATAAGGAAAAGGGCTGCTTATAAAAGATTATATTAGAGAACTATAAGGAATAGTCTCCGTCCACTAGTGGCTAGGGTTATTACTTTAACTATAATCCTACTTTACGGGCTTTTAAAGAGTTTGATATCCGTAAGCCGCATATAGAGGGGATTCTAAGGAAAATGCACTAAAAGGCCTTTGCTATAAGCATAAAAAACTAGTTCTGTAACTAAATAGAGAAGAAATATTAGTATGCTATTTGGAATCTAACCTTAAGCTACATTATATCTAATAAGCAAATTGCCGCCCTTTATAGCTACGCCTAGTATATAACCAGCTATAAGGCGCTTAAGAAAAACCTACCTAATTAGAATTGTAATTAGCTTAGTAATAATCTAGATAAGTTTATTACCTTTATTTAAGCGGAGGTAGAAAAGGTAAATTAGGCAGAGATCTAGCTATTAGCGTTAGTAAGCAAATTAAAAGATAGCGTAGAGCGGATATTACTACAGCCTAGGGTAGCGGAAAGGCGTATAGTATTGGCAGCTTAACGTCTGTAAATATAAGTAGCCTAGCTACCTTAATTAATATCCGCCGAAAATCCGTATGCGGGGCTGCCAACACTATTACCTTCTTAGCCTATATCTAGCAGGAGCGCGTAGCTGGCTAGTTTAAACTCTAGCTAGCAGAACACCTCTAGGCCAAGTACACTAACACCCTATAACGGATATTAGTCCTAGTAATATAACGGTTAGGTCTAGTTTTTAATATAGGGCGGATATCTAGGATTCTAAAGTTAGGCCGGGTATTAATAGCCCTAGGGTAACAATTAGCGTCAGTTATTATTAGGTATTAAGTATCGGCCTCTTAGATATTAGGGTTTATACTATAATAATAGATATTAACTCCCTATAGCTCCTGGATATTTAAGCCTACACTATAGTATTAGAAACCAGTCTTTAGGGTAAGTTAGGTATTATAGCTTATAAGGCAGCTCTATATCTTAACCCTTAGAATAATCCGAATATTAGAGCTTATAGTATAGTATTAGGTCTTAGCCCTTAGAGTAATCCGGATATTAAAGCTTATAGCGCAGCATTAAATCCGAATCTTTAGGGTAGTCTAAGTATTAGAGCTTATAGTATAACACTAAGTCTTAACTTTTAGATAAGTCTAAGGTTTAATATTTGTAATATAGCACTAGATCTCCAATTACGAAAGGTTTTAGAGTTTAAGATCTATAATATAGCACTAGTTCCTAGGTAGTAGGAAATCCAAAAATTTAGAATTTATAATATAGTATTAGATCTCCGCTCCTAGAGAAACCTAAGGCTTAGGATTTAAGTTATAATACTAAATCTCCGCTCCTAGGAAACTTTAAGGCTTAGGGTTTGTAGGCTAATGCTTAATCTCCGCCCTCTAAACTGGGCGTAGTTTAGAATTCGCGTGCTAATACTTAATCCCCGTCTTCTAAATTGGGTGCGGCTTAGAATTTATAGTCTAATATTTGATCTCCGCTCTCTAAACTAGGCGCAGCTTAGAACCTGCGGCCTAGTGCTTAATCTCCGCCCTCAGTTTTGGATATAACGCAGCTTTAGCAGGTTAGTATTTAATATTCCTTGGCGTTCCGCTTATTTCTTAATTTAACTAAGACTAGGGTAGAGCTCTAATTAATATCTAGGTGTTAAGTGTCGATCTCTATATGCGTATTTAAATAGTCTATTAAATTCTTATCTAAAGAGATACTAGGGTTCGTACTAAAAGCTCTTAAAACCTATAGAACCTATATTATATTAGCTATTCCGTTTAAGTGTCTTATAATCCTTTTAACTAGATATTATCCGTTCTTCTTAAGCTACTATACCTTAAGCCTTTTAGCCAATATTAGATCCACCTCGCAGTAAAAAAAAACGAAAGGACGTATCTACGTACTTTAAAAGTAAGAAATCCGCTCACTAAGTAAACCTAATATTTACTTACAACCCTTCTCTAGCACCTTAATTAAGCAGTAATTCTATATTAATGTCACTTCGTAAGTCAACTAGACGGCGCCTACTTACTTTAATTAGTAGTAACTTAACTATAAAGGATTTGCGCGTTATAAATAAGCGTATAAGAGGTAGTTAATATTTACTAAGGTAAGTCACCATAATAGTGATTATTTGTTAGTAAGCTAATTCGATAAAATTTACAGCGCGGATATTTACCTTTAATTAACCTTCGCACCTTCTACCTTACAGCATTACACCGCAAACTTTATTATTATTGTTTTATCTACTATCTATTAGCATACTACTATTTATAATGTCTTCTTTTATACCTCTAAATACGTCCGATAGCTATTTAGTTAAGGAACTTAATACGCGCGACGTTAATAATAAAATAATTAAGAACGCTTTTAAGGACGCTCTTTCTTTTACTAATCCTTTAGAATCTCTACCTAGAGAGTAAGCTTTCTAATACTAAATTATGCCTGCAGCTAATATAATTTTAGGAAATACGTACCAAAGCACTCTTTATCGGATCTAGCAGAGCACTATAATAAGGTTATTACGAAATCCGCCGGAAATCCGCTTACCTCTTTACTGCCTACCTCTTTACCGCCTACTTCTTTACTGCTTACCTCTTCGCCGCCTGCCTTTAAGCCGCTTATTTCTTCGTCGCCTACTACTTTTAAGAAGTTTAATCCTCGCCGTACTTCTACTTCTCTTAAGAGGCAGGCTAATAGAATTACTGCGCAAAATTTTCAGTCTAAGATAGCCTTTAAATCGTATATGTTAACTATACTCTTTTAGTATCTTATTTACTAATTTACCTCTTATAGTAACCTAATAGAAATGTTAGAGATTTTAGATAACGATAAAGAGAATAATCTTAATAACGCCGACTCTCCTAAAAGCCCTCCTTTATCCTTTTATAATCTCCGCAGCCCTTATAAGCTTCGCAGTATATAAACGGCCTAAGCTATAATGTTGGATATTAATACAAACGAGCGCCTTTCTATTTAAGTGCTGTTAGTAAATAAATAGTACACCCTAAAAGCTGGTGCTTGGGAGAATATAAAGGAAGCTTGCTAGCGGATATATACCTATATCTAGAATATTAAGAGTAGCTCCGGTATGCTGCGCGATTCGCTATATACTCTATATATTAAGCAAGACTATAAATATCGCGTTTATAAGCAGAACTCTAGGCCATATTTTAGAGGTGCGTGCTTAAGATATTACTCAAGTAGTAGGTTATACGAAAAGGTATATACTAATAGTATACTATTATTCTATTAGCTAATACGCATATAGAATAGTTTGCTAAGACTAGAGCCGGTTATACCTTAGCGCAAAAAACATACATAATTAGCTTCTGCTAGTAGTCTAGCTGGAACGCCTACTAAGAAGGTATAATATCTGCATCTTAATAATACGGATATTGCTGATATCCGCATAGCTTTATACCCGCACTATCCCCCCTCTAGAGACCTCTCCTTCCCCTAAGACTTTTACTTACAGTAATATGCACAGCCGTAAGGGCACCCGTTTTGCCGCTGCTCCTCCTACTCTTTTACTAATTCCTAGTACGCCTAGTGCTGCTTCTGGTACTACTACCGCTCCCATTAGCACGGAAAATGTTAGGGTGTATTTAGTAATTGCTATTTCCGCACGCGTTAATATAGTTTGTAAATAGGTAACTAAGATAGCGAAAAATGGTTAGGCTATAGATCGCCGGTTAAGTAAGCTTAAAGATTCTCTAAGTAAGATAAAGGATAGGCTTACGTTTATAAGGCGTAGTATTATAGCACTTATACGTAACACTGGGTTGCTAGATATAGAATTTAAGTAAATGCCGGTTAGCTATTACTGCGGGTTAGCTGTTACTGCGGGTTAACTATTATTATGGGTCTAGAGTAATAAAATAGTAGCTTTTACCTCTCTACTACTACGTATGTAGGAATTAAGTCTCTACCTTATATTTAATAGATGTAATTAATATTATAATATCCGTATAAGCTAAGATAAAGATATCCGTATAATATCCGTATAAGCTAAGATAAAGATACTTATATATCCGCACCGTTAATAATTACTAAGGTGAGTTACTATAGTAGTAATTATTTGTTAGTGAGCTAATTTAATAAAATAGGTAGCGTGGATATTTACCTTTAATTAACCTCTGCACCTCTTCTTCCTCTACTAACCTTCTACCTTATAGCACCGCACCGTAAACTTTATTATTATTGTTTTATCTACTATCCCTTAGCATTCTTCTATCTACGATGCCTTTATTTACACCTGTAAACGATATTAATGCGAATAATAGTAGCTAGGTAGTTGAGGAGCTTAATATACGCGAAATGAACGAGGATGCTGTTGAGCACGCTATAGCTGCTCTTACTAAGCCTTTGGACTCTGTTCCTAAAGAGTAAGCTTTCTAATACTAAATTGTACCTATAGCTAATGTAATTGTAGAAAATATGTACTAAAGCGCTCTTTATAGGATTTAGTAGATGATAAAAATATGGATAGAGCGAAATCCGCTAAAAATCCGCGTACCTTTTTGCTGCCTGCTTTTCCGTTGCCTGCATCTTTGCTATGGGCCACTTTGCCGTCCACTTCTTCGCCGTTTGCCTCTCTGCTGCTGCTACCTAATACTTCTAAAAGGAGGCTTAATAAGGCTCGTTTATCTTCTTTTCTTAAAAAGTAGGCTAAAAAGGCTGCTAATACGAATCTGAAGGCTAAGATAGCCATTAAATCGTATATATTAGTTATACTGTTTTAATATCTTGTCTACTAATTTACCTCTTATAGTGACCTAAATATTTATAAGGTTTCTTTAGATAGCGAATCTTTAGACAGCGGTAAAGATAAAGATCTTAATAATGCCGACTCTTATAATCTCCGCAGCCCTTATAATCTCCGCAGTACCATAAATATAAATAAGCGCCTTCCTATCTAAGTGCCGTTAGCGAATAAATAGTATACTCTAAAAGCTAGTGCTTAGGAGAATATAAAGGAAAGTTGCTAGCGGATATTAATATACGTCTAGAATATTAAGGGTAGCTTTAGTAAGCTGCGTAACCCGCTATATACTCTATATAAGAAGTATAGCCACAAATGTCGCGTTTATAAGAAGGACTCTAGGCCTTATTTTAAGGGTGCGTGCTTAAGATATTATGTAGGTGGCAGGCCGTGCGGAAAGGTACGTGCTAATAGTATACTGTTATTCTGTCAGCTAACACATATATAGAAAAGTTTACTAAATCTAGAGCCGGTTATACTTTAGGGCAAAAAACGTATAAAGTTAGCTTCTACCAATAGTCTAGCTAAAACTCCTACTAAGAAGGTATAATATCCGCGTGTTAATAATATAGATATTACTAATATCCGCATAGCTTCGTTCTCGCACTATCCCCACCCGCGCCACTACGCCCCCCCCCCCCCCACTAAGACCTCCCCCCTAATTAAGACTCCTACTTATAGTAGTACGCGCGGCCGTAGAGGTACCCGCTCTACTGCTGCTCCTCTAACTCTCTCGCTAATTGCTAGCACGCTAGGTGCTGCTGCCGCTTCCGCTAGCACTGGGTCTATTAGGGTATATTTAGCAATTACTATTTCCGCGTGTATTAATATAGTTTATAAACGGGTAGCTAATATAGCGAAAGATGTTCAAGCTATAGATCGCCGGTTTAATAAGTTTAAAGATTCTCTAAGTGAGATAAAGAATAAGCTTGCGTTCCTAAGGCGTGGTATTATTATACTTATACGTAATGCTAGGCTACCAGATATTAAATATAAGTAGATATAAGTTAGCTGTTACTGCGGGTTAGCTATTATTGCTAGTTTATAATAATAAAATAGTAGCTCTTACCTTTTTGCTACTATATATGTAGGAATTAAGTCTCTACCTTATATTTAATAGATATACTTAATTAATATTATAATATCCGTATAAGCTAAGATAACGATATCCGTATAAGCTAATATAAAGATATCCGTATAAGCTAAGATGGAGATATTTATAGATCCGCACTATAAAAAAGCTTATTGCTACGTTATATACTACGCGCTAAGAAGATTATATGCTAGCTAGAGTTAATATTAATAAAAAAAACTTAATTAATATATTTAAAATAGAAACGTACTATAAGCCTAAGCATTTAAAAGTCCTCCGGCATATTATCTATAGCCTTATTAAATCCGTCCTTATTAAGGTTGTATAGTAAACCGCTAATATAAGACATCCGCATATTAAAATCAGCAATATCGCCCTATAAGAGCTGCTTTAATCTAAGTTAAAGAATAGTAGGTGCCTTAAACCTAACGTCCTATATACGCTAACGCATAATCAAATCCTTAGCAATTATATCCGTAAGGGACTAGATATTAACCGCAGGAGACTTAATTATATAATTGGATATCGTCCGCTTACTAAACGTATTCTTAAACTCGGCATAAAGAGGTCCAGTATAGCTTATAGTAAGAACACTTTATCTAAATAGAGAGTTTACTCTAAAGGTCAAGTTTCCGTATAATCGGAGTAACTCCTTTAGCTAAAGATTTAGTAGTTTATTGAGTCGATTAGCTTTAAAAAAGCTATTTAGCTCTCCGCGATTATTAATTAGCCTATTCGCAAGTATAGCCCGCTAAAGTACTAGATTACACGCCTCTGTTATAACTAACCTCTAGAAGTACATTATTTTAGATATATAGTTATTACTCCTTAATCTAATAAAGTAAAGGTAAAGGCGGGCTATTATATACTTTAAAAGGCTAATATCCGTATGCTTAATAGCATATTTTAATACTTTATATATTTTAACCACCTATAGATACCGAATATAATTAAAGAACTCCACGTTAATAATCTGAGCGGGCTAGCTTGTAATAGTAGAGTTAGGAACTATAAGTAATTAATCTATAATCTAAGAACCTCCGCGGGTAAAGGGCTATGGAGGAACTAATTTATTAGCCTTATGGCCGACTTTAGAGCTAAAACCTACTGCGCGGATATCCTTAATATACTATAGAAACTGCTTAGGCGTTAAGGATCTAATATATTTTTTAACTGTACCTTTTTTGTAAATATTAAGCCTATCGCGGATATATATTAAGAAGAGTGCAATAATGCGGGTATTAAAACTATGCAGTACTAGCTCCTTAAGATAGTAAAAGGAAGGGCGCTCTATAGGAATATTTTGTCGCCTAAGGTAATTTATATAAGTGTAGAGCGTAGAGTACTACTGCGCATATTGCTCACCACTAAAGAAAGTCCTTATAATTGTATATAGGAAGTTTAACCGGAGGTGCTAAAGACCTAGAACAGGTAGTACCTAACGGTAGCTATTATATAAGAGCGCAGCCTCCGCCCGCTCCCGCTTATAGGTATAGATAAGCTTTATAGTTTTCTGGTTACCGTATACTAGATATAATTAGTCCTAAAAATTGTTATCGCGATTAAGCTATAGTTGCTCTAGGAAAATTATCTTAAGTATGCGGTAGTTACCATTTATAGAAGCCTCGCTCTCTATAATAGGGCCTAGGTTTATACACGTTGTCTTTATAAATGGCAGAATATTAATCTCCGGCATACGCGGATATTTAAGCTTAGTGTTAGATTTGAAAATACTATTTATAGCAGTTAGATACGTGCTTTAGAGAGTATCTATAATTATAAAAATAGATATCTAATTTTAAATACTATTATATATGTTACCTGGCGCCTTAGTAATATCCTTAATCTAAAGCTGCACCTGGTTATATAGTATACTTTAAAGAAGGCCACTAGGGGGAATATAAGATCCGCGGATAAGCTTTTTAATAGTATAGGAATGGAAAATATTAGTGTCTCCAATTAACTAATATCGCGTTCGCTTAAGGTAGTTAAAATTATTATATATAATATAGATATTATTAAGAGCGGACATTAATTGGAGGTGAGTCTTTAACAATATTAGCACCAGTATATCCGCCGCTGCTATTATAACCTTCCTTAGAGCGTTTAGCCAATTCCATCTTTTGGCAGTTAAGTGTTATATATCCGTTAATAAGCCCTAGTCTATAAAGTAGTAATAGAACCCGATGCTTTATACCTATGCCTTAAAGATAAAGACTAAGAAGCCGAGTAAAATAGTTAGTGGAGCTTTAAGCGCGGCCTAATGAAAGGATAGACGTAAGAAGAATAACCCACCCTAGGTGCGGATTTCGCGATTAATTAGTTCTTAATTATACTAATAATCCTTCTATTAGTTAGTAGAGTAGAGGGGCATATTAGCTAATTGCCTTATAGCCCTATAAGAGTTGAATGTCTTTAAACTTTAGATCTGGCTTCTATAGGCTAAAGATAACCGTCTTCTGCTAAAGATTATAAAGCTCTTTACGAAGGATATTTATAATTGTACTAATTAGTTCCGAATGGATATCCGCAGTCTCTATAATCACATTATAGATTCCTTTGTCCCCTAAAAGGGTACCAATAAGCGCCTTTACCTTCTTTTTTTTGCCTTCTTTTTTTATGCCTTATCGCCTCTTACGCCTTGTCTTTTATTAACATTAAGCTGTACCTACGCTAAAGAAAGGTCACTAAAGGACCATCGCCACTCCTATAAATGTTCTAAAATAACTCTAACCTTCTCTTCCTTTAATATCCGCTTAGCGGATGCTCCAAGCGGTGTTTAAATAGGTGTCCGCCGGTTAACTAATGTTATATTTATAGTGGGGGTGGGCAATTTAATTGTTAATATATTACCCGTTTAGCGTCACTTTCTGCTTAACATTGTGGGGGCTGATAGGGTAGATATATTTATTAATTATAGAGCTGCTTCTGCGGATCAATTTAACGGTATTTCTAAGATGATAGCTGTTGTGGGGGTATAGATTAATTTCGTTAAAGAAGGTAACTGCTCTATATATAAAACAAGTTGGATCGCCTAAGAAACCTTGTGAAAGTCTCTTAGACCATAGAATCAACTTTTTGACAAAAAAGGTTAGCGATATCCGCTTGCGGATATACGTATGTCCGCTAATTGATTCTATGGTCTGAGCTTGCTGAGGTAAGCTGAGGTAAACGTCTGAGCTCGCTGAGGTAAGGGGCATCGAGCAAAGATAGCGACTATGCCTCATGGCGAGGTTGCATTCGTTCATCTCAGCCTGCCACTCGCTCGATAGGGACAACTATATCTTGGTTCTCAATGAAACACCGCCGCCTCCAGCCCAAGGATTATACAGTAGGGTGGATATGTGCCCTTCCTATCGAGCTTGCCGCCGCCCAAGAGATGCTGGATGAGAAGCACGAGGGCCCCCCTTACGACAGCTTCGATGCTAATCTCTACACACTCGGCTGCATCGGTCGCCATAATGTAGTCCTCAGTTGCCTTTCCGCGGGCCAAATAGGTCCCCAGTCAGCCGCCAACGTTGCGACCCGAATGAAAGCCAAGTTCACGTCAATCCGTTTCGGCCTAATGGTTGGCATCGGCGGCGGAGTACCTAGCTCTGAACGGGATATACGACTTGGGGATGTTGTAGTCAGTCAACCCCACCTAGAGCACGGAGGTGTGGTGCAGTACGACTCTGGGAAGACAGGACCAGACGGGCGGAAAACGCGGACAGGGTGGCTTAACGCACCGCCGGCGGTGCTACTCCAGGCAGTTTCAGGGCTGCGAGCCCGCCATTACCGGGACAGAAGTAATTTTGCTCTATATCTATCCATCTTCGATCGCCTAGACAACTTTCGCCGTGACTCGGCAGGATCGGATGTATTGTTTGAGGCGACATACAACCATGTTGGAGGTAAAACATGCGAACAGTGTAACAAAGAGAAGGAGGTGAAGCGGCCTCCACGAGGAGGTCAAAATGTTGTAATTCATTATGGAACAATAGCATCAGGCAGCCAAGTTATCAAGGATGGTATAAGCAGGGATCAAATCAGCAGAGAGTTAGGCGGGGTACTGTGCTTTGAGATGGAGGCTGCTGGACTGATGAACGACTTTCCTTGTCTCGTTATCCGAGGAATTTGCGATTATGCGGACTCGCACAAGAACAAAAAGTGGCAGTCGTATGCGGCAGCAACGGCAGCTGTTTGCGCAAAAGAGATACTGTCCATCATCCCGCCCGCTGACTTAGTCAGGACAGCGACTGTAGATGAGATTGATCTTAGTCACAGTACGTTGAGTATATTAGATTTGCAACCTTTGTGTTGTATACGTGTGAGAGTGTAGAATACGCTGACGATATCTAGGCACGCCGAAAACCCACTTTTTAGTCCCACTACTCAGAAACAGTCGGTTTGTCTCCGTATCCTACCTCAACATACTCGAAAAGAAGCTCTTTACCGAAAGGTGCCAGAGGCTCGCCATTTACGGCCTTGGAGGAGTGGGGAAGACTCAGATTGTGCTGGAGCTGGCTTATCAAACAAGAGAGAGGAATCCTTCCTACTCGGTATTCTGGATTCAAGCAAGCAGTGTGGAGAAGGTCGAGCAGGCATATCTGCAGATTGGCCATGGTCTTCAGATACCAGGTATAAATGAGGAAAAGGCAGATGTCAAGCAGCTAGTAAAGCAGAAGCTCAGCCAAGAGAGTGCCGGGGAGTGGCTACTGATACTAGATAATGCCGACGACGCTGATATGTGGTTTAAGGAGACGGATACGACTACCTGGAATAGCAGTCTGGTTGATATGCTTCCCAGGAGCACCAAAGGATCGGTTATATGGACGACACGAGACCGCAAGGGTGCGCTTAAGATGGCTCCATCTCAAGATACTCTAAATATTCATGAGATGGAGGAGAGCGTAGCAAGTGATCTGTTGAGGAAATCACTAATTCGTCCGGCTGACCTGCAGATGTGTGCTCGGCTTCTCTACCAACTTACATATCTCCCTCTTGCTATAGCGCAAGCAGCGGCCTACATCAACGCAAATCAGATATCGATTGCAGAATATCTATCGCTTCTTGAAGAGGCGGAGGAAACTACAATTAATATGCTTAGCGAAGACTTTGAGGACGAAGGACGATATAGGGACTTAAAAAACCCGGTGGCAACTACATGGTTAATCTCTTTTCGGCAGATCCGAAGGCATAACAGTTTGGCCGCCAAGTATTTATCATTCATGTCATGCCTTGACGCAAACGGGGTTCCGCAGGCTGTACTACCTCGCGCCGCGACCAGAAAAGATGCAACGGATGCAATTGGCACTTTAAGTGCCTATTCATTCATTACGAAACGCTCAGCAGGTCCTTTAACAACAAACCCATTGATAGATAACCAAGCATTTGACCTCCACCGACTTGTGCGGCTCGCGACTCGCAACTGGCTAAGGGCAGAGAATAAGTTAGGGCAATGGAGTGAAAAAGCCATGACACGTCTGGTGGATATTTTCCCTACAGCTGAGCATATGAACATGCCACAATGGACAGTTTACCTCCCGCATGCACTCTGTATCTGCTTCTCTGACGCAATAGACAAGAATAGCACAGAGAGAGGTAGGCTATTAGAGAAAATAGGGCTTTGTCTACTAGCAGAAGGGAGGTACAAGGAAGCTATAGGGCCGATAGAAGAGGCACTACAGGCAAGGATTGAAGTTCTGGGAAACGAGCACCCAGATACACTTATGAGTATTAATGATCTTGGGAGAGTGTTAAGCAAGCAGGGCAATTACAAAGCTGCAGAGGAGATGAATCGACGTGTGCTGGAAGGAAGGGAGAAGGCGCTTGGGAAAGAGCACCCAGACACGCTGACTAGCGTGAATAATCTAGCGTTGATGTTACAACACCAGGGCAAGTATAAAGCGGCAGAGGAGATGAATCGACGTGCGCTAGAAAGAAGGGAGAAGGCGCTTGGGAAAGAGCACCTGGACACGCTAACCAGCGTGAGTAATCTGGCGAGCGTGCTACAACACCAGGGCAAGTACGAAGCGGCAGAGGAGATGAATCGACGTGCGCTATAAGGA